>NC_085047.1:71789721-72120798 GCF_963662255.1 Cinclus cinclus
ACCTGGAATAATTTCTACAAATGATGTCTCATTCACACTGAAAACGAGATTAATCTCACCCATCTTTACACGTGCACATGTAAGATAATGAAATTTGGTTTCCTTTAAGTAAAAAAAAAAAAAAAAGAGAGAGTGAGATTCACAAAGGTATAATTCAAGTACTTTATGTTAGATTTCCTTTAGATGGCTATATGTGCTTAGAATAAGTGAATAAAAATATTTCAGATAAAAACATCTGTTACTTGGTTTCTTTGCCTGCCCTTAAACACGTAGTGTTCTTTGAGATATCTTGGGCTATTCTTCATGGATGTAACCAGAATGTTCTTGAAAGGTCTGTCTCTCTGTGTGTCCCCTGTCTTGTCCTATGAAGATATTTATTATGCCTTAGGAACTCTCAGATGATTCCAACTGATTTGAAGTTCAAGATATATACATTTTAAAATCAATGTATGAGGCAGGATCCAAATTTACTTACGCAAAGATAAGCATTGAATCTTAGAGCTATTAAAGCTTGTAAGTAACCTGCCTAGCTTCCAGCTCTTGCTCCAGAAAAACACAAGTCCTTTGTAATAACTTCCAGCAGCTATTTTTAAGTACTTTTAAATAAAACTAGGTGCCTCTGTATAGCAAACTCAAGAGCTTTTTAGGTGTGGAAGCTGCCATTATATCTAACAGAGAACCAGGATTTAATTCTGTTCCCTAAATGGAGCTGATGAACAGTGTCTGAAGTGTCCCATGTTATCCTAGCCTATCTCCAGTTGTTACCTTGGAATAGCACAGTCTCCTTTCTGTCCCATGTGGTGCCCAACAGCCTCATGCTTTCCTCTGCCATATCAGTACAACACAATTATATAATTATCTAAAATTTCCCCCCAGACCAATATGTTCAGTGTTGTCAAAGGTGTTACCCAAATCAAATCAGGCTTTCAGTTACCCAGAGGTGAACATCCACTTCCATGCATTCCCTAGGATATCTAGGAATAAATAATACTGAATGGAAAACTGCAATGTTTTGGCCCAGCTAATGGAAGCCAGACCTCACAGCAAGAAAAAATAACTCCAGATATGTGAAGTTTTAGCAACTGAGAAGGTAACATAAGGCTCTTTGTATAATGGTGCCCATAGGCTCCCTTGAGGGTGTTACCTAAATCCCCACTGAGTAATAGTCAGATAAATGCCTCTTTTACGGGATTATATCTTTATTTAGAAGTTTTAATCTAGAGATGCTTTCTTATTTGATCAGATAATGGGCTGATTAGACCATAAACATGAAGCACTTTTTAAAATAAGAATTATAGCTATCAGTTCTGATATTAGATTGCCATGCTATGATCAATAATCTAAGTCACAGTAAGAATATCAGAACTGCAGTCTTTAAACTGACTTTAGTAGGGAAGATATTCTGATTTTATGTAAGTCTGATAAGTCTGATATTAAGTATTGCAAAACTTAGAACACACACTGGAGGAATGGCATAAAGATACATTTTCCCTTAAAAAAATTACTTAAGAAAAAAATAGTAACATTTTTCTAACATTTAAAAAAATTACCCATAGTTAACCCTTGAAGATAGTATGCCATTTTATTAGTGTTTTAATGATAGTACAGTGGTAACTGAGTGGTTATTGAGGAGGATGCACTAACTATAATTTAATCAATTTAGTGTGATTTTGAGGGTACACAAAGTAGCTTTACTAGTACTTCAGGATAAACATATATTTTGAATGTAAATGTTTCCTTTTCCTCTTTATCACTCCCATGCAACACTTGCTGCTTCATTTTTTTTTGACATTTAAACACAGAATAATTCTAAGCATATCAAAAGCATCTAAGAGAACGTGCTGCTCCTGAAATAAATTTAATTATAAAAGTATTATCTTATTCTCTGCTTTCATTATATTAATGATTCAGCAGCTATCTCCATTATCACTCTGTAAGTTCCAGTTGTAACAGAGCAGCATGCTTTTTATTATTCTATGTGCATACAGGCTCTTTTTGGTTTTTTAACTCTGTAAAAGAACTGTGAGAGACTGCAGATGGGGGGGGGGGGGGGGAAGGAGGGGAAAGAAAATAAAGAATACTTGCTTTTTAGGATACTTTCAGGATTGAATGCATGGTAAGTAAGTCAGATTGTCCAGGTTTCATTAACAAGTGCAAAAAAGAAAAATATTATTGTACTGTATTTACAGCATAGTGATATTTTCTATAGCTCATAAATGTATTCCGTGTATTCAGATGTTGACACTAAGCGTACAGCTTGGTGAATCTGTTTTGACTTCACTTCTCACCTATCTGACAAGCAATTCACATCAGGCAAGAATTCAAGCTTCATGAAACTTCTTTGCTCCTTCCATGAGCTCTGAAGCTAGATATAGGTAAAGGTAAGAAGGCGTACACATACCTGGAAATTCTAAGATTATTAAAGCAGGAAATTATGGAATTTTAATTATTTCCTTATACAATAAGGTGTTCTCTATGTAGTAAAGTGAGCAAAATGGAAGGATTAAGTAATTTTGCAACTGAATTCTCAAAAATGCAATAAAAAATATTACATCGCAGCTTATTTTTAAACTCTTGTACACTTATATGCCATGCTTGTTAGCATGTTGGTTGCATGGTGTCTGAAAGTAGAAGAGAGATGAATTCAGATAGATGGGGGAAAGTTAGAATCTTTTGGTTCAACCTGAAAAGTTAGTCTTGCCTCAATTGCAGCACAGGATGGCAGATCCCTGGGGACACAGTCCCAGCATGGCTATCAGAGCCATGGGGATTGGGACAGGTTGACAGGCCAAGATATGGGTTCATGGGCATTTCAGTGTGTTTGGTAATGCCAGCAGAAACTCAGTACTGGACTTCCATATGAACTGTCCACTCTGAACACTTTCCATCTGACAGTGTTCCTTTCAAAGCAATCTTGAAGACTCATGCTCTCTCTTTAGTCTTTTAATATGTTTGTTAATATGTTGGGTGTGCTAGTTCTTGACCAGCTCTTGCCAGTCTTTGTCCAAAGCAAAACTGACAATAATTCATTCTCCATTAGCCCCAGTCTATTTGGCATTATCACACAAATACTACTGGTGTCAGCTAAGCACTTAGCACCTTCCTTGGCATTTCCCTGTGCCCCTTGTTCCTCTGTAGTCGTAGGACTCTGTCTACATTGTCTTTAAGGTGCAAACCTTTCACAGCAGCAGTAGAAGTGAAGGAAATGGCTGTAGAGCAGAAACACTCATGATATAAACTGCATTAACGCCATTCTCCACTCCCCCTTCATTTCAGGTTAGGATGGTAAACTAAGATGTGTATTTGGTTTCAGCTCCCTTCAGGATAGGTTAATATGAATAAGGCACCAGTCATGAGTAGTTAGGTTCAACTCCTCTTTTTGTTATTCTGAATACTTAAGTGAACACCTTTAGTGTTAGTCTTTTACTACATCAGAATTTACAGAAATTAAAATGAAACTGTGGCTGCTGTTTATACATGGTTTATTTAAACACTTTTAAACTGTTTATACATGGTTTATGTAAACACTTTTAAAGTGTTGTGCATTTTCATTACTTTTCTACATAACATTTTCATTATTAGATAACCATGATGTATATAGCATCAACAATTAGTACCAAATCATTGGTGAAAATGTCAGTAGTAAGTAAAATCAACACTATTAGTTTATACAGAGAAAATAAAATAAGTCCTCTGGATTGCAAAAACCACCATACAAATCAAAAAATAAAGCAAAATATAAGATTTCAAAAGCTTCCTAATTCTTTGTCTCAAACCCAGAACACAATCCCAAACCCAGAATTGCTGTCTTTCTTATTGGAGGAAACGGCCTCTTGGTTTCCTTTTTCCCTCTCAGAAACATAATATTTTTTTGTTGTTTTTCTGTTTTGTTTTTTTTTCACATCTCTTTGTTGAGTAAATCAGTTTTATGACATTGTAGTCACAATAAAAAGATGTGTCAGTATTCATGTTCTTCATGGAAAGGATGGTTCACTCATTATTCAAGATAAAGCAAGACATTTGTGTAAAATTAATGCAACTTTCCCTGGAAAAACTGCACTTCAGAATTTAATTTTCTGTTTTATTTTCCCATTATAAAAATACATCTTAGGCTGTGAATGTTTTCACTGACACTCCTGTGGCTCCGACATTTTCTTTGTATAAGCAAGGTAACTCTGCGCCTTAAATTTAACATGGCTTTTACAATTGTGCATTTATTTTTGTATGTTTTGTAGTTTTGATACTGCATTAATGGGTAACAATGCAGTTCCTTGTACTGAAGGGGTTGGTATAAATTATCCATTTCAAGCACCTATAGGGCTGAACTTTTCTACTAAAAGGTTAAAGCAAGACAAAATCTTCAAAAATTTTCATTTTCCATTGTCCGATTGAGACAGCAGTAATACTTGCAGAGTAGAGCCTCGTTTTCAGGAAATATTAAGCTATAACATATCGTGATCCACATTTTCAAAATAAATAAGTTGCCCAATGCATACAGAGGGATATATCTGAGTTCAACTTTAGAAAAAAAGTCTTTCAACAACTCTATGAAAAGCAAGTAATGAAGAACGGTTATTCTCAAAACTGCTATCTCATGCAAAAAACTATAAGGATCTCCTTAAATTAAAGAAATAAAAATTAAAACTGTCACTAACTTTTCTCTTTCTTTTAATTTTCTTTTATGTGATATATATGCCCCATTAAGCCTTGTGTGAAAATCAGCAGCACTTTAACTCAGCTGTTTTGCTTCTCTACTTTAGACAATTTTAGCTTTTAGAACTTCCCCATTTCAACAGAAGGAACAAATTAGTATTTGGGAAAAAACAATTTGCTTCAATACGTGTAAGTGGAAACTGGCATCTCCCCTCCCACTATAATTTGTGTACACTGTGTTCTGTGTTTTCCTTACTTCTTTGGTGAATAGTTGGTTTTGTTTTTCTTTTCAGTGGAAGCCTTGTGCATATGTGTTAATGCTTATGCATTGTAAATTATTGCATAGCATACCTAGGCGTCCATGTGGGTATGCTTAAACTGAGCATATGTGTGTGTGATCAGATGTGGGTTGAACCCAATGCCACCAGTTTTAGAAATGTCCATTAGCCTTTGATGCACTCTGGCTGCATTTTTTCATAAACTACAAACAAAATTTAACATCTATTTTAACCTATCTTGCTGAGAAACAGTCCTACCACTACTGCTAGTAATTGCTTGCATGTGACCTTGCTTTTTGATTATGCCAAAATAATATTAAGGAGCAATCTTCAGGCAACCATTCTGGTCTGTTTACTTGAACGCAATTTATTTAGAACTTTCTTGGAGGCTTCGTCCATCATTTAATCTCAGTTTCTAAGGGAATTAATCTTGAGTTCATTAGCTTCTAAATGATTAAAGTAAACATGGCCAAGAATGAAAAGAGAGAAGAATGAACTATAGGAATCTTTATTCCCTTTTATTCTTTAGGGAAATGTACATTCAGTGCAATGAATAAAACTATCTTTCATGTGGAAATACTGCTTTACTGGCAATGCAGAGTACTTTATTTATGAAGATGAGTAAACTAATGCTCATTAAGATGAAATGTAATGAACTGGGGGGGTGGGGGTAAGTCCTAGAATTTTATAAAGACATCTGATGATGATGATGAAAAATAAAGTACAACATAAAATGAGAAGACATTTTAATAACTAGAATAACCTAAAAAACCTAAAGGAATGTTTAATATTAGTTTCTAGGTTGAGATACTAGAAGAGTATCCTCCTTCCCAAATGCAAAAGTGATATTGATCAGTGGTGTAATTAAGGCTAAGATTTATTCTGTAGAAAACTGGTCTGAGCAAAGTAGCAGGAAATTTTAAAAATAAGAAAAATAGCCATGGAAAAATCCAAACCTGGGACATGGAGCTACACCAGCCTTGCTGCCACTGGTCTACTGACTCAGCAAGCCCCACAAAAAACATGATGCATGTTTACAGTCTATTTTATAAATTCTTATGTCTTTTTCTCGTTAAATGCATGATTATTGACAAAACTTATTGTCAGACTTGAAATGGAAATATGTAAATGTGCCTATGGGACTTTTGAACATTATTTCACAGACAGCCACTTCCCACAAAGAGGTCTCATATAACAGATTTTTCCATTTATATTACAACTTTTTGTTGTTGTTTTTAAGCTCCAATTACTCTCCGTCACATTTTGCAGCATTTCTTTTTATTTCATGTTCATTAGCTTACTCTTCAAGGTGAATTCACACTTTCTAGCCAGTCTGATTTTCACTGGTACATTAGATTTTCTTCAGCTTTATGTAAATGTGTTAATTTTGCACAGCCTAGTTTTTTTGGTAGTGGGGGGCCACAGTGGTGGTTCATGTGTGAAGCTTCTGGAAGCTTCCACCATGTCTGTGGAGGAGATGATTCCCTCTGCAATCAATCCTGTGAGACCCTCATAGAACCTTCTTTGAGATAAGAAAAACTACTTGCTTAGAATGACCTACATGTTGGAAAAATGCAAGCTCTTCTTATCTTTTTAGAATATTATTGGTTAGGTTGGGTTCTTTATAATTGGTTGTCCCAGACAAAGAAAGATAATGTAGTTGGCCAAAATGTGTTTACTGTTTTCTATTGATTTACTTGTGATCCCCCCAAACCTGATAAAAATACATGTGTGATCCCCTATTTTTGGATTTGTAGCCTGACCCCTTCACAGACGATAATAAAGCCTGTGGGAAAAGTCTGAGCTGCTCTCCCGGTCTTTTTATGCCCGCTGGAAACTACAGGTTTCTGTGAGAAGCCATGAAACTGAGTGCCTGAAAGGCCAGCGCTCACAAACCTTGGAACTTTCCAGTTGTTGGGCAGGGGACACATCAAAAAGTTACACATGTCAGGCAGAGACAGTCCCTGATGGCTCTGAGAATGGACAATCTGCTGGCCAAGGTTGGGCCAATGGGAGAAGTTAGTAATGCCTCTGTGATTACATATTTAAGAAGAAAATCAAAACAAAGGGGGGGCATGCACAATTTTTTCCAAGCCAGAGAGGAGAAGGAGGAGGAGATGAAAATATTTGAAGGAAAAAACATGGAGACACCAAGGTCAGTGCACAAGGAGGGGCAGGAGGTGCTCCAGGTGCTGGAGCTGAAATTCCTCTGCAGGCTGTGGTGAGACCATAGTGAAGCAGCTGTGACCCTGCAGCCCATGGGGATCCAGGGGGGGTGCAGAGATCCACCCACAGTGTGTGGGAGGTGCCCACACCAGAGCATGTGGATGACTGGAGGAGGCTGTGATCCAGTGTGATTCCCAGTGGAGAGAGGGGACCCTGGTTCAGGCTGGAGCAGCCTGTCGTCGGAGGTGTGCACCCTGTGGGAAGAGAGACCCATGCTGCATCAGTTTTGGGAGGACTCCTCCTTATGAGATTGGAGCCACACTGGGTAAGTTCACAGGGAACTGTTTCCCATGGGAGGGACCTCATGGCCTCATTCCTCTCCCAGAGCAGCAGAAGAAGAAAATCCTTGGGTGATGAACTGACCAAAACCCCTATGCCCTCTCTTACTGGGCTGTCAGTGGGGAGGAGGGAGGTGTTGGGGGAAGAAAAGGTGTTTTAAAGACTTATTTTACTTCTGGTTTTCCTCCTCTGACTCAGTAATAAATTCACTTTGCAACTTTAAGCTGGGCCTCTTTTGCCCCTGAAGTGTTTTCTCCTGGTCCTCATCTCAACTCATGAACACTTCATTATTATTTTCTTCTCTTCTCTGCCCAGGTGTGGCAGGGGAGGGTGAGCAAGTGTCTTTCATAGGTGCCTGGCTTTTGGCCACTGTCAAAACATGACAAGTAAATTTCCTTCACACATTCTTTCCCCCACAAAAAATCGTTTATGAAATTGTTAAACAGAATCAATTTTGGGGCTTATCTTACTTGAATACTTCTAATAGCCTGAGTCTGAAGCATACTCTCCATCTCAAAAAAGCTACTTGACATCACACAATTCTTATTCCAATACTTACCTTCTCCCAAAGAGCTAATGTGTTATCATGTGTTTTACTCCACAAAATTACTTCATAAATCCAGCAGCTTTTCTGTGTTCCCATTTTCTCTAAAATTTCTTATCAAGAAAGCCATCAAACTTACTGTTACATACTTGCAGTAAATCCAAGTGCATTGTTAATATTTCCTCTTTGTAGTATAGACATTGTGGAAGACTTGGACATACACTGGTTTTGAATTGAAGAACTGGATATTACAGCCTGGAGTGGAAAAAATTAATTTGACTGTAGAATAAGACCTTGATCAGTTAGGGAAGTCATTTAATTAATTAAAATAATATATGTTAAAGAAAATACTGAAAAGTCAACACAGTCTAACATATATGTTTTAACTAAAATACTAGATAAAATTTTGGTGAAATCAAAGAAAATATAATAATTATTAATTTTATTTATATAACGGTCTCTGAAACAAGTTGTAGCAATGGTATATAAACTGCAACATGTGAAACTAAGCATTAGTACAGCAAAACATAAGGAGATGGAGACAGTAAGGATGAAATGTTCATTTTGCTAAATTAATTATACTTCATGATGAACAATCTTTCTCCCATCCAAGAAAATATTTCATACATCAAATGCAAGTCAGAAGTAATCCATTGTCCTGTGTGTAACATAATGCATTAATGTATTCTGCTGGAAAACATCCCAGGGTACTCAGAAACTCTGAGTACTGAAATAAAAGATATTAATGATTAAACAAAACTATGTGGCTGATACAGAATCTATTTTTTATTTATTCTGTACAGACATACAATTACATCCTTTACTAAGCTGTGTATCATGACAGCTCATTAAGAAGAGAAACCATAGAAAAAAATTTTTGATGAAATATATTTTTATTGCCAATTAAGGGATAAGAGCTTTGACAAATAAGATAAAATAACAAACATACAAAAAAATCAAGTGAAGCAATTTGAATACTTCTAGCAGTGGTTAATTGCCATAAAACCAGAGTAAAATTATTTAGGCCATGTATAAACATGATATAAAAGGAATGCAGTCTTGAATGCAATAACATATTTGTGATTTTCTACTAATTTTGAATTAAATCTAATTCCCGTTCCAATTTACTAAATATCATTCGAATACCAGTAATTTAACAAATGCTCTGTAATTCTCACTCAAAATGTTATAGCATGGATGTGTCAGATAAAGTGTTTGACTTTGATAACCCTAGCTATTCCTCTACGGGCTTTAGTTATACTAATTTAAATAAATGGAGCAATGTTATAAAAACTACAAAATATCTTCAAAAGACACCTTCAGGTCTAGCACACTACCAGCACTCTGTAAATGTCAGAAAGAGGTTCAATTAACAGAGTGTGATGAACAGCATGGGTATTTTTATTAAAAAATTCTTTAAAAACCTAAGAATAAATATCCTTAAATTTTGATGGTGGATGTTTACCATGACTTCTGCTGTCTTAGTATCTGGGGTTTTTAATTCAATTTTCCCACACAGAGGCGTCTCTAAACTGCTCCTGAGATCCACATGTCCTTTCAGAAAAAGAAAACCAAAAACATGTATTTTCTTTATGTTCTCTTTTATATGCCCACAAGAATATTGCAAACACCCTAGAGCACCCTAACTCAAACAGACTTTAGAGAAAGGTGTTTTGAGTTCTACTTTTTTGCTAATCATCCTAGACTTCTCTTAGACTCAACAGGAGAAATAAAGGCTCTGTAGGGCAATTAATGGAAATTTGAGTTCTGATCTAAAACCGTATGTATTTCCTTTCATGATTACCAATCTACCTATTGCAAGTAAAATTTGCCATGGTCAACTGTTGACAAAAATTATCCTAACAATGAATATTTGAATTTCTAAGGCAGAGAAAGAAGAGTCCTGCCTCCCCCAAGACTCTACGCTATTTCAGAAGGTAGAACTTACATGCTAGGTCCTTTAAGCCTTGCAGCACTGAGGAAGTCTACTTTAGTCTACCTTCACATAGTAATGATTACAGAACAATGATGAAAGAAGAGTCTTTGTGTCTTCATGTCTGCAGTAAGGTATTTTCTTATTAGCTCCCTTGAAGTTCATACAGCTTATGTCAGCTGTTTTCTTTCTAGTACTTTAGAAAGACTTCTTTGTCTTAAGTCAATGCCATAGAAAACCATTTTGTATTGCTAGAGGAAAGCTGTGAACAATCTCAGAAGTTAATAGGACAAACAAAAAACTAAAGAATATTCCTGAATTCAGTTAAAATTTTACATTGTATAGCTTCTCAGTGAAACACAGTAAACTGTTATGACTAATTAATCAGATTTTCTTCAGGCTTTTCACATTTGCACCAGAAATACCTATTTGCCATATTGTATATGCCACTATTTTACCTACATAGTGTTAGAGTGGGTTTCCCCACATCCATCAAAAATTCTACATTGAAATATTGACAGTTTGAATCTGCTTGTAACTGTAATATATTTGATTAGTCTCCTTATCTTCAGATCACAAAATAAATGGAAAAAGTACATTTCAGTTTAATTTAGTCATTGTGAAGGACTTTATCATCAAAAGTTTGTGATAGTTTACTATTTTCTTATTGCTTGTAAGGCCTTGGGTCTGTAGAACCAAGGAATCCAGAGCTCTGAAGATACTACTGCTGCATCATTACTGACTGTAGGTGGAGCTAAGCAAATAAGATGTGCAGTGAAGAGCAGAAACCACTAAGACTTCCAAGAGCTCTAAGGCACATAGTAAACTGATGATGAAACTGCAGCTTAGTAAAACCAGCACAAGGAACACAGAAGGGCACAGTGAACCTTGCATTGGAGAGCTATGAAATTATTCCACAAAACTGGTATCAAACACGATCAGTGTAATATGTAATCTCCATGAATATCTGGGTGTGCTTGTTCTGCACAATGAGACATAAAATACATTATGTTTTGTTTATGTTCTAGAATGGCAAATTTGCAACTGTCTCCTGTACACGACATGGGACTGTAACATTTTGGGTACAGAAATAGAAACTAGGTTCATAAATTTTGCTCCTGTAAATATTGCTCTGGGACTGACCTAGTTGTGAAACTTGACATTCACCTAAAATTCCATCAGCTTAGTGGGTTCCTGGCTTATGCACATACGTGTAGGAAAATATGCACTACCTACACACTTAAATCACACAATAGATGAAGATTCAATATGATGAAATATTTTCAAATTCTTGTTACAGAAGGATGCACATAAGACATTTTTAACATTATTAGTGATGAAATTTGCATGTACATCCTCATCAGAGAGAAGTATAAAGTTCTGCACCTTGGAGAGAGTGACCATCTTCCTGAGAACAGCATAAGAATAAAATGGCTGAAAAATAGCTTAGCTGAAAAGGATTTCAGTTCTACTGCAGGCACCAAGATTATGGTAAGTCCAAAGTCTGACTTTCTTTGCAGGTTCAGTGTATGGTGGGCTACATCAGGATGAGGAGAAACAATAAGTGGAGTTAAATTATTATCCCATTTTTTTATTATCTCATCTTGTCCCTGGGGAGGTTACATTTGAATTACTGGGCCCAGTTCTATTTTACTAGGTCCAATGCAAAAATGCCTTAAAAAAATTTTTGACCAATTGGGCAGGGCCCTGTGGACACCTACCAAGATGGTGAGTGAGCTCGAGCATGACCTACGAAGGAGGTCAAACTGAAAGAACTGGATTCATTTAGTCTGGTAGAGAGGCACCTGATGATCTGCCATTATAATTATTTGGAGGGGAGTTTCAAAGATACCAGATAGAAATGCTTCCCTGTAGCTGCAGATGGTGTAGCAGAGTTGTTTTGAGGGGGAAATTAAACATCAGGAAAAACCTTTTCAGTTGGCAGAAAGTTCATCACTGTAAAATATTATCCAGAGGGGATGCATTAAAAACCATGTCTGTGGATTTTTCATGCCTCAAATTTGACTGAGCTAGCTTTGTCTTGATGATAATCCTGTTTTGAGAATGATAATGGACAAGGCATCTCTAAAATCTGCTTTAAGTAAGCATTTCTGGGTTTCTGTCTTGCATAGATGATAAACTCTGAGCACAGCATAGCCCTTTTACTTGAATTCATTAGATTTTAAACTTTATTTTATTATTTAACTATTTTTAAATAATTTCCTCAGGATAAGAGAAACATTAAGGAGCCTTTTTTATCTATTCTTATTTTTCAGTTACAAATAACATTATTCTGTTTTCTTTACTTAGCTTTAGGTGCAGTTGAGGAGAAATATTTGGGAGGTTGGTTTCTCTCAGTCTGTCTGAGCCCCACAAGTATTTTTAAAGCTTAATTTTAAAATAGTTCATCCAAACAGAATGGATGGACACGACATTGAAATTTAATGTGTTTAGAGATGGAAGTAGCCTGGTCATCTCTTTTAGCACTAAGTTTTATCACAGCGTTACCACGTATGTGACTGCTCTGTTCATGACCTTTTAAGTGACACAAATATCTTTTTTTGATCCATTACTTCTTAACCTAACTCCAGATATATAAATATATGTTTGTATGAGTTATTTCCATTATTGGCAAGAAAGAAATCATAGCAACATCTCATTTGGAAGCCAGTTATCTTTCTATTATATTTCTACATGTTTGTCTGGAATAGCAAAAATCTAATGGCTATGTTACATGGATTGAATTTTGTTCTCTGCTAGGGTTAAGAAGTGGAGTGGAAAAATAGACTGAAGTGTAGGTTCACTCAAAAATGCTAAATTTCAGTCTGTATAAATAATTAAAAATATTCTTATCTTATTTTTAATGTTTTTATTTTAACCTAAAAATGCTTTATAACAGAAATGGAAAAACATGAATGAATGAGTAATTGAACATGAAGAATATTGGACACATAACTAAGGGTCATACAGTCCCTTCAAATATTAGTTCCTCTGTGATGAAACATCTGGTTTTCTATCTTCAATTTAAAAAATCAATTTAGTCAGCTACACATCTGAATTTTCAATATATGAAATCCAGCTACAGAGTACGTCTTCCAGTTTGATATTTATGAATTGCACTTCAAAAGAGTGGCTTGTGTTTTAGTCATGTACAACACAGTTAATAAATATACAGGGAATGAAAACATACTAACATAAAAATGTGACTAGAGTGACATACCTATTTAGATTTAAAGATCCCAAGTCTAGCTTTCCCCTTTTTCATTTAAATTACCATTGAGTTCAAATTCAGTCCTTTCCAGAAATGAGAGACAAACACTGCCAAGGCATAATAAATCCTTAAGCAAAATCGTATTGATGCAAAAATTGACTTGAAACTTCAGACAACTCACAACAAAGAAGGGGCATTAACCTTCTGAGAGTTTCAGAGGGGATGTGAAGTCCTGACACCATATTTTTCATGGAAAATTTCATATGTAGTTCAGTCACACAACTTGAAAGACTATCCAATCTGGTTCAGAAATGCCATTGGAATCCCACATCGAGGCCATCTGTGCCTAACAGTGTAGGAGGGACCATGATTTTGACCTTGTTGTACACCTGGGACAAGGATAGAATGCTCCAGGCGGTAGGGAAAAATGAAGAGGTTATATTTAAGGGCATGAAGACACTATTCTTTCTTGATGTAGGTCCAACCTCAGTTAAAAGAAGAGAGCTGAATGAGAATTAAAAGGCTTCCATGAAAGGAAAGGTTATGGTCGCAGTGCTCTGTCTTGCAAACTGAGAGTAACTTTTAATAACTGCACACTGGCTGAGTAAAATGACAGCAAATAAGCTTTCATACAGTCAGAAAAGAAAGCACCTAGGAAGATCCTGAAAGTAAAGACTGTGGAGAATGAATACATTGCTGTTTGGGCCTACTTGCATCTCTAGTTTTACATGGTCTTCAAACATCAAATGTTCTGTTGCAAGCTTTATTCGGAATGTCCTGCTAAGTCCACAGCCACTTCAATCTTAAACAAGTAGGTAAAGGTCATATGTTAAACATGTGGTGTCTACTTTAGTGTTCTTTAAAGCTAGTATCAGTACTGGAATTTGAAGTGCCTTCTTGATCTTACATGTATATTAAAAGGAAATTGAGACAAATTGGTTTTTTTCTTTGTCTTTCTTAACCAAATAACTGATTAGGAATCTACTGCAATTATAAACTTTTCTTCTGCAAAAAGCAGAAGGAAAAGAAAAAAAATTAACACTTCTCAATAGAGTCACACCATTTTTTTCCTCTCCAAATGTCAAGCAAGTCTTGGTTTTATGCTAATTTCAGTCATTCATAAGATTCTTTTTATTGCCCTTACTAGAAGCTCTGAAGATTAGCATGTTAATTAGGTTTTAATATTTGTTATTTTTCTCAAATTATTAACAATAATAATTTTATTATTTTAGCACATATAATATTTTAATGGCTTATATGGAACTTACATATTGTAACTATTTTAGACATTACTTTTCTTGATACAATTGCATATGTATTCCAAAACCTACATGCCTCTTTTCTGATGCAAAGGCATATCAACTCATATTTATTTTGCTACCTACTGTCCCATCAACACATACCAGAACTATGGGGTTTTTTTCAAGTTTTAATTCACTCAAATTAATACCTTTATTTTGGATTGTTTCTTTTGCTGTTTTGGCTTTTTATTTCCCCTCAAAGGAAGTCCATTTTTAAATGTACATGTATTTATTTTTGGTTGTGTTTTAATCCCTTTATATTTAATTTTCATATTTTACCTTACCTTCAGAAGACCTTAGAAGTATGATTTATTTTTGTCTTTCAAGGATTTTTTAGTTCCCATTCTTTTTGCCATCAAATATTACTTTAATTCAAATTGAGAGCTAGATATGTGTTGTGTCAACCTTTTTAAGTACAATTACACTCTAATTACAGAGAACCATATTTTGTCCAGAAAAATAGAGGAAGAAAGAAAATAAAGGACTTCAGATATTTTCTAAAAATACTATTCTCTGTAGACAATAAACAGCTATATGGCAACAGAAAAGCAAGGAAATTATAGCATTCTTTTTTCTTGTTTTAAAAAGGAAAATTATTGAAGTGTGCATTAGATGTATTTGCTGCATATATTGACAAGAGTGTTCAATATTATTTTTTCTTATTTGACCAAGAATACCAGGAATAGTTTTCTCTTTTCCTTTCTTTTATTTCTTTTAATACTAAGTAGAGGTAATTATTTATTTCAAATGCATATGGAATGCATAGAAGCATAAGAACAATCCTGCAAATACTAATAACACTAAAACACAATCAGCATGAAACTAAAAATGTTTTCTTGTATTACCCTTTATTTTTAATTTGAACACATGTGAAAGAAGAAAATTTACAGAAAAGGATAACACAGTGATGTTCACTAATAAGGTGGAAGCCAGGAAAAATCCACTGAGAAATTGCCACATGACAAAATGCCTCAAACTTGGAAATGATGCTGAATATTTCAAGAGAGTGTTCACATTATTGTTATCCATGGGACAATTACTTTGTTCCCTGGCTGATGGTTCAACCATATGGCCATTTCAGCTCTGTGTAATCAAGTAAATATGTCTTTTGTACTAGAAATTCATCAAGCAGACCTGAATTGAGACTTATACCATTTTGATTTTGAATAAGACAACTCTTCTTTTTCATTTTCTTTCATTATAGAGAAGCTACAACAGATTATAAATCCCCATAAAAGTCAAAAATAACCTGTAAAGTCACCCAGTATGTCTTACAATCAGCTCCTGAAAATACGAGGTAACATCTCTCTTAAAAGCTGTTGCATATACAAAACCTTGGTAAACTGAAAGTACTGGATTCATTCCTTGAAATTAAATATCAAATTAATTCCAGTCATTACAACAATTTTTAAAAGGAAGTAATGTTACTAAAAAGGTAAAATTTTAATTTCATTAAACAAACATTATATTAATTTTAAGCCTAAGAGCCAGTCTTTTCTTTTTTCCTCTCTGGGGTCTTTCATTAATTTTAAATAAAACAGTCTACGAGAGTGCATTATAATAACTCATACTTTAATTAAAAAATCTCATTTTAAATAATTTTCTGTTTAAATGTTCTGGGCAATGAATGTGCTTATTTGTGAGAGACTAAAGTCAAAGCTCATTTTACTTTATGGAAAACTTAAATCTGTGACAGAGCCTAGAATGAATTCCATTTATGTTGTCCTTTAAGTTACACATGTTTATGAAACAACAAACACTGCATCTTTGAAAATTAAATTCAGAAATACTAATTTTAACTAATTTGTGGAAAATGAAGTAATTAGAGGTGGGTTGAAAATTTTAACTCATATATTAGTATAATGTACTAACATTTCCTTAACTCCTTTTAACCATGATTAATTTTGAACTATGTCTTTGAAAAAGATACATTGTTAAGGGTATTTTCTTTAGATAAAGAGTATTTATCTAAGAATTGAAACATATTGCATGACTGTTAGTCTAGCAGGAGATGACGTGCTGGCCAAACATTGGCTCTTTCATACTAGGTATGACTAAATTAAAAAAAAAAAAAAAATGTAGAGGGCAAACATTTAGGCTGTCCTGTGTTATCCTTTGTATTAATGGCACAGAATTATTAAAAAGTTCCCATAATGAAAGCTTGAGTAATTTGGTTCTTTTCAAAGATTATCAGATGATCAGAACTATGCTTTCTTTAATTTCTAGAGTTGCTGTGCATTGTCAGCACACAGCATCTCTGATAAAAATTCTCCTTCCACATTACACTGTGGAGAAATGTTACTAGTTTATTTGTATTTCTCTATCTTCTTCATTTCTCTATTTTGATCTAATTAGAAGGATAAAAAGCAAACTAACAGACATAGTTAAATTATGTTTTGCATCATTAGCGCATGAACGCTTCTATATATGTTGAGAAATATGGAATATAGGAATAAAAACCTGAAAAATGGAATATAAATTCTACTACGAGAAGATCTTAGCTGAGTACAGAATGGGCAAATCTTTTGATTACATTTGATTCCATCCAATTACGTCCTATTTGGAAACATGTCAGTGTTTCGGTGTATACCGAAACTAACTGGATTCTGTTGGTGAATTTTTATTTCACTCCTTGAGACAAATTAAATGCAAATTTGTGCTTAAATATGAAGAGATTTAATGATAATCATAGACTGGCTTGGGTTGGAGAGGACCTTCAATATTAATTCATAAACCTCTTGTCATGGGCAGTGACGCATTTCACTAGATCACATTGCTTAATGTCCTGTCCAACTTGGCCTTGAACTCTTTCAGTGATGGGGCATCCAAAATTTCTCCAGTCAACCTGGTGTTAGAGAGTTTCACCACCATCACTGTAAAACAAAAATATTCCTTATTTCCAATGTAAGTCTACCTCCTTTCTGTTCAAAACAACTACCACTGTCCTATTTCAACAGCCCTATTTAAAATCCTGTCCTCATCTTTCTCATGAACCCTGTTAAGTATCAGGAGGCCACCATAAGGTTTTCCCAGAACCTTCATTTCTCCAGGCCGAACAACCCTTGGCCCTTCTTCATAGGAGAGGTGTTACAGCACTCTGACCCAGGTGGGGGAGGTTGCACTTGCCCTTCTTGAACTTTACATAGGCTTTGGGCAGACTCCTACCTCCATAAATGACTCTCCGAGGAGTCAGTGAAGATACATAGCCAGTTACTATGAGCCAATTACTTATATGCCCTTTCAGCAAGACAGACCTTGTGGACAAATCAGATTGTTGCTGATTTCATTCCCCAGCACCAATACTGTTTACCAGGAGGCCCTGAGCACTTTAATTCCATGATTTTCTCAAGAAAATACTCAAGCATTTCTTACCTCATGAGCAAACTTCACTCTCTTACATGGAGTGAAGATATATTTATATTTAATCTTCTTCCATAGTTGGGTCTTCTTGCTCTTCATGCCATATCGGTCCTTGATCACAAATTACTGCAGAACTACTACAGTGTCAATTTTCACTTCAATTACTAAAAATACAGGTTTCCTGAGCACATATAGGAGTACTTCTTAGGTACAGTATTTCTGAAAGAATTAATTACAGCATTAAAAACATTTCTACATACTTTTTAAAAATAAATAAAAATCACAGTGCTATTTAAAAATCATTGAGCTGCATAAATACACAGCTGCCAATTTTCTCTGGACCTCTTCTCTAAAGAGTTGAACTTTAAATTCTCTGGTTTAATTTCAGGTACTCTTTCAAAATGGGGCTTGTGAAAGATGTCAAGTAACTAGTACTACTTTGTAGTCTAACCTGTAGTGAGGGTTTACATGGCCTTCAAAATAGGTACATTTGAAAAGGACTGGTCAGAAGAAAAGACAAATCACATTGAAGAATTGATTAGAAACATAAATTCAACCTCCTAATATTTTTTTTTTAAGTAGTCTCTCAAACTCCATGTCTAATGGAAACACATTTCAGAGTATTATTCATCTAAAGTTTTTAGGTATCTGTTTCATGTTAACATAGAGCACTTTTCTAGTTACAAATGTTTCTTTATTTGTTATGAAGGAAATATTTGCTGACTAGCACAGGCTTAGATATTTATTATTTCAAGCTCAAATTCAGTTCTAAATTATCAGTCTGAGACTTGGACAGAAGAGTTCCTGTCTAATGAGTACCCTAACAGTTGATTATTCAATGGTAACCTTTCTTTTTCATGAGCTCTTTCACCTTAGATCTGAGAAAATTCAGCTGATGTGGTGACTGTGATCAATATTATGCATATTTCAGCACATAGATACTTACTGAAACATTCCTCATCAGTTCTAACAGACTCCATTACCAACTGCTGCATGAGGAGTGGAAGTTCAGTTCACTCAGCTAATCCTCTCCACCTGTACACTCCGTCAACTTTTCATTTGTGAATTAATTCAAGCTCTCTTGGGGCTGGATAAGAGCTCAAGGCAGATACATAATTCAGAGCATGTTTCTGTAGAAAAGCACAAAGCCATATATGTTTCCTCTTTCTTTTATGTACTGTTAGACAGATTTCTAGTTTATCTTCACCTCTGACAAGATTAAATGACTAAGATTAGAAATAATTCAGTTCGGAAAAAGAAATTGTTTTTCTTCATTCTGACATTACTTCTTTGAAATAGTTGCTGTTATTAGCACTCAGTGTGCAGCAGGATAGCTTAGTATCTTTGCATGGTGTTCTAATAAATTAAGTACAGATTAATCACTACTGCAATTTGTTGTGGGGGATTTTTTAAAATTTTGATTTTTTTTTTTGTTTCACATATTTATTCATTTAAATCATATCTTGAAGCAGTTAGAACATTACTGAAACTTTTGGATAAAGTGGATTGGTATAGTCCTTAAGAAGTCTTCACAGATTTGAATGGGGCAGATTCCTCTTCTTTCATGGAACTATATAAATTTCACTGAACTCTTCTTTTTTTCCACAGAAACAGACATTTTATGAGCCAGAAAAGACTTAAGGACAAATTCCATTTTAGGTAATGATATTTTAAAGCTTACAGATCATATGAGCATATCTAAATTTTGTAACAAAAACTGACTGCATAGGATTTTCTTATTGAAATAAACAAGACATAAGTCTCGTAAGACTATTGTAAGCAAATGCTGTGGTCACTATATACAAAAGTTACAGGATCAAGTTGAAACATTTCATTTTGCCACTTTTTGTTCTAAGCAATTTGATATCTCTCATATATGAAACACTCATTTGTAGTTCATTAGCTAGGCACTGTTTGTCTATACATGTATTGGTTGAATGCACATTTTTGTCTCCATTATCTTTTAATGTATAGAAGATCAAAGTATTTTCAAACAGTTTTCTACACATAGTAACTTTATTTTAATAATAATAGCTATTTTCCCAAAGCTGGAAACTTCTTTCAAACTTCTATCAGATGAATGGAAAGACTTAGAGCAACTTTGAAATAAATCTATTGTTATACATTACTTTTACCTTGGAGAAAAAATATTTTGAAGTTGCAATTCTATAGAGAAGTTGAGGAAGAACTTGTGTTTTAGTTTATGGCCATCACTCCTTGTCCTGCTGCTGGGCACCATTGAAAGGAGTGTAGCACCATTCTTGTGCACCATTTCTTGTAGCACCATTCATCCTTTTAGGTATTTATGTGTTGGTGAGATTCCCCTCTCTTTAGACTAAACAGACCCAGCTCCCTCAGCCTCTCCTCATAAAAGAGGTGCTCCAGACCCATCAACATCTTTGTGGCCTCACCTCTTGTCTCCAGTAGCTCCTTGTCTTTACTGAACTATGGAGATGAGAACTGAACACAGAGCACCAGCGCTGAGCAGAATGGCAAGATCTCCGCCCCCGACCTGCTGGACACAATCTTCCCAATGAACCCCAGGATATCATTAACCCCTTTGGCCACAAGGGCGCACTGCCATCTCATAGTCAACTTGTCATGCACCAAGACCCCCAAAATAAATGTATCAAATGCCATTTTATAATTCATCTAGGTAATTAGCTTTATTCCGAGTTGCCATGTTAATGTGAAATCCAAGATAGTGAAGCTATGAAGGTGAACAAGCCATATATACACATAGAATGACATATATGTGCATACTAGTATATACAGCAGGAGGAATTTGAAATAGATTATCTTTAAGGCCCCTCACAGCTCAGACCATCCTATGATTCTGTTCAGAAACCAAACATTTCCTGTAACCAAAAGTTCTGTCACTTTTTATCTTAATTTGTATAAATAGAACTTATGTCACAGCTAAGTATTTTTTTCTTCATTTGATTATACACGTCCACTAGATAAAACACTTAAAACATCTAAGCTGTCTCACCTCTTCAGCAACGGAGTTCCAACAGGCCACTGGAAAGAGGGAAGCAGACCTCTACTTGTTTGATAAAATCAGTTCACAACCGGAATGTTCAGAAGACTAACCTTTACAAATCTCATCTCTTATTATTGTCTGATTGGTTTTGATTTTTGCACTGAGGATTTTATCAGATGCACATGAACCTTTGGTCTGCCATGCGTAGATCAAATACTTCTTCATTCATCATGTAAAAAATACTTTTTTCTCTGACTTGCTCCCTCATGTCATTAAAAAGCTAAACCAAGCTCATCACTGGGCCATAAGTATATATCTTTGATTTTCAAATGAATAGCGTTCAATTGTGAGGACTGCTTCTATGCTTACATTTTTTCTTTCTTTTTCCTGAAGAGTGTATATATTTTCAAGTTTTTATTGCAAATCCTGAATAAAATATTGCTATTCTCTGTACAAAAAATAATAATATAATTTTCAAATTTAATTTATTGTTATAATTACTTATAATAATTCATAACTTTGACTAATAATTAGTTTTTGTAATTGTAGTGGCCTATATCAATGCATGTTGTATTTCATACTGTGCCTTAGAAAGCCTCATAAGAGAACTGATGGTTAAAAATAACTTAAAGCTGTTTATTACCGTGGAAAATCTGACCATCCCAAAATATATCCCACATAGTTTCTGCTGCAGAATTGCTCAAACTCTGTGTTGATAATACAGGTAAGTAATGAGCATGAACTGTTTCTAAAGATTCATAAATGGTCAAGGAGAACAGATGTTTACAAACAGTCATGGTAGTTCAGAGAGGCTATGCAGTCTTTTTAAAATAGTAACTACAGATGCTGCAGTTGTTTGATCATGCAGGAACATGGCCTGCTGGATATAAAGATTCATTTGAGTCATCTTGATAAATCTCATCTGATCATCCTAAAAACCCTTCCACAGAGACCTGAGGAAGGAAGAATCCTGTAATTTTGGAAAGCCAAAGAATGCTGTCTGAAATTCAGGAACTGAATTTTCCCTTAGTGACCCTTTATGTTATGTCATCCCTACACTCTATATCTATTTTTATTATTGCATCCTCTTTTACAAAATGGCTCCTTAGCTGTGCAGTCCTAGTTATTTTTTTTTAAATAGGAGAGAAATTCCCATTCTTCATCTCTCCCACATGGAAGGTTCCACCAGAAAGCAAAAACTAGGCCCTGCATGACATTTGTCCACCCCTGGCTCTTTAAGAAAACAGCTGTGGGTTTATATAATTGGATGTGTCTCTCTGCATCTGTATATCTATGTATGTGTGTATATAGATGTATAAAATGCATATTGACATATGTGCATACTAGTATATTGGTGGGATGGATTGGAAAGAGATGATCTTTAAGGTCACTCACAGCCCAGACCATCCTATGATTCTGTATAGAAACCAAACATTATTTCCTGAAACCAACAAATTTATTCCAGGTTCTACTATTTTTGTGTAACATCTTTAAAAGTTGATGTATGAGTCAGCACAGGCCAGCAGCTGAGACAGCCACCAACACACAGCTAAAACACCAACTAAACATATTCCCATTGCCTTGCTTACAAAGAATATCTGTCTTGCTTGAAGGGAAATCCCTGAAGGAACACCTGGGCGGTGGTACACGAGCAGAGAGCCAGGCACTGTTAAACTTGTTCTATGCTGAAGGATCACTGGCCTCCAGTTCACACAGGTTTATCAAGGGTTATTTCAAGATGCAAGGTCCTTTACAATTCTCTTTGCCAGTGTTCTGCTTTTAACCCATTCTTCCCAACAGCTATTTGTTTTTCAGTGAGGCAACAGAAATCTTGAAGGGTATATCTATCCATACTTCTGAAGGAAAGATAGACAAAGGGAAAGTTTGAACACTGTTTGAGCACTACATATTTCCTATCTCTATACTTCCCACCTCGATTTTGAGCCAATCCAACTGCATCTCCAATATAAATATGCCACTGAGGCTAACCCAAAATAAGGGGAAATAAAGTGATTATATACCACTATAGATTTCAGAGTCAGGGACATGTCCATGGTTTGTTCTAATTTTTAATTTATTTATCACAATAAACAAAGGTGAGCTGTTTGGCTGCCCCGGATTTCAGGAGCACGTCAGACTACATACATTTTTGGCACAAAAGTCAATTATTCAGCAACTGCCAAATCAGCTGTGACTGTACAATAGGTCTCATGGGATATGAAAAATATTTAAGTAAGCAAGGAAGCAGATGCTCTTTGTACAGGTGAGAGCATATGTTGTTTTCTCCATGTGTCCAAAATTTCACAGTGTTATTGTTTCAGCACTGAAGTTCAAACTCTGATACGTGTGTACACATTTAACCATGCACCAATTTGTCTTTAACTTGCCTTCTGGTCAAGCTTTCTTCTTGCAGTATACTGTGAACTGGTAGTACAAGTATTCACACACCAAAACAATTATCTGGAGAACTTTCATCAGGAAGTGGTACTCAGTGGGTTTTTTGTTTGTTTGTTTGGGTTTTTGTTGGTTTTTTTTTTTTTTTTTTGTGGTGGTGGGATATTTTTAGTTAATGTCTGGTTTCATTTGTTTGTTTTCCATCCTCTGTATTGGTCTTTTGGTTTTCAGTCAAACTGCACATTAACCTCCCCAAATACTAGCATTTCAGCTTTCTCTGTGCAGTTTTTACCCCCTCTGATCTACTTGGTGGTTTGCATACTCTATTTTTGTCAGCATTTTGTCCTTAATTATGCCTTCTTAGATCAAACACAGACATCTGTGCTGTCTTAAGCACTATATCAAGAATTATTTCTGGCACAGATTCCCTCATGCATAGCTTAAAACTAAGAGCTATTACACTAGTAGTGTTCCATACTAGAATAATTTTGCTCAACTCTTGTTGCAGTTATAAGCTTTGTAAGTGTTGGAGAGAAAATGGATATTATAAAAAGATTTGAGAGACAGCAGCTGTGGACAAGTTCTACAGCTGTCACATTTCAATTCATCATAGCTGTAGAATGCAACAGACAAGTGTAGTTCATTCCCAGATTTTGATTGATTTTCTTAAAATATACAATTACTCAACGCAAGTGAGATCTCATCTTTTGGATGAAAGAAAGGGAAAGAGAAAGAGAGGAGAGGAAAGATAGAGACAGAAAAGGAGAGTATGGGAGGAAAGATCTGTCTTTATAAAAAGACATAAGAAGAAAGATATTATATAAAGAATTTTCAGACCTTTAATGCTTTACCTCAGAAACTTTGGTTGTGTTTGGGGAGAGGGGAATATCTGCTTCTCTACCATGAAAAAGTACATTTGGCTCAAAGACAACTTTAGCCATACATATTAGCAATGTAAATCCCCCTTCCTCAGCCAGGGATAGAAAAAAAATATTTAAATCTTTAACACCAAAAACTTCTGTAAAGGTGTTCACCTAGCACATTAAAAGACAATAGGTATCTTGAAAAAAAAAAAACAACCTAACAATTTAAGCAATGGTTAACTTAGCAAAATTATATAGTCAATTTAAGTGATTATTTTAACAGGTTCTACTTTAATTCATTAATTTTAAACCTGAAGAAACACTTTGGGGAGAAAATATAATTAGGATTAGCTGAAAACATTGTTAGTAAAACGAACTTCATTGTACAAAGACACACTGCCTAAAAGTTAGACATACACTTCAACACTAGATCACACATATGTGCCATTCAGTTTCTGAAGGTGGGTGTTTGTCTGCAAGCTGGGTGTCCAAAATCCCCACTGTAGTTAATGAAATCTAGAAGTCTATTCAGCTTACTCTAAAAATATTCTTGTGTTTGATCAGCTGAAAATTTTCCCAAGCTTCACTGACTGTGCAGACAAAGTCTTCACAGAATACTGTGGGATTTAGATATCTATCACACCCCAATATAACTAAAGTGGAAGAGAGTAGCTTAGACGTCAACACCCAATATCTTGATTTCTATATTAAACAGATGTGGATTTGATGAGTGGAATGTTTGATGGATGAAAAATTGGCTGGGCAGCCATATCCAACAAATTCTAGTCAATGACTCTAGGTCCAAAAGGAGAATGTTAAGAAGTGATGTCCCCAAAAGTCTGTATTGCAACCAGTATTGTCAATGACATAGGGAGTGGGATTGAGTGCATCCTCGGCAGGTTTGCAGAGGACAAGCTGAGTGGCACAGCTCTCCTGAGGGACAGGATGCTGTCCTGAGAGACCTTGACAGGCTTGAGGAGGCAGCCCATATGAAACTCATGAAAATGAAGCATCAATGTGTACTCACAGCCCAGAAAGCCAAATATATTCTGGGCTGCATATAAAGCGTGGCCAGCAGGTTAAGGGAACTTAAATTCCCCTTGTACTCTGCTTTTGTAGGATCCCTGCCTAGAGTACTGCATCCGGGTCTGAAGCCCTGCCTTCAGGTCTGGAGAAAGGGGATGCAGACCTGTTAGAGCAAGTCCAGAGGTGGGCCACAAAAATTATTAGACAAATGGAGAACCTCTCCTACAAGGAAAGACTGGGAGAGTTGGGACTGCTCAGCCTACAGAAGAGAAAGTTCTGGCAAGACCCGATTGTGATGTTTGAATATATAAAATGGACTTAGAGGAAAGATTAAAATATACTTTTTGCCAGAGTCTGTAGTGGCAGGGCAAGGGACAATGGTTTTCAACTGAGAGGTGGTAGATTTAGATTGCATTAGGAAGAATTTTTTTACATTGAGAGTGATGAAACACTGGAACAAGTTTCTCAAAAAGCTGTGGACGCCCACTGAAACAGTTCAAGGTCAAATTGGACCCTGGGCTTTGAGCAACCTGATCTAGCGAAAGTGTCCGTGGCAGGGGAGTTGGAAGTGCATGATCTTTAAAGATGTGAGAGACTAAAATGTTGTAGTAAATGGCTTAAAAATTGTTATGAGGGATTTTTTTCCCATTATGTCAAAACTATATCAAGAAGCTGCAACAACCTAAGCTCACCCTTCCCTGAATACACCTCTGAACTGGAAATCCAGACTGTGAGTTAAGTTACCTAAGAGAATTTAAGATGAAACAGAGATGACACTTGTCCATTTATCACAGGTCTAGGCAGAAATAAACAAGGCTGAGGAAAAAGAATTTATCCACAAGAAAATCAAACCCAGCAGCTGTCCTGAAAATCATCCCTGACTTGGTTTGGAGGGAGACCAAAGCTCACAGGCCCATCTGCTGAGGCCAGCTTTGCACAGGTTCCCCCAGAACCAAGAGGCGAGGAGGATTTGGGATTGTGTTTTGGGAGTGTGACGTAACGTCTGGTCAGAGGGAGTGAACACCCATCCTTTTACACAAACTTGCTCAGTTGTAAAACCTCTCAATCCACGGAGGCCACATCCACGGGGCATTTGTGTGAGGGGCAGCTGAGGGTGTGTCATAATCCATCAAAGACCCCAGAGGTACCCCCAGACCCATTCCTGGGGCCTTGCACCAGAGCACCGCAGACGATGCGAAGAGATGTGGCAGATCCAGCCTGTTGCAAGGGACATTCTCCAACCTGCCTCCCCTTCTCTCCTGGCCATTCCCACCTGGATGTTCCACAGACCAGAATATCTCTGATTAGTTCAAGTTGTCTGCATCATTATGTGCCTTCCCTGGCTATTCCACACCTCCTAACTGTTCCCTGGGAGGACAAGGAGAGGTACAAAGTAGGTCTTGATGCTGTACCCAATTTTCAGCAAAAACTAGAATGTTAATGTGTTAGCAGTATTCTTTTGGATAAAAAAAATCCAAAACACAGCAACATACGAGATATTATGAAGAAAATTAACTCTATCATAGCCAGACCCAGTACAATATGATACAATTTAATTTTCAGTTTTGCTATTTGGCACACAATTCTTATTTCAAAACACTAAATCAATAATTCTTCCAGTAGTTCTACT
This sequence comes from Cinclus cinclus, assembly GCF_963662255.1. Taxonomy (NCBI): domain Eukaryota; kingdom Metazoa; phylum Chordata; class Aves; order Passeriformes; family Cinclidae; genus Cinclus; species Cinclus cinclus. The sequence continues at coordinate 71,816,403 of NC_085047.1, forward strand.
GTTCTATGATAGTCCTCTTTTTATTTCTTACCTCTTTGTTTTGTCCACAAAAATAGTGGTTTACAATTTTGCATCATGAAAAGGAAAATGTAAACTTTGTGTGGAAATTGTGTGGTTAATTTGCAGTCTTATTGATAATTCCTTTTGTTAGCTTACAGCTTGATATGTTTTAATAATTTAGTAAGGTAATTTTTTCTCTTTTGAATCTATGAAATGGGACATAGAATGATTTTTTTTTATTATTGTATATTGGACCACTATAATATGGTATTGAATCAAATCCACATGCTAACACCCGAAAACAGGAAATTACTAGCAGATTGAAGCATGTAACTTGATTTTTATTATGCACTGTTATTTCAAAAAGAATTATTTATTTGTTGGACAGCTTCTGACAAAGAACAAAATAATACCACAAGAGTAATTCTAAATAGCCAATATTTTAAAATGTAAGTATTTAAAACCAGTTTAAAACCAAACCAAACAAGCAAATAATCACCCCAAAAGAACCCAAAACCAAAAAAGCCCAACTAAACAGTTAAAAAAAAAATTCCCTAAATGACGATTTCATAACAGCATCGAAATGGGGGGGGGGGGGGGGGGGGGGCGGGGGCAAGAGATTACTGAGAGCCAAGAACTTTCATAGGGAAAATAGAGGGCTAATGAATTCCCCACATATTTCAAATTGCTACAGCAATGTGGGTAACACTCAGGAAGGATCTGAATCAGATAAAATTGCACATGAGTATATACATGAGTCTTGAGGGGACTGCTACTACAAATCTTGGTGATGAAATGACAAACAAACAAGTATCAAAGAGACTGCAAGTTCTAAATGAAGTTGAAAGAATTAAGACCCAAAACCAAAGATTTATCCCACTTATTTCTCAGAAAGAAGTGATGTTATAATTCTATATGAATTGAGTGTAGCCAGAAAATAAAGCAGTAAATATGTAGTGTATTAATTTCATGAAAAGCATTGATATTTTCATTATTTGCTCAGAAATAAACTTGACTACAACCACTTTAAATTACTGTCTAGGACACAGTTGGAGTCAAAAGACTCAATACATAACAAAAGTTGCTGAATACTGATTCAGCAAAAATGCATACACACATACATGCACATGCTCACACACATACAAAACCTTCTGACATAAGATGTCTGGAAAGTAAAGCAAGTGAGAGCAGACACAAATATCCTTTTAAAAGAGAGAATATGAACACCATAAAAAGAAAATAGTAAGAATTGGTATATAATAAAGAATAAAAGTTCTCTATTCTTACCCAAATAAATAAATGAATAAATTTGGCCAAACATGAACAAAGGTTTTTTCTAAGCAGGAGGGAAATATCACAATGCATCTACATACATAAACTGACAGACTAACACACAGAAAACAGAGAAACATAAGACCTTCAGTACTGTGGAAAGCACTTAAATGCTGAATCTATGACTTTTCTGAAGATTATAGCCGAGAGCAATAGAAATGTAGTAAGATTGATGTTAATTCCATAGCCAAAGCAAGAAAAACATCTATTAAAGAGCAAATGACAGCAAGAAAAGCACCTATTAAAGAGCAAATGACTTGGTTACATGTGTGCACATTCCCATGCTTTGCTGAAATATACCTTCAAGAATTTTTGAAGTGTATATTTATGTCTGAAATGCTGGTAGTTAATCACAAACTCTATCAAAATAATAATGACTCTTCCCTTTGATAGCCAGCCAGTGTTATCTATATTGGTTTTATTAAACCTATTGATGCATTCACTCATCCTATTGTACTTTTCAGAATTAGGCTTTTCTAAGTTAATGGCAATTATAAATAATATGGTGTTTGAAAATCATTCATTAGTGTTGAAATTAACTAACATATCTGTCCCCCTCCCCAATGTACATGCATTATAAAAACGAAAACTCTGATGACATTTTTCATTTCAGAGGCAGAAAATTATGTTTTTAAACTTTCATTAAGATATAATTTTTTGTTTTAAATATTGAGCAGAAGTATTTTTTATATTCTAAAAAATATTTTGCATAGAATATAATTCCAATGTTCTTAATCCCATTCAAAAGAGACAGGAAAAATAATTTTTGCTTGAACTGAACCAATTTTTTTTTAAAAGGCACAGTTGCTGTTGCTGCAGGGGACCCAAATAAATGCCAAGTACTGGGGAGATGTCATTTCACTGAGAACTAAACTGTTGTTTCTCTATTGAGAAGCTTGTAAAAAAAAGCATCTGTTCAAAATTGTTGATTATGATATCTGTCAAACTAAAATATTAATTTCTCACTCTGTTTGACATCTAAATTAACAGATATATGATAAAGAGAAAATCCATGCAGGAGGAATACATAATTGGTTAGAAAAACATGCTTCCAATTGTTATTTGTAATATGCTGTCAGACTGGAAGATTATTCCCTGTTGTATCTTAAGGGGTCTTTTTTATTTCCAGTGTTGTTCACTTATGTTTAATTTTCTCTGTGAAATAAAGAAAACTTTTATACCCTTTGCTTGGCTAGACTACAGTTCAGTACTTTCTAATCTCTGGTCCATAATATTGATGTATAAATTTAAAAACATTTGCTTGGGGAAAAAAATTATATTTCTTTATTGTATTGACTTCCAGACTATACTTTAGTAATAAAATGCCTAAAGGACCAAGGATATAGGTATAAATGTAGGCATATACATGTCAGGAGGAGCCTAAGAGAGGTGATATGCTTCTTAAACCAAATAGTTACACATGGGAGATGAGGCATCAAGCCTGCAGAAAATTAGATATGAATGAATTATTCCATTCACTAAGATGAAGGAGAATGACAAACATAAGGTCATGAACTTTGGAAAAATTTAGGAAACAATAAAAAAGTAACAGAATTTAACCTGAAAATTAGTTACACATACATTTATAGAGTAAAATTCCAGAAAGTAATCTGAAGGTTCCCCAAGCATTTCAAGACACTGAAAATTGTGCTGTTGTTATAAAAAAAAAAGAGAAAAGATGATCTGGGACTACTAACGAAAGTATTGCATGAAACACATGAAAAATGCTATGGCTCTTTTCTGGAAGGACGTGGTCAGTTTCTGTCATCCTCCCTTCAAAGATGAAAGGACACTGGAGAGTGATATCTTCATTTTGTTATGCCTGTATGCATACATACTTTTGCAGACTGTCCATACACAAGTTCTCATATTCCAGAGTGACATGGTTCAGTCCAGCTTCAGTCCAAAAAGTGTGTTGCTACATTGGATATCAGAGTGATTGAGATAATCAGCCCAGTTTCTCAAGTGTATCATTATGCTAGCAGCATAGGAGGCTTTGAACCAAAGCTCTGCAATGTTGAGCCAGTTTGGACTGGCAGAAAACACTTGAGTCTATTTCTGTGAGACATTATGGATATATTTCCAGGGGTACTGGAAGTAAAAGACAGTAAATATGCTACAAATGGAGTATGAACAGTTTGAAAAAAATGGAAGTAAAGAAAATAACCTTGTCTTCCAAAATAGTTTAATGGAATGAAGAAAAGCAAAAAGTATGGGTCTTAATGTGATTTTGTAAATGTTATTTTAAGAATAATTTTGCTAATTTGTTGAAGGGTAGTGGGAAATCCAGTGTAAGTTTGTGTCAAAATGTTAGTTTTCTATCTATTATTTCCCTGAAGGCATTAAAATGTGATTCACTGACATGTCCCTGGCAGCACTTTTTAAATATTTGTTCAATAAATCTTTGTAAAAGACATCGGCTACAGGCTAGTTGCTGCTTCACTTGCAAACACCCACCTTCAAATCCAATGCAAAAGGTCATAATTTTCATTAGCTCTCAGAAACATAATGTGAAAACCTTTCCAGATTCTTGACTTTTTTTTAAAATTCAGTCACAGGTATGTTATTGTCTTCAGCTTTGTTCTTTTAAAAATATTGGCTTTCTTCTAAGGTTCCTTCTTGCTGCTTTAGCTCAATAAAGAACATTTAGATTACCTCAAAAGCCTTGTTTCTAGTCAAGTTAGTCAAGTTATTTCAGCTGGCTCACAGATCCCACTTCTTAATCCCAGAGCATAACCTCCTATTGTTACTCAGGATTTATTTTCTTTATTACTCAAAATAGCAATGTGGGAGTAGTTTCAGTCACATATGTTCTAACATTAGTTCAGTGAAAGATAAATTAGTTTGGATTTCTCAATTAATTCCTCCTTCTCTCCCCCCCCCCCCCCCCCCCCCCCCCCTCCCCCCCCCCCCCGCCTAGCATTGGATTATTCTTTTAGGACTTAATTTAAAAAAAAAAAGCAAAAACAAACAAAAAAAAAAACCTAACCCCTTGAATAATTTCTGTGTTGATTCATTGTTCAACCCAGATCACTCAGTATCTCACTGGTTAGAGTATTGGTTTTGTACATGTCATAGAATTACGGAGTTACAGAATGTTTTGGCTTGCAAGAGGCCTTAATGTTCATCTGTTTCAAATCAGCTTGTCACTTGCCACAGGGGCACCTTCCACTACACCAGGTTGTTCCAAGACCCAAGCAACCTGGCCTTGAGCACTTCCAGGGATGGAGCATTCAAAGTTTCTTGGGACAACCTATCCCAGTACCTCATCAACCTCACTGTAAAGATTTTATGTCCTTTAATATTCATTAACTTGAAGACCTCAGGAACATATATCAGGAATTAATTTAATATATGGGTATGATTTTGTTCCCATTTATAGACACATAAATTTAAAATAAATCCATTATTTTCCTCCAGCAGTATTATATATGTATACAATATATATGTATATGTATATGTATATGTATATGTATATGTATATGTATATGTATAGTCTTGTATAAAAGTTTATTCAGAAGACTCCTGAGTATCTCTAGCATGAAAAATCAAGAAGGGATCAGAAAACATTTCATTAACACTGAAAGGATACTAGTGAATGTAGTAGTTCTTCAGCTCAGTAATTTTGGAAGACTTATCGATGTGAATTTTCATTTGAACAACAATTTTAAAATAAATTATTGGACAGTGCCATAAAACTTATAAAGTGCTTCTATTTATATTGAATTATTTTGAAATTCACTTATTTTCTTTCCCTTTTGTCTTACTGGGAATTTTGCTAATTTAAATGTCTCATCCGTTTTCAACATGGCCACAGAAAACTGTACTTGGATCATTTCACCTTGTCTCACAGTGATTCTTTAATTTTTTGATTAATTCCTTTAAATAGTCTGCTCATCAAGGACTGAAGTCTAGTTTAATTACAGACTTCTCCAAAGATGTTTTCATTCTTGTATCATGTTAGGCTCATCTGTTCAGAGATGAACAGGATACACAAAAACCGATATCTTCTTTTGGGGGCTAAATTGGCTGGGGAGAAAGGTCATTTATAACCATGTAAGTTTATCTGCAGCAAAATGGCTTCTTCCAAAAACTGGGTTTTTACATGGGACTACTGCTACGAATTAGATTTGTATCCAAAGGAAATGATATTGTTCTACTTTCAGAGATCATAGAATAAAACTGGAGCCAACTAGCTTGCAGTAATGTAAAATCGAAGTAAGAATAAAAGGAAGTGTAGATAAACTGCTCTTTTAGAGGAATTGCATGGGGAAACAAGAGAAGAAATGCCTCAGCTTATTCAGAAAATATAGGAAAACTAGAGAAATAATGAACTGGATATTTTTATTGGCTATATGACAGGACTTATTAAATATCAAGATGGACTCCAGCTTGCAGAGAGCCAAATTTGCATGTAATATTAGATGCTTAATACAGCAGCTGTATTCTGTACTTGGAAATTCGTTCAGCATCCTAAACAGAGCAGTCTGATGGTGCTTTAGATGATTTGAAGTGGGACTCCCAGATGTTCTTTAGCTACTTATGTATGTTGTGACATTTATGCTGCATTCACGGAGACATCTTAACCTACCTAAAGCTTTTTAAATGCTATTAAACCCCTTTATCTAGGTATTGAGGTGCAAGTATGTACATGTGAACTAAGAAAGGAACACAGCTGCCTGTCATTGCTGTTCTAGCAGGACTAAGACCTCTAACCGTTCCAGGGTCACACCAGTCAGATAGGAGCAAGTGCTGTCTCAAATACCTCAGTGTCACTAATCGTAAGTTTAATTGGTGAAGCCCATGTCAAAGCGTCTAACTTACTGCTGCAGTAGAAATAACTTAGTTAGTAGTAGTTTTCAGTAGTGTAAAAAAGAACATTTGCTTTTATTTGGTGAGTTCTGCTGTATCTCATTTAGTTTCCAGATATTGCTCTTGGAAAGTATAAATTTCTGCTGTCAGAATTATCATCTTACCTTCTCAAGAGCATTCCGCCTAATGGTATATGCCTGTGTTCTACAAACTGAATCATGTCATTGGACTCGTGCCTAGCCAATTTAAATGCTAAATTTAGATCTAAAACCTGGTGATGAGCCCACCTCAAGCTTTAATTCTTTAGCCAGATCTTAGGCATGCAAGTTACTAAAACTGGATGCCTGAATTTTAATCAGCTAAAATTTTCTGTGATAAATTTTACCATTGGAACCAACCCATCTAGACTACTTAATAGGTAAAAGGTTATGTACCTAGTACAGTATAGATAACGTTTATTTTTTACATTTCTCATATTTTTTTTCTTTGTATGCTAAAGCAGTTAAATGATAAAAAAAATGCCACTTAGGAAAGCAAGACTTGCAGAATTTTCATTCATTAATAAGTTGGGATTTTTATATAAAATTTGTTTTGGATGACATCCAGAGGGGAGGTACTTTCTAAGTAATGGGTAATTTTAAATGAATCTCTCAAATATTAAGATGGAACTGGTTTAAGCTCTTAGTTCCATGTACTTCCTAGATCATTACTCACTTTCTTAAGCTGGCAGGTATAGTGTTTAGTGAGGTCTTCACACAGTGGAAAGAAAATTGAATTAGTTGATGGAGTTGATTTACTTGGAACAATTTTTTATACTGTGTATTAAGCAAGTAAAGAAAAGGGATTAAAATGCACTTTCCAGTGTTTTTCAGATCTACTTTAGGGCACAGCACTAGTAATTACTTGATTAAAATCAAATCTGACATGTTGATAATATTTTAATTAGTAATACTCCTATGACTTGCTGGGAGGTGACACGCTAATTTTGGCATGCAGTTTGAGAGACTGGCTGGGAAGCAGATGGAAATAACTTGCAGAACGGTCTCCCTCCTGCCTTCCATTTTTATGATCTGTGGTAAAATGAAGTGTCTTTGGTAGAGCTGGAAAAGGTGGTATGAATTCTCATTCTCAGAAAATCATGAGCAAATTTTGCCTTTCTGGTTTACCTTAGAACTTATCAACACAACAGAAATCTATGGAACACCTATATTGGTAAGAATGTTTATACAATCATAGAGTAGTATCACATGGAAGGGACCTTTAAAGATTGTATAGTCCAATGCCCCTGCAATGAACAAGACATCTTCAACTACAACACGTTGCTCAGAGGCCTGAACTACCTGATCTTAAATGTTTCTAGGGATGGGGAATCTACCACCTCTCTGGGTCACCTGTTCCAATGTTTTTCAACACCCTCTCAAAAAATTATTACATATATCTAAATCTATCTTCCCTTAGTTAAAACCATTACCCCTTGTCCTATAGCAAAAGGCCCTGTTAAAAATTTGTTCCCATCTTTCTTGTAAGCCCCCTTTAAATACTGAATGGCAACAATATGATCTCCCCACCTTCTGTTCTCCTGGGTGAACAATCTCAACTCTCTCAAACTTTTCTCATACAAGACAGTTCTAGCCATCTGTTAATAATTGTGGCCCTCCTCAGGACCCACTTCAACAGATCCATGTCTTTCCTATATTGGGGGCCCCAGAGCTGGATGCAGTGTTCCAGGTAGGATCTCACAAGAGCAGAGCAGAAGAGCAGAACCCTTTCCCTGGCTCTGCTGCCCACACTGCTTTGGATGTAGGCCAGGATACAGCTGCTTCCCGTTCCACAAGTGCACACTGACAGCTCGTAACTAGTTTTCATCTACCCAAATCCTGTAGTCCTGCAGGACTGTTATCAATCCCTCCATTCCCCAGACTACCCCAATACTTGGGCTACCCTGACCCAGGTGCAGGACCTTGTACTTGGCCTTGTAGAACCTCATGAGGTTCTCATGAGACATTCCTCCAGCAGAAGGCCAAGAGACTTGGGATTGTTCAGCCTGGAAATGAGAAGGCTTTGGGGTAACAATGCTTCTCCTGTCCTTGTTTTCAAGATCATTTAAGATGTATGTTTACAAATGCCTTGGCTAGATGCCATAGGTTTTCTCTGTCTCTGCTGAGGTACTAGGCTCATTCATCTCAGCTGAGGAGTGAGATCTTTGCAGATGAAGTTTACTTTCAGCTTGGAAACTTCAAGCACAATACAGCAGGCTCATGACTCTATTATGAAGTGCCCCTATTATATCATGATAATTTTAATTTTTGTCATTTAGAACTATTTGCCACTTATTTTAAACATAAAATTTATCTTCCTTTAAACTATAAATTTACATTTGTTCCTCAAAATACATGATTATCTTTCCCATCCCCTACTAACCCCTCTACATTTAAATTCCTATTTGTAATAAATTGTGCATACATTCATAAGCTGGTTCTTGATTATATTTCTGTTAGAGGTAAATGACAGAGTGGGAATATGTTTAATAGAGTAAGCTGCTCTGTATCCAAAAGGACTATTAGAAAATGACAGGCATTTGAACATAAGCCAGTCTGGTTGAAAGTAACTAGGTAGAGGGGCCAAATTAAATCCAACAATTCTATGAAGATAAAAGGTATCTAATATTTTAATTAACTAAGGAAAACAATCATATTTTGTCAGACTCAAAATAACTGGTAACTCCAGAGGCAAGTATAACAAAGGAATTGAGCTAAGTCAGTGATTCTTATTAGACTTTAGTTAAATTACAGTTCCACAGCAATATAAGTTTTCAGGAACAGGCCTTCAGTAATTGTTTCGTTGACATTAACTTTATACATGGAAGTTGGATATTGCAGAGACTTCGCAGTGGCCTTCAGCATGGCCACACAATAAAAATAATTGCTCCTGCTCTGATGCCAGCACAGCAAAATTGTAGAGGTAAGCAAGACAGTGCTGATAGAAGATGTCACTCTTACAGTAGCATGACTTTTGGCTGTGGGGGTTTTCTTCTGCATTGTGATGAATCCTTGAGCAATTTGAGGGAACAGGCATGATATAATCTAATCAAAGCAATTGAATAGATAGAAAACAGAGCCCACTCTGGTTAATTTTAGTAGGAAATGTCTGAAGAGTACAATGAACCACAGACAGAAGAGAATAATTTTCTGCTATTTTGAAAGTGTTGCAGGAAAAAGAATGTGATACAGTGGAACTAGTTCTTGATAGATGTTTTATATACTAACAGAAACAAAAACTTATAATATTTTTATAGTTGATTTATTTAGTTATGAAGTATAAAAATATACAGATAAAATCTTCAAAATGTATTCTTGAAATGATAACTATGACAACACAGTTCAAAAATCAACATCATAAAATTTGAATTAGGAAGCCTATTTTCACTGACATACTTGAAAAATAGGAGCTCATTCATAATGTAGATATTTTATGAAAAAAATTGCATGGCAAACAATTTTTCAGTATTCTATCAACAAACTCTTTGTATTGGCTGACCTCTTAATATTAGCCAGGTGCTATTCCAAAAAGAAAAAAAAGCCATCATAAAAGCTGTTATAACAATGAATATTAATATACAGTAACTTTAACTATTTACTGGATGACAGAGTGGAGATGGATTTGTAGCTTCTCAGCTTCTTTGATGAAGATTTATTACAACCATCAGTAATTTACATTGAGAATTAATCAAGTTAATATTAAAACCACTTTTCATATAAAATAAAGGGAGTAAAATCAGATATAGGGAAAGAAATTTTCTATAAACATTTAAATAGTAACTATCAGGAAAAATTCTCAGTATTAATAATTTTTGAATACAGCTAGAGATACCCTGCTCATTTTGCTGTTAAGCAGAGTAAGAGCTGTTGAAAACATATTGAATATTCAATAAATAAACACAATTATTATATTAACAGCAATACATCTATTATATAATATGTTATTTATTTTTGATAATTGATAGTCAAATCCATTTAATCCTAAATATATTTATGAATATATGTATGTGTCTGTATGCATATGTAAATACATACCTTTATATGTATGACATATATATCTCTCAAATATATTAGCACACAGAAACCAATTAGGAAATTTCTAATGGAAATAAACTTGACAGAAAGGAAAAAAATACTTGTGTAAGGACTTAAAGAGAACAGTCGCATGTCTCAAACACTGTTCAGGCCACAGAAAGAGTTTGCCATGAGATAAGCACAGAAGGGAGTGATGGGATGGTGCTGATTCCAGGCCTGGCAGAGGTGAGATCTGGGAAGCATAACCTGGGTACTGCAGTCAGACATTCCCACCATGGCAAAACTCATAAAGAAGCAACATGCATGCATATCACTGGTCAAACGAAGATCACCCCAAGTTATGGGACAGATGGCATCTGCCCCCCTCCTGCCCCAAATGCGCCTTCATGGATGCCTGGGATTTGGACTGTAAATTAAGCCACCTTTACAAGAATTGAGATAAGATGAAAATGATACAGGTGTCCAAGCGTTACCTCAGACTAAAGTGGTGGTTAACAAACCTGGGGGAGAAGAATGTATCACCAATAAGGGACAAAAAGGATGAGAATTTATGGGCCACAAGAAAAGCCAACTCAGCAGCTGTGCTGAAATCAACTCAGAATGGGTAGAAGGCAATTTCAACTGGGGTAGATCACAATCACTAAGCACTGACTCAGGAAACCCATGGAAAGAAAAGAAAAAAGAAAAGAAAAAAGAAAAGAAAAGAAAAGAAAAGAAAAGAAAAGAAAAGAAAAGAAAAGAAAAGAAAAGAAAAGAAAAGAAAAGAAAAGAAAAGAAAAGAAAAGAAAAGAAAAGAAAAGAAAAGAAAAGAGAAAAGAAAAAAAGAAAAGAAAAGAAAAGAAAAGAAAAGAAAAGAAAAGAAAAGAAAAGAAAAAAAAGAAAAGAAAAGAAAAGAAAAGAAAAGAAAAGAAAAGAAAAGAAAAGAAAAGAAAAAAGGAAAGGAAAGGAAAGGAAAGGAAAGGAAAGGAAAGGAAAGGAAAGGAAAGGAAAGGAAAGGAAAGGAAAGGAAAGGAAAGGAAAGGAAAGGAAAGGAAAGGAAAGGAAAGGAAAGGAAAGGAAAGGAAAGGAAAGGAAAGGAAAGGAAAGGAAAGGAAAGGAAAGGAAAGGGAGAAAGAAAAGAGAAAGAAAATTAAAAAAACCATGCACACTGATTCGCATTAGAGACAGGAGAATAATTCAGGTGATAGGGTAAGAGAACTGTGTAGGCAATATGCATTAATTCCTCTGTTAACTAAAATGTCTCAATAGTGAAAAATTTTGAACAACCTTGGGACTCCCCACCACTGTGAAGCACAGGGTGAAGAAGAATTAATGGGACACCACTAGATCCATGGATGGTGACTGCTTTCTGCTTAATCCAACTGTCTCTCTCCTGCCTAACCTTTTCTTTTTCTATCTCTCTACCTCACATCATTTTGTTAAATAACATCCATATGACTTTGTCATATGGCCTTGTTTGCACCTTAATTCGAGCAGAGGTGTTTCTCAGTAAAAGGATCTTAACACCTTGATCACCGAATTTTCTTGCTATATTATGCCTAACAATACTGAAAGCATCCATTTTTGTCTGGAGGAACCAATGCACATTGAAAGGTCAGATGATAGTTTATTGTAGAACTATTAGCATTTCTTATAAAGAGAAAGTTCTTGGGATGAGTATTTAAGATTCTTTAATTGAGGCATAGTATGTATTTTCTAAATTTCTTGTGGACAGCACTATATAGTTTTTACATTAGATGCATCTAAAGAAATTATGAAATAAGTAAGGAAAAAAAAGAGAACAAAACAATGTGGATGGGACTCAGAGAAGCCTTTGTTTTTCACACTCCAAGAGGGTGTACCTTGCTGGGGGTGTGAAGAAGAAAACCATTCAGTGAATTGACCAGACACAAATATATATACAAGAAATCACATGTAAACACAAGGAAAAAGCTTCTTTTACTGTAAAGTGGTCAAACCCTGAACCAAGCTCCCCAGACAAGTTGTGGATACTCCCTTTTTGGGGACATCAATAATTTAACTTGGACACAGCCTTAAGTAGCCTACTGTAATTGATCCTATTCTTAATAGGAACACTGAACTAGCAGAATTCCAGAGATTCTTTTTCACCTGAACAATTCTATGATACTATGCAGTGCAAAAACATCTACCACAAGAAGTACCAATTTGCATTGATTTCAGCAGCTTCTCTAGCTATGCCTTCACACATTGCTCAAATGGGTGAGATGAGATTGATGAGATTGATATCAATCCCTCTAGAGATTGATAATGTCTAGAAACTTGATTTAGTTCTTATTTTCTTTCTTTTATAATTTGCTTTTTCATAGAAAGCAGCAAAATGAAAATGTATTTTGGTTGTATACTTTGAAAAACTGAGAATATTAGTACCCTTTCTTCTTTTCAAAAGGGCTCAGTACCTAATGCCAAGTCACACTGTGATTCTTTACTTAGATGAAATTCATGCTGAGCATTCTCAGTTTGCCAAAACACTAAAGAACTTTTCACAACAAATGCAGTGTAAGCTGTAACTAAAAGGACTGTGACTGTATTGTCAGTTTGATGAAATAGAGATAAAAACAGTGGTAAATGCCCAGGGTTTCTATGCCCGTTATGTCTTACAGAACTTTCGTACAAACTGAAATAGACTCTTTCCCTGTCTTAAGCATTAATTTAAGGCTACGTGACTTTGCTGTCACAGTGACACAAATGAAATTAAATTACTGAAATGGTCTGTTTTCCTCAAATGGATAGTATAAAAGTATATATATGTATGAATTTTTCTTCTCTATTTCATATTAAATGAAAAATATAATTTATTTATTTATTTATTAAATAATTTTAGCCTATGAAAAGCTGTCTGACATTCACAGTTGGAACAGTATGGTAAAACATGCCTACAGTATTTGTCTCATAAAATGCCTTAAAGCTTATCTGTTACAGGTTTGAGAAAATTCTTATTTAAAATCTCTTTTCAACATAAAGCTATTATTTATACTTGAAATGAGAAACTCCAGAAACAGATTTACAGATATTGTAGGAATTTAATAAAACTCAAAATTTTAGTGTGAATATGCATTTATTTAATGTTTGAATCTTGTCTAAATTAAATGCAAACATTCTTTCATCTTCCCCTTTCACCCCCCCAGAAAATCTGAAAATCAAAAATAATTTAAAAGCTTAAAAATACACAATTTTCCTGAAATGTCATCTATTGTATAGATGCTGGAGATGCGCAGCACAGTTGACATTCTTACCAATTTCCTGGCTATAAAGACAGAATGTCAGTTGTGTCTGGTATACTTCAGCCTCAAGGATTTTTAAAAGGTCTTGGTACATGCTTGTTGCTCCAAATATCTATAATGTCAATTTTTTATCCAAGCTAAACATTCAGATTAAGGAATTGCCACTTCAAGAGATAATTAATCCGGTCATAAAATGTACTTCAGCAATTGATCATCCATTTGAGTTCTGTTCCTGACTGTGTGCTTCAGCTGTGAGGAAGAATCAAATATAAGTAGCTAAAGAAGAGACTGCTGAAGATGGTTAAAATAATCCTGGAAGACGACTCAGATTTCTTGGCAATAACCGAAAGTTCTGGAAGCACTGGATCACCAGCCATTGGGTGACCTTGCTAGTTTATTATAGCATCAGAGACAATGGCAGTTCAAAATCTGTTGGGGAAGAAAAAAGAAAAGAAGAAAAGAAAGACAAAAAAAAATACTACTAAATCAGTGCTGGAACTGAACTGCTTTGAATAGTTTTGCCCAGAAGGCAGAAAACATGGTCATACCTAATGTCTTTAAAGCTTCCACAATTACTATTTAATGTGAAACATGCCTGAAAACAATTGGTTGCACAATGTGACACTATATCTTCTATTCTTCATAGTTATTATTATTTGTTTTGCAGACATTTAAAGCGAATATTGGTAGCAAACGATGCTGTGAAATATATATGGCAAATCCTGAGATTAAATAGACATAAACATAATCTATGTATATAAACCTCAGAAAGCAAAGCAGGGCTAAGCACCCACAAGCACAATATATGTAAGGACCAGCCAAAAGTGAAAATATAGAAAAAAAGAAATGTAGGAAGAAGAAAAGGCATACCAGAAGGACCAGTCATATAGACTGTTCTTGAAGAACTTGACAAAAGTTCCAAATGCTACCAAAACTGAGGGGCATTGGCAATGTGACAGAACTTTAGAACATGATTAATAGAAAATAGGGTGATACAACTGGATTCCGGAAAACAGAGATATTTCACTGCATTAAAAGGTAGCTCTGGCTTGTGAAATGACAGTGTTTTGTTGAAATTTGGTGACCACGAGTTGAGGAAAAGAAAATATTTACATGTCCTAAGAATCACAAAGTAAGAGAACCAAAACTAAAATGTAACCATGAAGAAAGCACAGAAAGATGTGCTCTGCCATTTAACATGCTAAAGGTATTCCTGGTAGATCCCAGGTTATACCAAGAGAAGGGGTATTCTAGAGGTCCTCTACCATTTTCTTCAACCCTCTGCTGATGTCTGATTTATCCCAGCACATAGGTAACAGCTCTGGGTGGATTGAAAAATCTGGACCTTCAGGTCTTTAGGCAAAATCAGCAATACCAACAGCTCCATCAGGAGAACTAGGGAGCATAAAGGTGTTATAGGATGTCAAAACAACATGTCAGCAGATATGCAAGCTGCTGTGTTTTTTACCAGTTTTGGTTACTAGACTGATTTAAGTTTAATTCCCTGAAGAGCTCATTACCATACTCTAGTTTGGAGTATTTAAATTACCATCATGTAATTGAATAATAAGGAAAACAGACACATATTATAAAATTATAGCAAATAGAAGATTTTTAGAATTCCCTAAAAAACACCTTATTGATAAGTCCATTAAAGCATGGTCATTTAAGCAGTAAAAAACAAAAAAAACCCCCTCCAACTGACAATCCCCTTACCCAAAACCTAAGTGACCTAATGGATATCGCCCTTAGCACTTCAAAGACAAATTTAAAGCTATTGAGATTGCTTTTTTTCTCACTTCATACACCAGGCACGATGCCTAAATTTATAATCAGTTTTGTCAACTATTTATAGACAGCTAGGAATTATTCAAAGTGTCCTCATTAAATGTTTACCCATCATCTCTGTTTAATATGCTTCCTTATGCCCATATTAATAGGAGTATTTGACATCATCTCTGTATTTTGAGAAATGCAAAGCAATTTGCAATGAGAGCAAAAATACTGAAATCAAGACCGGAAGTCAGATAATCATTAGCTTTCTTTTAAAAATGCAATTAATATTTTTCCTTCATGTAGATAAGTTTTAGTTATTCACAGAACCATAGAACTGCTAAAGTTGGAAAAGACCTTGAAGATTATCAAGCCAAACCATTAACCCAACACTGCCAAGTCCACCACTAAACAACGTTGCTAAGCACCACAGCTACAAGTCTTGTAAATATCCACAGGAATGGGGACTCAGTCACTTCCCCGGGAAGCCTGTTTCAGAATTTGGCAACCCTTTTGAGGTAGAAATTTTTTCCTTATATCCAGTCTAAATATCCCCTGGCACAACTTGAGGTCTCTTATTTAAGCTTGTTGTAACTTGCTACCTGGGAGAAGAAACCAACCCCCATATCACCATGTTGGTCAGAGCTCGATGTTAATAGCAAGGTAATGGTTTAAATATCCATGTGGGCCATTCAGTTAAAGGGTATCTTGATGATTCTTGTAGGTCCCTTCTAACTCAGAATATTCTGTGGTTCTGAATTCTGTGATTCTGCGCCTCTTTCCCAGTTGCTGTAGAATAGATTAAGGTTTCCCCTGAGTGTCCTTTTCTCTGGTTAAACAACCCCTCAGCTTGTCGTCATAAGACCTGTGCTCCAGACGCGTCAACACCTTTGTTGAGTTTTATTAGATACACTCCAGCACCTCATTGCTTTCCTTGTAATGAGGTACCCAAAGCTGAACACAGTTCCTTATGTCCCCATAATTTGAAAACTATGTTTTCATTATTTCTATGCCCAATATAGCCTTTTGCAATCACATCACCCACCAATTCTTGTCTTTTCAAAAACAGCAGGTCCAGTGGGGCACCTCCCCTGGTTAAGTCATTCAGCAGCTGTGTCTCCAAGTTATCTCCTTTATGGAAGCCATTTTGATGCAGGTTGTAGGACAACTTAACCTCAGCAACACTCCCAACCTAAATGAACTTTTATGCTTGCTGTTGTTGTTTGACTCACAAAGCTCTGTACCTGTGAAGTCATGGCACTGTTCAGTGGTGTGTCTGCTGGGCTGGGCAGGAATTTATCACCATTGCCCCTGACTGCTTGAGTCAACACATTCAACCAGGTAGAGAAAAGAGAGGGAATGCTGCATACCATGTGTTGTGTCTGCCTGTCTGCCCTGAGCCAGAGCAGCTGAGCAATGGTAGATCTAGTTGGAGCAAAATATGCCTTTCTTTCACAAGATTATTGTAACACTTTTCCTTTCATATGTTGTCCTCCTTAAAAACCCTACCTGGATATATAATTAGCAAACACATTGAGATAAAGTATTGTTTGAAACAGAATAGAATTGTGTTTATTGACAAGCTTGGAATATAATTAATTGATAATAAATCTGATGTTTTTCTTTCTTTGGCCTTCCTAGGTAAGGTTGTGTTTTTTGCTTAGGTCTAAGTTCAGAGACTTGTAGGGTCTTACTGTACTTCAACAAAGTCAATCTCCATAAAGATTTCTCTTGTTGTTGTTGTTTGGTTTTTGGTTTTGTTTTTTTTTTTTTTTTTGTTTCCTAGCTTTTTTCTCGCTGTCTTTCTTTGTGTGATTCCACATTACCTTCGTCTCATCTAACTTTCTGGATTTCTCCAAATTACTTCTGATAATTTGGCTATAGAAAAATATCAATCCCTTTTTCCTTCTCTGCAGTTTCATTTAATTCAGGAAGTATTATCCATCAATAAGGTAAACAGGTGTTTGCCTTTTTAGGTATTCTGCCATATGCTTTGAATAGAGCACAAATGAAAAGGACATGCAGTAACCACCATAGAAATTAAACAGTTACATCACACACCTCAGTTAGGAAATTCTTATCAGATTATGTGTAGGAATATGAATTAAATCTCTCATTAAAATAGCCACAGTAACATCCTTCCCTCAAAATCTTTAACAACCTTCCTAGTAAAATCTGTGGTAAAAGATGAAGAAATAAATAAAAAAAATAAAAAGAAATAACAACTGCTCTCAGCATAATGAAAAAACCCAAAAAACCCAGAAGCATGCCTGATTAAACCAAATATTTAAACTACCTAAATGTTTATACTTTTTCTTGAATATTTTAATCTATGTGAAACCTAATTAGGCCATTAATTAGTTTACTATGGTGTAAAATCCTCCATCAATACCATTAAAAAAGCATAAAAAATGTGTAAATGGTAAGGTGAATTCCATCTATCTGTCCATAAGCAGAGTATTAAGTCCCTTAATTTTCCTGTTATATTTAAGAGGTTCGATACACTTGCTGGAATTAGATGCAAGATCCAATGGATTGTAGTCTCTTTCATTAGAATATTGTACTCTTTGTAAGAGCTACAGAACTGTCTAAAATGTTTCCCGCCATTCAATTAGTGTAGCTGCAAAGAAAGATGTTCCATGAGAACTTTGGTTAGGTCTACTAGGCAATGTAGCTGTGAATCAAATCAGTAGTGAAGAATTTTTTTAAAAAAATTAGTAAGAGGAAAGATTTTTCTTTTGTCTGTTTAGATTAAAGCCCGAGCATGTGTATGAATTTAGGCAACTCGATAAAATAATAACTTTTCAAAACCTTGCTCAGCTCTTTCTAAACCTGAAAGACTCTTATGCAGAATTTTTTTCTGTATGTTGTCCAGAAATTCATGGCAACTTGTGACCCAAGCTGAACCCAAGTTTATTCTCAGACCAGCACTCAGTACAAATAAATTATGTAATGGTCAGGATTGGAAATGATACACGTTTGCAGTCTATACAGGAAGCAAACTTCAAGTTACCTCATCTGGACTTGAGGAAGCCAGATGAAAAATCCATATTTCAACACGTAGGGAATTAATCAATAGTTTAATGTGTATTACATGTGAAGATGAAATTTTGGTCAAATTCCCTAATCCCTTTATTTTAGCAGGAACTTGTATGCAGAACTAGCAGACTTTGCATAGGCAGAAAACAAACTGATCAAGGGATCATCTTGCCAACATGTGGACCACCATTTCATATTTCAAAAGCAAATGGAAAGGATTTCTCCCTTCTCTCCACAAGCCTATTTATAAAGATGTAAGCTGTTTATTGGGGAAAAACACTTTCCCATGTGCTGAATATGAAAAAAAAAATAGAAAAAAAAGGGAAAAAAGTCTTTAATTTTGAATGTGAACTCACAGAATCTAACTAGATATCTGTGTGTTTGGGAGTAAATGTGCAAAAATGAGTTCTTGAACTTTCAAAGGGAAGCCTAATACTTGCTAGCTGTCCCTGGTATGAACTTGCTGCAAATTTAGAAAACGCTTAGATGAAACAGAAGTGAATCTTCCATTCAGTAAAGACAGGAGACAAACTCAGCAAAATTACAATACTGAAAACATTTGCTTATGCACACTAACAGTTTGATTGTGAAAACCAGGGACTTGATTTTCCAGAAAGAAAGTGCTACAAAAAATAAGGAGTTCTGAAACAAAGAAGAGATTGAAGAAAGAAGTTCAGAAAGAATTAAAGGAAGATCCTAGCTGTAGGAAAGCTCACAAAATTGGAGGTGGATAGGAGAGAAGCATGGAGGCAAATGCCTGACCTTAACTAGTTATGAC
Source organism: Cinclus cinclus (assembly GCF_963662255.1). Taxonomy (NCBI): domain Eukaryota; kingdom Metazoa; phylum Chordata; class Aves; order Passeriformes; family Cinclidae; genus Cinclus; species Cinclus cinclus. The sequence continues at coordinate 71,835,452 of NC_085047.1, forward strand.
CAGGACTGGTAACTACAAGCAGCTCCATAGCAAGAAGCAATGGAACTTTGAGCCTGACCTTCCCAGAGCACCAAAGATGTTCCTGTAGAGAAGGGAAGCCGACATCTAGTGAACTAGTTTATGATCACTAAAGTATTTTTCAACCTGAGTGATTCTATGAGTCTATAAAATTAATATTGTGGTAAAGTGAGGGAGGCAATCAAGCAGAATGAAAGTACTAACTCTTTTTTTTTTATTATTATTTTCTATAAAGAATTTGCTTGACTAAATAAAGGTTTGTTAGCTCAGGGACTCAGCCCATACCTTCTGCCATCTGTATTGGTCTCCAAATCATAATCTTCTTATTTTATATTGTCTTTCTTATTATAAATATTTTGGCAAACATATTGCAGTATACAAATACTAAACTGGAAGGGTATAAGACCTCTATTATTGTATCCAAAGTCTTCATAATTAAAGCTTTCTCTGAATTTTTAGAAAAATTTTGTCCATCCTTTTAAAATTGAGCTGGCAACAGTTGTGGCTTTTGGGAAGGATTAGTAAAAAAATTAAATACTTGTCTTCTTTCTGTCCCACTCTATACCAAGTACCTGAGAAATTATTCACTTCTAATAGCTACTTAAGGAGAAAACTTTTCCTGAAAAGGAACCATTCCTGACTTTAAATTACCTATTTCCATCAGTTCCCCAGAATACCACAACAGGAATGACAGTAACTCACATGGACTCAATGCACAAGTAATTCCATAATGGACCAGACTACTGTGATTTTCTGCAGGCAATGAAATGCCTTCTGTCTGACTTGCTGCTTACAATTTAGAGACTAAAAATTATTTTTATTCCTTTCAGCAGAGAGGATAAGAAAATTACTTTCCTAAAGGGAAATTAGTATCCAAATTGTAGCAATTGAATTAAATAAATACTATCAGGAATTTTCTCCCTCATCCACCATCACTCCTCTTCATAGAAAAATCTGGGAAGCATAATTCTGAGAAAAATGTCTCTAGAGAATTCCTTTTTATTATTTCTTTGCTATTTCTGATGTATTGGAATCAAATAGTCAAATGTTTATTTGACAATAGAAAAAGTAATATACACCAAACACAGAACTTTGCCTCTCCTCTGACATAATTACATGGTGAAAAAGATTTAATCTCCTTTTCTCAACCTTAGTGGTCATTAAAATGACACAAAATATTCCTGGTATTCCTCTCCTCCCCCACCCCCCCGACTCCCAGTATTTTCTAGGGTTAAGATAAGTGTCTGCTGTCACCGTTGTTGTTATTATTACAGGTTTATTTTGACCGATGGAGAAAAAGCATCAGTTGTAGTACTGCAGTTATCTCACAACTCCAGCAATGTAATTCCAGAGTTTTTTGAAAGTACTGTCTTTTCTTGACACTTCTCAGAATATTGCTGAGGAGAAATGCTCGTTTACTAAAGTGACTGAAAAACACTGTCACTCCACATCAACACAGCCATTTAATGAAAATGGGCTTTTCAGTAATATAATAGGTGCTGCCAAAGCAATGATCAAAGAGAGAAGAAAGGGAATGAACTAAGGAACATGAGCTGTTAGAAACTTCAGCTGTGTTTTGCTAAGCTGTCTGAGAAAAGATGATATCTGCCCTGTTGAATAATTTCCTTTGCCAGCTTCAGCTACTTGAAAATGTCTTCACTTTTTTTTTCACTGACCACATATTGGCTAATAAGGTGAAAGGTTTAATTCTTGTCATGTTGAAATGAGTCATTAATACAGAAGCATTTTTAAAGGCGCTTTCACTCCAACTAGTGTTCAGATGACATCCAAAGAACATCTTTTCATTTTTGCCTCCTAATTTTTTTCCTTTTGAAACAAGTGCTCCATCTTCCAAATTCATTAATCAATATGAGATTTACCTTTAGCCTTCTATATTAAATAGCTGGTTATATGTCTAACTTTTTCTTCCACAGTCTTTTATGATAAGATCCAGTGTTTCAAATTTTTTTCGTCCTGATTGAGAATGAAAATCTGAAATATGCATTTATTTGATGAAGTAATTTTACATGATGGAACTCCATGTCTTAGACTTCTACTGATACTACATCGGGGTGAGGGGGGGAAACATTTAAAGCTGTAACAAAACTATTGAGAATTAGAACAACTGTAACAATAGGAGTCTGGTGATTCAACTAAAATAAAGCCAGCCGTCTTTGGGGTTAATCCAAGTGTTTTTCTCATTTTGAAATTAAATATTTTATTACTTTGCCCAATTCTCTAATGAACATTTTTAGCATGAAAATTAAAGTCACGACTTTTTTTTCTTTTTAATCCATAATTTCTGCCAGTCACTTGAATCCAGATTCAGGAACACTTCTGGCTGGCCCACATGGTTGTTTCAAAGAACAGTTCACACACTAAATCTTCATTGGTCTTAAATATGTAATGCTAGTGTACTTCTGAAGGAAGTCTTACATGCCAAGGCTGATGAAATTTTTCTTAAAAACAATGAGGGAGACCTAACATAGAAAAAAATCCAAACTCCAATCTGTTAGTTTAAAAATTATTCCATCTTGTTTTGAAAAAGCTAGTTCAGACCACTTAGTATTTCTATACTCTCGGCAAACTGTTTTCAGTCAAGTTGGTGAATTAAATCTTATCACATCAGTAGAGTGTCTTGATTTTCCTTTTCATAAATAGCTACTTTCTGAGAGGGAAAATATTTTGAAAAGGGGCCTGTTTTCCCTGTACTTTTCTCCTGCTATGCACAAGTAATTCCATTAACTCTATTACACTACTGTGAAATCCAAGTGAAATTATAACATTGATTAATTTTGGTTAGAATATAAGCAATATATTCAGATACTTAAATATTTTTTCCCCTGAAACACAGATGTGCCATTTATTTTTACCAGTACCACGGCTAAATCAGTGATCAAAACCAATGATCTACTTATATTTGTTAGAAAACTCTCAGTGGAGAGAGAATGAGAAAATATTCACAGTATTTTCCATCACATTCTGTCATTCTAACTTTGTAGAAAATCTGGCTCACACATACATAATTGATGCCCATCTTTGCAGGTGATAAAATATCTTCTAGCATCTTCAAGGTTGTGTGCATAATTGAAACTGAAGACTCTGCTTAGCCAACTTCATGGCAATCTTATCAAGAGCAAGAGGCACCTATGAAGTGTAAGGGGAGGAATAAAAAAGAATTCTCAAGTTCTTAAAATAAGTTTTTTCCTATCTGTTGCAAAAAATGTAAATGCTTCAGGCTGTATTATTATTCCTATTCAGAATTTTTCTAGGTTTCTTAGATGGAATTATTGCCCCTGTCACAAATACCTTTGCAATCATGTTAATATCTTAAAAAATCTCAGTATTAAGTTATGAAGAAAACAATGTCCCTTTTATAAATGCAGTTCATTCTAAAGATGCTGAATCACAAATATCTTCTTCCCTCCATTTGTACTCCAGTCCCTTTTCATTATTTTCTGACCATTATTTGTAAAGGTATTGTTCTTTCTTCATTTAAGTCCCAACTTCCTCATCTAACTAGCTTTGCTACGAGTCTTGAATCTTTAAAAAATACTAAAAGTAATAAAATATAAATTACTTCTCAATATATATTAGCTTTTTATCCCCTTTTTATGTCCTGTAATTTTCAGGGTGTTTGGATGAAACTCATCCTCTTTCATTATTATCACAGTAGAATGCTGTGAATATGTAGTTTTGAGTTTTGTCTGATTCTCTTTAATCTGTCTCCAGTTGCCTCTCATATCTTCCACTCTGTTTTATAGTGTATATTGATAATCCTTAATAGTCAATGTATCCCTTTTGCACTCCATAGTACCCTGAGACAAAACACTGAGAAGTAACTTCATTTCTGTCAGAAAAGTGACATTGTTTTAAATCTGATATAATAGAAAAAAACAGATGTTATCAAAGTCCTTGAAACTTGTACGTGGCTACTTAGTAGCTGACTATTTACCTCAGAACATTCCCCTTTCCAAGTGGCTTAAATTAAGTCTATTGAAAATGGGATATAAGTCAGGAAATGTCCTTTTTTTCCTAGACTTCCCCAAATCACTAATGGAAAAAGATTGTCAGTTTTGAAAAAGTAATTTTGAAAGGAATGGTGCTGGCAAAGTCTTATATGACTGCTGAGGGTGTATCACTGAATGGCCCCATACTTGCAAGGCAACAGCTGTTAAAAAGTCTTTAATTCAGACTGCAAGAATTAGGGCCTAGGATGCATTGAATTTTGTCTTTCCTTTGCTCCCCATGAGTTGCCTCTGATACTAGTTTTATGTTGGACTAATCTTGTGATATCTTGCTGTATAAAATTTTTCAGTCTCCAAACTTAAAAAAAATGAAAAATATGATAAAACCATTTGTTATCCATTTGTTTCTACATCATTAATGACCCAGGACATTAGTCAAATACACACAGTCCAACTGTTCATTTTACTCGTTGGAATGCTAGTTGAGGTTCAGTGCCATATCTTGTATATTGACTTGTCAACCCTAGATTGCAATTGTGAATTACAGATCAGCTGATTAAAGCTGATGCAGCATGAAGACAAAAACTAAGCCTTTAATAAACAGACAAATTAAAAACAAAAAAAATCTTGTGATATTCTGATTCATTCTTTCTGCTTGCCTCCTCGCTTGGGGTTTCGTATTTCATTCTTCACTTTTTGGTAAACATTATTTGCGTTGAAATTTATGTCTACTCTCTGTAGATTCTCAATTTAAAATAAACTTCAGTGGACTTGACTCCATCATTTGTTGTTGTCTCTCACTTGCTGCAACGGGGCTTTTTCTTTATGACAGAAGTTTTCTATTTTTTTGTGTTTCTGTATAACAGTTAGGGCTGTGAGGGGAAGGCTTGGGTGCACTACTGTAAAAGCAGGAGTATCTGTGCTCTGGGTATGTGCACCTTCTTGAAATCAGTGTGTATGAATAAAATGAAAGGGAATTAAAGTCCTAAGGGATTTAGAATAGCCAGAATGATAAGCACTGAGACACCTAAACTCAGAAAACAAAAAAACACCAGAGGCTAATGGCAGAGAATCTATTCTCAAATGAACAAAGTGAAAATTATAAAGAGACAGTGCCACAAGGAGAGAATTTGAATTATACTACCATAAACAGGGAATGGTCAAAATTAGCCATATCTCATAGCAAGATTACAATTTCTCTTAAATAGTTTCACCTAGATTTTAATGGATTCTAACTAAGATGAAATGTTCAGATTGATATTTTTGTAAGTTTACAGACTACAGTGTTTTACTTTGAAATCTGTACATAGCATTTCAAATTTACTTTTTTTTCTTTAGAGAACTGTTTTAAAATTCAATTTTAAAAAAATAGAAACCTTATTTTAAAAGTCTGGAATGAAAATCAACATCCAAAATTTTTCAGATTTACAATTCTGTGAGAGGATTTGCATTTATTTCTTGCCTTTTTTTTATTCAACAGTGAATAGTAATTACAAAAATTAGTACTCCCTTAGTAGATTGAAAAGACCTGTGCATTAATGAGTTAATTTAAACATTCCATAGTGTTTCCAGAGAATTTTCAATCAAAACTATTATGCAAATTTGCATCCATTTTTTGCTTGATTTTTGCTTGGTTTTCCATTTTGTAACATTTCCTCTGCCAAATATGTCAACACTGGAATCTGAAGATGTTATTCAGCTCTCCACAAACAAAAGCAGAGTAAGGTAATGGTTTCCTAACATTCCCAGGTGCTAGGAGGGAGTGATCAGTGGGAAGAGTTGTTTGTTCATTTATGTGGGTGGATTAAGAGAGAATGAAAAACAGTCTCTATCTGTTCCTTCTATACTGCATTTAAAAATTAATATCACCTACAAATACTGAGGAGACCTAATGAAATTCACCAAAGCACAACAATAAATATATATGTGCAAATACTTTTATAAAAATTCATACATATAGCCACACTGATGATCACACAGAGATGGATTCATAGATTAAGTAAACCTGCACTTGTGTTGTCTGAGTTTGTTTGACAGGTATCAATCAATTTTAAAGTACTGAGTTCAGTTAAAAGGAAAAGTGCCACTGACCTGACGCATGTCTCATAACTGGATAACTCAGGAAACTCTGAGAACTTTATGCAACCTGCAATGAAGCTGATATCAGAGCAAGGTATAGATTTACTCTATAAACTCCATTTATATATGCATTTTGTATCTTTTTTCGAAATGGTATATTCCTGTTAGAAGAAAATACATAGTGTTAGCATAAGGATTATGAAGTTTCGCAGAAATGCTGATATGAGTATTACAGCAGCAGAAGATGTAAATGTCACAAGCAATATAGAATAAATACTTTCAAAATGTTTCAATCATTATTCCACTTATTGCCATTTCTTACTTCATTTTTATGTTTTTCAGAGAGAAGAAGAGTGTATTCTGAACAAATATGCTCAGGACTTCTCATCGATCTTGTTGTCCTTAAAATTCTAGAAATTAATTTTCTGTTTTTTTATTGGTTTATCCTATGGAGAGAGACAGTTCTATGAAGTCATCTTTTATAGGATAAAATTAGCCCTTTTGAATCCAACTTTCATGTCTGCTCTCTTGGCTTCACCTGCATTTTTGTTCTCTCAGTTCCTTTTTCCTGGGAGTTCTTTTTTACAGTAGGTCAGGTTAAATTCCACCTGTTCTTTAAAAGCCACTGGAAATTTTCAGTATCGTCCTATGCTACTCCAAACTTTAAATCAAGGAGAACAAACAAAGTAAAATACTTAAATAGCTCTCCTCTTTCTGTCTCTGCTTGCAGAGATGTGGGGGAACTGAAGCTCCTTTCTGCTCCTCTAATAGGTTATAACCAGAAGAAGGAAAATAAGGAATGTCTTCCCCCCTCACTTAAAAATAATCAATCTTTCTTTGGGAACATAGAAGGTCAGTGTCTCTCAGCCTTATTTTTACTGACGTGGTGAGAAATGTCTTTCTAGTTTAGATATAATTATATTCTTAGCAGGTGACTTGGTTTGAACCTCTCTCCTTTGCTTCTGGGTCTCCTAAATCATTAATCTTTACTAATTTTCCTCTGGAGTTCTGTACAGAGTCCTTGACATTGCTCATTTTTTTCCATATATTTTCACTTGTGTCACAAATGAATGATTTGGTTGACTTAAACAATCAGTATTAGAGGTATTAGCAAAAGCGGTTTTAATAGGATATAGAGTGCATCCATCACAACTTGCCCGATGCCAAAAATGTCATTAAAAATATTCTACCTTTGTGGAAGGGGAGAAAAAGGGAATTAAAAATACAATTGTGTTTCTGAGTATTTTTCTAGTTTATGTTCCACTTGATCATTGACCTGGAGGTCAGTCTGTGCAGACTGATGGGGTCAGACTTCTCAAGTTTAACCCCGACTTGAGCAGCTGGGCTACATCTACAGCACTTGGCCTTGAGTCTCCTTGAGTCCTACGTGGCTCCAAAAACATGTTTGCTGTTCTATTTCACAGCATCTAAAATAATATGATTGAGTCACCATAGTGGTGACTGTAAGAGCAGTGTTTCTTTAACTTCCAAAGAGCACTATGACAACACACGGGGGAGTTCAGGGGTTCAAAGCCTGCTGTAACTGTGAACAACAGCTCAGAAGGTTGGTTAGGGTCAAGTCCCAGCTATGACTCATCTAAATTTCACAATGGGAGCTGCTCTCATGTAGGCCATTCACAGAATCAAGAACTTATTTCAGAGGGAAAATGCTGACTGACTTCAAAGCAGTAAACTTGCATTTATACAGCATAAATGATGAGGCTGCCAAGACCCAGAGATGAACTAGGGTGCTATTAAATAGTATTCTTTCAAATTCTTAATTTAATTCCATGTAACTTACCTCACATTAGACTGAAAAACTTTAAGATCTATTTAATTTTTTAAGGACATTTGTGTAAGACAAACATGTTTAACTCTGATTCCAGAGGTATGTTGTGTGAATTTCATTCTGAAATATTAGGAAGCTGTGCTGCTCAGCCTGTCCATTTTTAGTGCTTGTTACTCATTTTAAATTCATATTTCAAAAACTACATTGACAATTCTAATTCTTGAAAGTAGAAGTTTTAAATAAATAATTTATTTCTTCACAATGAAAGGCAGTGAAATACAAATCTTTGATTTTGATCAGGAATGGCTACATGTATTAACTGTAGTTGTTTTTATTAATTTATTTTAGGTCATGAGTCTTGCCAGAAACTAATATTTCTTTTTAATTGCAAAAAAATAAATATATGTTCTGTGAACATACAGAAGAATAACGCGGAGTGACTATCCCAAGTCTAAACAACTTTCTTAGGACAATGTTTCCTATTCAAAATTAATAAATCTTCTGGAGAGAATTTCAACTACTAAGTTTTACTACACTTCTTGGAAGAAAATTTTTATTTAGCTTTTACCCATTTATTCCACTTTCTCATCATATATATTCCCATATTTTTGACTTGGCCTGTGATTTTAAAAGAATGAATTGAAGTATAAAGTCATTAAAGTAACAGAGAAAAATGGAATTTCTGCTTATTGTTCATTCATAATCAATAACCAGTAAGACAGTGTAAAAACACATAAACATATTTAAATCATGGAGCATGTAGCAATGTGTATATATAAGCCTTCACAAAAGTAATTGGATTTCAGCAAAGCATTTGACACTCTCTCACAGGATCCTTCTGGACAGTATATGCAGCATTCAGCTGGATAAACACATCATGAGATGGGTGAGAAACTAGCTCATGGGTTGGGCACAAAGGGTTACAGTGAATGGGGTGATGTGAGACTGGTGACCTGTTACTAGTGAGGTTCCACAAGGCTCCATCCTCAGTCCTGTGCTCTTCAACATCTTCATAAATAACTTGGACACAGGACTGGAAGGGGGTACTAAGCAAGTTTGAAGATGATACAAAACTGAAAGGAACTGTTGACTCCCTCAAAGGTAGGGAGGCCCTGCAGAGAGACATCGACAAATTAGAGAACTGGAAAATCAACAGCTGCGTGAAGTTCAGCAAGGACAAGTGCTGATTTCTGCACCTGGGCTGGGGCAGCCCTAGTGTGTATAGACCAAGAAATGAGAAGCTGGTGAGCATTACCATAACAAGGGACCTCAGGATCCTGATTGATGTCAAGTTGAACGTGAGTCAGCAGTGCCCTGGAGGTCAGGAGGGCCAACCTTGTCCTCAGGGGCATCAGGCACAGCATCACCAGCCAGACAGGGGAGGGGATTGTCCTGCTGTGCTCTGAGACTCACCTAGAGTGCTGAGGGCAGGTTTGGGCACCACAACGTCAGAAAGCTACCAAGTGATTAGAGAATGTCCAAAAGAGGGCAACAAAATGGGGAAGGGGCTGGTGGGGGGGAAGCCTTGTGAAGAGCAGCTGAGGTCACTTGACTTCTTCAGCCTGGAAAAGAGAAGACTTGAAAGGAGACTTCATCGCAGCTACAACTTCCCCATGAAGGGAAGAGGTGGGACAAGCAATGCTCTGTGCTGACCAGTGATACGGCTTAAGGGAATGGCCTGGAATTGCATCAGGAGAGGTTTAGGTTGAATTTTAGAGAAAGGTTCTTCACACAGAGAGTTGTTGGACACTGGAACAGGCTCCCCAGCAAAACAGTCACAGGACTAAGCTGACAGAGGTCAAGAAGTGTTTGGACAATGCCCTTGGGCACATGATCCTGTGCAGGGCCAGGAGTTATCCTTGATGATCCTTTTGGGTCCCTTCCAACTCAGTATATTCTGTGATTCTGTAATAATCTTACAAACCCAATGTTTAATGCATACAGTACTGCCACCTTTTGGTTGTAATTCTCACTGTTTTATATATATACAGTCTCAAACATTTCGTCTTAAAAATTTCATCTTAATCAAAACTTAAACATGCTACATAAAATATACAATTTTAGAATTTGTGTTAAGTTCCATGTCAGACTTTCAGGATTTTTAGAGCAAGATGTTCAAGTTTATCTAAATCTACCTTTGCTAATTACCATTAAATTTCTAAGTTAGCCAAAGCCTATATGTGATGCCTGGATCTACAAATTTGATAATTTAACTTTCTGAAAGGTTACTTGCTCAATATACATTTTATAACTCGTGACATCAGCTGATGCATTTTCTTTCACTCAGTTTGCAAAACTAGACCTTAGGGGACAGAAATCTTGTAAACTACCCACACCTTACTTGCTGCTTCTAGAGATCCATCAGAACCCTAGACCAATCACACATTTTTCAGACTCCTGATTTCTGGCAAGGTTTAGAGCTAATCATAAATATTCACATTTAAATATCTATGAGATAACTTGGGACCCATTTTCTTCAAAGATGTGTTTGGCTGAAAATATTCACCCAACATAAATCTGGGTGAAGGAAGTAAAAGAGTAAGGGAAAACGATGAAGATTTAATGTGTGAATTTGTATCATTCACAGTGGATGCAATTTTAAAATAAGAACAACATTACTGTTGTGTTAAGTCTTAGAAGTTACTGAAATGATGTACTCCATGCACATCTACATGTAGATGTCTGCATGTAAACTGCGTATCTAAGCACCTGCTGCAACCAATGCAAGCCTTGAATTTGGTTCAGTTGCCCAAACAGCGAGAAATATATACATACATACATACATACATACATACATACATACATATATACATATATATATATAAAGTATGACAGACACAAGGCGTTGGAAACAATCACGCTTTTTGCATGGTCAGATGAAGTACAAACAATATATATGTTAAGGCATCTCAAATGCCACTGAGAATTTATGGTCACTCTTGTCCTTGTATTGCAGTTAATTTAAATGGCCAAGTGAAGGTGTTTACTTCTGTACCTGACCTCACCCCATACTGCCTGTTGAATTTAAAATCTGTTCTTACCATTAACTTCAATACACATATGTAGATCCAAATGTTAGTCAAAAGGTTTTATTTTTTTTTTTCTTTTGCAGGGGGGAAGCATATACTTTGCCTTCTTAGAATCTCAGCAGTGTCATGAAGATACAACAAATAATTGTTTCTAGTTCAATTGCAAAAATACAAGAGTACAGGAAGGGAGGCCACACTCCTAGCAGACTTCAGCAAATTATGCCAGCACAAAAAGTCCTTAATAACAGAAGGAAGACTCACTAATAGACAAAATCCTTTCAACTGCTAACCCTTTTCTTTAGTGCTACAGTCACCCAATGTTCCTCTGGGTCCAAAGGGAAAAAGCTCCTGGGATCAAGAAAAATAAAATTGTGTGAACTTATGGTGGAGTTACATCAGTACCCCACAGTCACAGCCAGGACAAGTGTGGTGCCTGGGGCCCTCTCAGGCCAGGAGATGACTTTGGGCTCCCTGTGTGGGTTCAAAGAAAGAGAAAAATACTGTATAGCTATTGGTTACATTGAAAAAGCTTTTTTATTTTTTGAAAAAAAAAAAAATTCTTTTTTTTTCCCCATAAAGGGGAAAGCAATATGTTATTAATGCTCAAAACTACTATTTCTTAGACTGGAATTCCATTATAACCATCATGAGACGTAACATATAAAAGAAGTATTAGTCAAGAAAGGAACGTAACATAGGGAAATAACGATTCAGGATAATTGTCTCTCGAGAGTTATCTGCAGAAAAAGGGCTATAAATTAATAACCAGTTCATGAGAAAATAAAATATGCTATTTAAATTTAAGAACCTATTTCAGGTGAGAATCTTGCAACACCACAAACAGAAAATATATTTCAACTAAACATACTTAATTCATTTGGGCACTTTATCCAAGTACAGTGTTTTTATTAAATTATTTTTTAGTGCTTTATTTTGATATAATTTCTTCAGTATTGTTATACTCCAAACTATTTTTCCCTTCTATTCATTTTATTCTGTGTATTTCTGTGCTGAAATCTTTGATGATCTTACAAAAATGATAGATCAGCAGTTCTAATACAGTTTTTCTCCTCAAGACATTTTGCTGGTTTCAAAACGCTGTACAACATGACCTTTATCACCTGAAAAAGTTAAAGTTATAATGAGGTTTCCCAAGCTATTTGCAGGAAGTGTTATGAACTTGGTGGAATATATACACCTGAATTTTACTGACATCACGCTATTTTGGATTCGGAGGTGACATTTTAAGACAAATCTTTCCTCATGACCTTCTTAGTTACTAAAAGTTTAATTCCATTTTTATTTCTATCTAGAATTTACAGTGCACCAAGTGATACTTGGTAATTAAAAAGCCATTTGATTACAACTGTCTTCAGGATTGGGTGCCACAACCTAAAATATGTCTTGATTTTTTTTATTTCCTTGAACTGGCTTTTTCAATACATTACACTGAACTGCACCACTCAAGAATTCTGGTTGAGGCAGGGAAAATCAGGTCTTGTGTCAGAGTTATGGCCTTAATAGCATTTAACACAGCCTGTTTTTCTATCCTAGGGAGTAAAGTTCCTTAACACATTTTGGCCTCCCCAGGGGGACTGTCACATTTTGATGTGTTGTGCTGTCTCCCTGCCAACTGAGAAACAGATCTTGAAGTCATGGCAGGTTCTTCTGATTGGCACTTGCAGAAAGTGTCCTTTGGTATGGGGAAGATATTTTGGTATTTTTTCATGACTGTATAATTATTCCCACACTGTTGCCTGAGTAATAAAAGTGCCTTCAAAAGATTCCCACTGTATTTTTTTCTCACAGAAACATCAATCAGCTATGAGCGAATAAGCACAGAAAAATAATAAAGCACAGAGAAATGAATCCCCAAGAAAAGCTTACTGCTTTAATTGGTCAACTTACTATAAAATTCTCTGTGATCTATTTCAGGTCTGTGAACGCCCATTAATAGATACTCAACCCTTGCAGAGATTAATTGGAGGATTATTCTAAAAATTAATAAAGAAGATGAAAAAAGTGTGTGTTTTTGATTTTCCGATTTAATTTTAATGCATATTTAATGCACATTTTAAAAAAATCCTGAGCAAGAGGCCAATGGAAATAGAAACTAATATCTATTTTATTTAGACATTACAGTAGTGAGTATGTTTAATATGGTATTGATATAGTTTTATTTTTTTTTAATTCAATCAGCAAATCCTGATGAAATTCTTGAAGGAAACCCAATCACAACAGAAATAAGAATCAGTTTTGCAGAAAAGCAAGAAATCTGCTTCAGGAAGACTGTCTATTTCATTTAGAAACTTCTGCTTTGGAGACATAGACAGGGAGGCTTGGTTAAAAAAAGAAAACAATCTCTCACAAACTGAAGACTGCGTATCTGAGCAGATTTTATGCATGACCCACTGCTGGTTACCTATGCACAGGTTACAAAATTCAGAAAAGAGAATGTGCTTCAGTCACAAGTAAGCATGGAAAAATCTGATATTTTAATAAGAAAAGAGAAAAATTAAGATTTAAGAATTATTTTCATCCAAATGTTTTAAATTTGATCAGCTGCTATTAATTTCTGGTGAAGATTCAGTACTTTGATCAATAGAAAGAGATACAATCTTCAAAACAATGAATATATAATATTGTCTACTGAATATATTATTGGGTATAACATCACTACTAGATGTGTTATCCAACATGAATGATTCTAGTAGGCAATGATATTCATCATCCTTAAATATTGTTTGATTTTTTTCATGCAAAATTAATGTCAGCATGTCTGACTATTTCTAAATGAATAAAAGATATAATTTTAGGGGCATTTTTATTTGCATTTCAATCTTCCAATTTATGAAGAAGGTACAGTTATTTTATCTCTATTGTCTATATATATATCTATATTTATATCTACATGTACATCTATATCTATCTATCTATGTATCTATCTATAATATCTATCTATCTATCTATCTATCTTTATTTAATCATTTATCATCTCTATAACATCTATATATCTATATACACCTACATGTATATATAAAGTTAATTTAAATAAATATGCAATTATTAGTCTTTCATTCTGTGAGTTTTGGTACTAAATCAGTTTGAAAATATTCAGAAAACCTGATTTTTTTGACTGAGTCTATTTTTTTCAGAGTAACAGGCTTTCACTAAAATCCACTGCACAACTCTGCAGAACTGTCATGTTTTTTTGTGTAAGACCTAGAATACATAAATAAGGTTTTTGCAGTGAATAACAAGGTAATTTGACAGAACATGATAGAAAATTATCACAACAGTATCTTAAACAACCTTTTTTTTGCCTGTAACTTACCCAATAGCTTGTGAGAAAGTACAGAAATTAACATGCAATTAACATTGCAAGGTGTTATTTATGCCCAAATTATTTCAGGATTAAATCCTTTGTTATCAAAATCTGCCAGCTTTTCTTTTGTGTGTATGTATGTAAGGAAGTACTCATAAATAATTTTATAAAGAGCAGGATAAGGTACTGAAAGTTTTGATGGACAGTGCTCTAAAAAAATCATACTGCCATGAGTTGCTCTCTCACAGCTGGCTCTTCCACTCCTAATTACTACCTTAAGGAAAAATCTTATCTGCCTGCTATTCTTGTAGGCTGCTGGCTGTGGTACTCCTGCTCAGTGTCCCACTTTTCTATTTATAGGCTTGGATATTTTTCTTTCTCTTTCATGCTTTCCCAGTTTATTGCACCCATCCTCTCCACAGGAGTAGACTCCCATGTATGTGCTTAGAAAGGCATATCTACATTACTTTATGGGTTGGAGCTTAGATCTGTACAGATCTGGGGATCAAACACAGTAGTGAACCTGAACTGCAGTCAGGTATTTGCAGGGAAATAACTAAATGACTGACTTTTTTGAAGAAAGAAGGATCCTTCTCCTCCAGTATATTTTGATTCATTGCCTTTACTGTGTATTAGGTGCTCCAGTAGGAAATAATAATAAAAAATATATTTTAAAAAATCACCAAAAAAAACCCAAAAAGCAAACAAATAAAAAAGTCCCACCTACAAAACAAAATAAAATCCCACCCAGGTGTAATCTTAAAAGTGTAATCTTTACAACTTTGGCTAAGTGTAAGGGGATGTAAATTGCATCACCCACTTCAGGTCTGTGTAGGTCTGCCTGTATGATTGGAAGATGTGGCCCAGTTCCTCTTCCCTCACATCCAGACATGCATTCCCATTCCCCTGGTGACTTTGGCCCACAACTAGCTCAACGTGTGAGTAGATATGATACTTCAATCCAGGGAGAAAGGCAGGCCAGGATAATCCGTGTAAATATAAACTACCCATAAGATGCCTTTTCTTGTGCTGTCAATCCTGAGTCATGTTTTGGGAAGGATCTCATTTTCACATGGCTCACCTAATGAAAATTAATGAAAGTCATTGTCCCACTCTACAGTTACTTTGATTCCTTATACTTTAATGCAGAAGACTATCCCACATAGCTCTGGCATACAAGACTATTTAAGCTTCTACTATTTAGATTTCTATGGACCTCTGATACAGTAGTGAAGGGGTGATTTTTTTTTTAATGTTTTTCCTTCATAAATTTTGTAACGGTGTTCTTTTCCCATCAGGTATATTGGAGTTTTATACCATATTTAATATATATTTTGGTCCAGTGTATGCATCAATAATTTAGCTCTATTTTCTTCATGTTTTAAAGCTCTACTTTTATCTGTTAGCTTTGAAAAAATTGGAGATAATTATAGGGATAACAGAGAATCTTTGTTTTTTTCAGAATACATAAATTAATTTAAGACACAAAACTCCACAATTAGAGGCAATCTACAGCGTTGCTGTTGATTTTGGACTGAAATAACCCAAGATACTAGATTCCTGCAATTTAATATATTTATGAGGACTAATCAAATGATAAGGATATCTTGCGCTTCTCTTGAGATTGTCTCCAAGTTTGATAATATTTATAGCACACTTGCATTTGTGGACTAACAGTTGTCCATTCTCAAATGAACCTCAAAAGAATACACAGAATAGTACCTACTGGTGTCCTTATATCCATTGTCTATCTGTCACATGATGAGGATTATTCAAAAGAAATAAATTATCCAGGCGAAATTAGTAAATACAGAAAAACAACAGGGGATATTTCTGGGGATTTTACATGTGTGATATAATGTTAGTACACTGAAAATTTAAATATTTCTGTTATACAAATGAAATATTCTTGGCAATTTTTTTGAAATTAAAATATAATTTTCCACTTCCAAAAAGGAGACTGAAAGAAGGTCCCTTTCATATTGTCATACTTTGAAAAACTTGAAGGAAATGGGAAACATAAAACTCTTCTTTTATTCCAACCCTATTGAATTCACTAATATCCCTAACCTGCCCCCCTCCAAATAAAATTTTCCTTCATTAAAATTTTAGCATGATACTATTTGCATCCATTTACATCTGTAGAGCTCATTGTTTGTTGCTGGGTTTAAAAAACAAATCAAACCAACCAACCCACCAAACAAACAAACAATTTATTCTGTGAGAAATAAGAAATAAAAGCCATTAAAATTTACTAGCAGATTACATCTATGTAACTTTTGCTTGCAGAGTTTCCCATGGATATCTTTTCTGTTTATTCTCCTAGGTCCTAAGAAATTAGGTAGAAGAATGCATTTCTCTTTACATATCCCACTTTTCCTTAGTTTTCCATGTTCTAATAATGATTATTACTGAGTTTTCTTATGTAACACCATCATTCTAGTAACATCATCATATCTATTTTTAATTTATGGGTATTTTGTTCAATTATAAACAAACACACTGAAAGAAAAATGAAACAGAATAATTTTCATTTTCAATCTATGAGGTAAAAAAAATCGGAATACTTGTGCCAAATCCCTCACTTTGCACCATTTATGCACACAAATAACAGTTAAAATATACACACTTTGGTAAGTGTAAATACCAGACTCTGTGGAAAGCCATAGAACTCTGGATAAGTCAGAAATTTAAAAAATCCTGAACCCCAGAAAGTGACAAGCTTTTCTTAATAATCCTTACTTATTCCACCCCTTAATAGAGAGCATGTGTCCTAAATTATTTGCACAGAAAAGATTCCTGCCCTCGTGGAAATGAGTGGCAATACATTATTTCTTTGGGCACCTACTGACCATTTTTCCTTATTGTATTTCTCGAAGAAGAACTCCAGAGACTGTTGCGAGTCCTTCTCTAAAGAAACAAATGAGAAAAAGTCACCTCCAAATCCTAGTGGGGTTTATATAAGGATTTCTCTGATTGGCAGGAAATTTGCAGCCTTTCCTTTTTCTCATCTTTTGTCTCCAAAAGAACAACTCAGAGAAAATAGGTAAGAACAAGCAGATGATGCTGTCAGAAAGCAAGCTTTCAAAAATGGAAGAGGCTGGACATATTTCTCCTAGATGACTAGATATTTATGGCAGTTTCTTGTGCCCCTCTCACCTTTATTTAGATGCATTCCTTCCTTATGACAGAAAGCTTTGGAAAAGAAATCATATAATAAAGGAAAATATATTTTCCAAGAGCATATGATAAGCTAGAAAATAACAGCAGTCTTTATGGGCACTACGGTTTTATCTTCAAGAAGTTGGAAGAAAATAAATAAATTTGCTACAAGGTACAGTTATGCATTACCAAAATCTTTCCTGTGCTCCAGATATTGCCAGAAAACTGAGATGAGTTTTGCATTCACAAATGAAACACGACACAATCTTGTTTTGCATGGTCTTGCTTTCTATAATGAAAGTTTTACACAGCTTGGCTTCATGAAGTAAAATGTTGATTGAAAATATTTGTGACAGTTGTGGGTAGTTAACCAAGTTGCTATTACAGTACTTCAATAAAATGTTGCCACTTTAAATGCTAGGTACTAAAGTGGTTGGAGTATACAGCAGCATTTTAGTTACTATACTATGTGTGAACTCACATTCCATTAAATGAGTCACTTTTTCTGACTGACACCCCATTTGCTCAGTGGAAACAGTGAAGTTATTTACTGGATGAAAAATTGAAGCCAAACATGAATTTATATTCCTATATTTTGTGATGGCAAAAAATCTGGCTTGCTTGTCAGAATTTGCAGAGTATGGAAAAGCCATTTAAAATTTATTAAGTCTTCTGAAAAAGTATTTATTAAGGAGAGAAACTATAGTCTGAGTGAACACAAATATTGTTACAGTAAGTTTTGTGATATTTATATCTGCCAATAGGTATTAAAACTCTAGATTATGAGAGATAATATATCTTATAACACACCCACCTCAGGGCTTTTTCTTTATTTGTTATAGTTATTACTTTCTCAGGGTATATGAAGTTATGCTTGCAATGGATCAAATAAAATATAAAATAAAATTCGATATTTCAATACAATAAATTCACATCTATAGATTTGTTTCATGGTCTTTGCACTCTTTACTTCTTTAGTAGTCTTATATTAAATCAACAGTTTTGCAGATTTTCTTGCCTTTAGATACATTACATATTTAACTGACTCTAGCTAATGGGTTTATCAAATAGTGATCTATATTTTCTAAGCTCTTCTACACTAAATATGCATTAAGAAAGTATCCATAATTTAATCACATATATTGTATAGGACCTGAAAATTAAATAAGAGATTGTTCTACTCCAGGAACCTTGTATCTCCAATAGACAGGAATTCTATCAGAAAGAAGAGTTGCTTCTCTCTCTGTCTTCTTCCATTTCCTTTCTTTTTCCTTTCTGTTGAAAGAACTACAGAAGTTCTTAAAGGGAACTAAAGAATAAAGGATACAGCTGTGTACTAGACAAGGTTACAAATCTGCCTGGGGTGCAGTTAAAAGCAGTTTAATATCCTTGTAGGTTAAACGTGCATAACTAATCTGACAGTGTTACAGGCTGTGCCATGAAGTGTGTATGCTAGAGGTAGACTGGGGGATAATGGCTTGGAATTTGTGCCTTCCTGTCATGGAGAGACAGGACATAGACAAAAAGTCTATGATAATAGACTGTTAGATAGGTAATAGATAATTCTCATAAGACCCATGCTCACACAAAAAATTATAAACTGTGCAAGGTAAAATATGTGAATGAAAAAATGGAGAATCCAAGAAGATTTTTTATTTCCCTTCCCATGGTCCAAGTTACTCTGAGAATAAACAAATACATAAGTAAATATAAAGTGCAATTAAAGTCTACTTAATCTGAAATCAGAATCTATGTTATGTTTCACACAACTGCAATATGAAAACTGAAGCTTGGTTTTATATTTTTTTTTTTTTCACAAATCTGATAAGTCAAAGTGAAGATTCAGAGACACTTGGACTCCGAAGTGCATAGTCAAGGAATCATATCAAAGCTCTTTTTCAAGTTAATGAAAGACATTTCCAGCTAGTGATTCGTTTCATTTTAAAGCAGATAAATAATGTTAATTACCCCCAGGATATAGCTACACTGATTATTGACAACTACTAAAATGTGAGTCAAGTCGAGATATTTTTTTATGCTGAAGTTAAACAAATATAAATGCCACTCTTAGTACTTTTCCTTCCCCATTCTTCTGTAAAATATGTGCGTTTCTAAAGACAATTTAATGTTTTGTTTTTGAAATTTAGTATTTCATTTTCTATCTCTTCATAGGAAATAATGTGAATTTTAAAGTCTGACACTGGAAGGACCCAAATGTTTTTATATTGCAAAGAGTTGAGTGTCCTTCTGCAAGCCACTACGTCTATCTATTTTTATAATATTTCTTTATGGCTGACTTGCACCAGAGAAAATATAAGATGAAAGTTCCTCATAATAAACATAGTAGATGCAAACAAAACAAAAAAATCAACAAAGAATGTTGAAAAGATCAAGAATTATCAAGGGGCAGGTCACAAAACCAGAACATATATTATGTCTGTATTATTAAACTGTATTAAATACAGTTTCAGCTGTTTCTACAGTTTTAGTAAAGCTTACCAAATAAACTTGGAAATTAAATTTAATTTCATTTAAGTTAGCTACCAAAGGCAACTGGAGTTCAATGCATATTAAGTAGTCCAATTGTTTAAAAGAAACATATTTCTTTAAAATCAGTTTTCAATGTGAAAGAAAAAAGAAACACAAATAAGTATTGTCCCTGGGAGACTGGCCTACAGAGTTGTGATGGCTGAAGCATGTGGCTAAAAGCATCTGGTTGTGAATGGAATGCTTTTTTATACTTCATTTCAGCATTAAATTACTCTTTCCAATGTCTACCTGAGTCAAGCAGAACAAAATTTGTGATATCTCAAAGACAAGATGAGATTTTGAGGAGATGAAACTGATCAATACTGTGACTGACAGGTACAAACCCAAGTTTCTACAAAGTAGGCATTTTGTTTCAAGCTTCATTATTGCTATTGGAACTATAAATTAAAGATTATATATAAACCACTGTTCTCCAAAGCACTGCATTAATTTTTAAGAATTTAATGACTTTACCATATTCTTATGTAAACTTTTGGTTTGGCTAAAAAACCGCAGTATTAACAGATGAGGTTGGTGAACCATTGTCATGCTGGTAGTTAATTCTATGGATTAACTTTTTACATTTTACAAAGAGGGAGTTCCACTTGTCTTCCCATGTCTTTCAATTTATGACCTAATTACTGGAATAATGTATTTGTATTTGTATTTGTATTTGTATTTGTATTTGTATTTGTATTTGTATTTGTATTTGTAAAAACAAAGTTTTTTTATTTTGATTAATAACATTTTGTTGTTTCCTATTTAGTTTTCAACATCTTATGCATATGTACCTATGCATTCATTACTTTTTCATTATTTACAATATAGAGTCCATGACTTGTCAGATGGATAGGTAGAGCAAGTCCACCTGATTTTGGTAATTCAGGGAGGAACATTCTGCCTTTCCAACATCTTCAGAACAAGCTGCTTACATTATATTCCTTATACTAAAAATTTAAGTACCCTCTGTTTCTAGATGTGCTCTTTCAGCGAGGTTATATCTATGCCAGCAAATCAGACACTCCCTGAAAATGTTCTCATGCAATGGATCTTACTCCTCTAAAATATTAAGCTATTTAAATGATCTGCAGGCATGGCTCTGGTCCATTCCAGCCAGTATTTAACTAAAGAGTTCCTGGATTTGATTTGGAAGCTGGCATGCATTAGGTACTGTTTACGACATATTCTTTGCAAGCAGTACGTCGGTTTGGAGAAAAATAGTTCTTAATAATACTGAAGTTTTTCACACCAGCCACATAACAGTGCCCATCATATTTATTTTACTAGTATAAATGTCCCTTTATATACCTGAGCAGATGCAGAAAGGTGTTAGTACCTAAGTAGGTTATTGTCTGGTGTCTAGATCTCTACCCACTGTTCAAGATCTTTTGAGACATCAGCATCTTCACATTTACATACACACATATTCTGGACTTTACAAAGACTAAAAATAGTATTGTCATTGAATCACAGGGTTTACCAAGTCTGCAGAGAATAGAGATCTACAGAAGCAAGTAGATTAGATTGATTATAACCCTTGCTATTTTTTCAGTTGAAGTGGTTTGTACGTTTAGACATTATAAAGTGACGTGTCAAAGAGCTTTCCCCTGACTATATTTCCTTAAGCATGGAAATCCAAATTTTAAGACCAAACTGACAGCACAAAAGTACCCTGGCTGACACTAGCTGACTGCTAGACTTTACTATGATCAGAGTGCTAATACATGTGGAATACAGCTGGCCCATATTTGTCATCTTGAATGCTACCTCACTTCTTTGGATTTAAAAATTGTTAAATATTAGTCTTGTTTTATTCAACAATATTAATATTGTGGAAAAATTTAGAGAAATTCATAATTTTAGTTTCATAGCCAAATAGAGGCTTTTACATGAAGGAGACATCTACAAACATAGATTAGGAGTCAAAATTAAAAATCAAGCTACACTACTGTGAGAAATTTAGTATAACCAAATCTGTCTCCAAAGAAAATATTTCTCTGAATTTAAAAATGCATCTTTCACTTGTGCTTTATCTATTTTATAGTTTAAATGCTAATAATGACTTTTCCCTATTTAGAGTTCTATAAAAATGGAAACGGTTTATATTTTTATTGCTCTGAAAGTTTTTATTATAAATTTATTTGCATTAATGTTCTGATAATATTATCTCAGATATCAGTTTAAAATTAATTTAGAGTATGCAAGTGTCTGATGGCAAAATGCAGTGGATGTATGGAGGAAGTATTTTGTGCAGATCTGCAGGAAGCAAATGAACATAAAATATAAATTAAATTCATATTGGAAAAAAATAAAAATACTCTGTGAAAAAAAAATAGGGAGAAATACTATCTAGTCTGACCTTCAGATAGGTATTCCATAAATGCTAGTCATGTCTTCTGGAAGTGTCAAGAGGAAGCACTTCTTATAATTCTTTCTAGAAGCTAGTTTGCATGGATAATTTTTCACAGTGCAGAATGCATTGATCAAAAAGGCCAGAGTATTAATATTTGACATAGTTTACGAAGTGCTCTAAATCAAATTTTCTCTGTTACTTTGAAGTAAATTCTCAAAATACACTTTCTTCCTCTACCTCTACTAAAACAGATTTCAATTTTTTAGATACTTTTCTGTCATAATTTTTCCTATATTTTACAGTACAAGGATTTAATCTTTAAATAATTTAAACAGAAAGGGGAAGGCTAGATCTGCAGTTACTTAAACATTGGAAAACCTCTAAATGTACTGACTAGAATGTATTGGTGAGCCAAAAAAGACATTCCAGGTCATGCACACTTTATGCCTTTATAGCAGAAAATAAGAATAGAGATTACAGGCACATACCCTTTGAAACTAGTCTTATCCTGAACCTTGGATAATAGAGTTAAATTTAAGTTTTCTATAGAGAAGTTTAAAAAGTAATGTTTCTAGCAATATGCTGATGACTCATAATGCTTTTTCTGGTTTTTTTGTCTGTACTATGGCTTCTGCAAATTTAGGAACAATGCTTTGGATATTCCTTTTTTATTTCTCACGTTCTTTTATATCACAATATGATGATACTTTTGTTGAGTTGACATACAAGAGTAAGCAATTAAGATAAGAACATTTTATAGCTGGTGAATGAAACTAGATGCTTGTGAAAAAGTGATAACTATTGAGAAGAAATATTTGAGAGTCTTTAAAATGCCTGGTTGGTACTACTGGAAAATAAAATTGGAAATTTATGTTTCCATACTTAGAAAGCGATATAGTAAGTCTGAATAGTTTTCTAGTAAAGAAACTGAATTTGACCCAAAAAATTACAGTCTCTAATTCTGTGGATGCCAGAGACCTCCAAAAGTAAAATAGGTGAGATTCCCCTGTACTTGTGCTCATTGACCTGCCTCAGAGTATCATCCCATTTCTGATACACAGAGAAGGATCCAATGCCAGAACTATTCAAAGTTATTTGAATGTCACTGCTCTGTGCATAATGAAAACTTCCTGCCCTTGTGTTTTTGCAGCTAATATGGGAAGACATCCATACTACAGGCTGTACAGAAAAGCTCCTGCTGCCTTTGCAGAGAGTTTAACAAACCCAGTATTTATGAAATGCTGAAATGTAATCAGCGTATCATCAAGACATGCTTGCAACAGCTGAAGAAACCTTCAGGGAATGTTACTGGTTATGGCACCTTTAAAATGGCAACTTCTAAATTAAACTTGTCCTACAAGAGACATCTTCAGCACAGTATTTTGACATTCTCACTTTGCTTCCTGACTGCATGGTCATTGACATTCTAGGGATTTTGAGGGAGAGTTGTGTTGTTGGTTTTTATTATTTGGCTTTTTCTAAACTGTGCACATACAACTATACTGGTTTTGGTTTTGTAAAAATAGGTCATAGCCACATGAATGGGAAAGAGGTTTGTTGGTTTTTTTTGTTTGTTTGTTTGTTATTAAGAATTAACTACTTCAGGAAAAAAAATGCTTATATTATGGTTTAACATTAATATATCATTATCTCTAAACATTACTCCAAAGAAAATGACACATTAAAGAAACAAATTACTGCATTACCCCCACAACCGTGTTAGCTCTAAAGAGATACAAAGTCCTATACAAGCATACACATTGCTGGTCCTGAAAAATGCTGATTTGTTTAATCAGGCAGGATAAGCATAGAGCATTAAGTCACAGAACTTAAAATCAATAACAAAGAAAATCATTCCCAGCTCGTTTTAGTAGAAATGTGATTTGCACCAGAATGTTAAATTAAAGTCAGAAGTGTGCTGATGCAAACAAATTTTCCTTTTTTTAATTTAGTTCAGAGACACTAGGACTCATAGAAATTGTTCATGTACAATTGTTTCAGAATAATTAAGTGAAATCTATTGGTCAGCACAGTTAGAACAATTAAAAAGAAAACACCCTGGCTCTAAGTTCAATTTATATGCCTTTGTCACACAGCTTGTCCTCTATATGGTGATTTTTTTTTCCTCTGTAGTGATGAACAGCTAGAACTGGAAGCATTCTCTGTCACCTGCTTAAAATTTTCCATCTCTAGAAGCATATTTTGCTGACATAGCTCAAATGTTTGTAGCTGCATCTCTTTATGTATGTTGCATAAAAGTTTGGGAATTTTTCCAATTAATTCCTTTCACTCACATGGAAGAATGATTAGCTCCTTTGTAGTGGCTTAGAGTATTAAGAAGTATCCTGCAGTAAGTGAATTCTTTCAGTGTATTGACCTTTTATGAACCTGTCATTTGGTTCCAGGGAAGCACTGACCTTTACTCTCCATGAACTAATGTCTTGCGCTTGGTGTTTTTCAAGCTGCGTTTAAGACACTTCTAAAACTGGATAAAAGGGACTTATGCTTTGGGACTCTCTTATAAATACATTACTTCTCTTAATGGTGAACATTTCAAAGTGTGTGAGAAAAAATTACTTTGTCTCTTTCGTGGAAGAAAGAAGCCTCCTTTCTCATTTAGATCTGTGCCTTTTCTCAGAATATTTTTTTTTCCTTCCTGCAATCAAAATCTAAATATAATTGGGGGTTGGGTATTCATTACTGAATGGCCTCCCCATCTTACTATAAAACCCACTTTGAATGCAGCTTTTTCATGCAGATTTCTTTCAATTTCTCACTAAGGTAGAGAGGAAGATTTGGAATAAGCAAAGAATGAGAAATACATCATCTTACTAAAATAAGCTTGTAGTTAATTCAGGAATGTTAAATTTGCTATATAGTACAGCAACTATATATTAGACATGTTTTGTTTACAGGCATGTTGACACTTACACTTGTAATGTTGCTTTACTACAATAATAATGGAATATTCGTAAATTATTATTATAAGGGTGAAGGAGTTCCTTGACAAATCTCTCAGAATTAAATGTTCAAACATTGTAACCAAGTGTAGACTTGAAAAATCATGTGTTAAATGATAGAGCAAGGTCAGCTAGGATATCAATAAGAATGCTCCCTTGAGATTTCCTGAGACAGAATTATACCTTGCTATTCCTTCTCACTGCAGGGGGACACAAGTCACTGCTGATGTTTCCTATTTTATTCTAAGTCTGTATAGACATAAGTTACTTTGATTTTGGAAACATAGGATCATTGACTTAATTTCTACATGTTTTTTTGCTAAGTAGAAATATAGAATTTTTTAAACATTTTAGGGGTTATTTTTGGTGAATTGAACAGAAGGAAATACTGTATATTGGAGTGAATTTATCAAAACTTATTCTAAACTAAGAAACAAAAATTCATGTGTTACATTAGCAAAAATAGATGTTAATGTGATTAGAGCTTTAATCTGAAGACACCTTGAGCTTGGTCTGAGACGTCACTTTTTGCTGTTTGACTTATGATGATAAAATTTATTTTCATATGCTCTAGTTAATATTTCTTCTCAATATTCTACTTCCAAAATATCAGAAGTACCACTGGCATCAGAACTGCAATAGACAAATCCTTAGGCCCAGGATTACACATACAAATGTGTGAATTCAAATATTGGAAGCATTTGCTTTTTAAGGAGAAGTTCAACAGTTGTAGGGTAATAAATTATTGATTGACTTCTATTAAGTAAAAATATTATCACTCTTTTCAATCTTTCTAGAACTGATCAATTAAAAAATTTGTTTTCTGAAATATTTTCCTCACCATTACCTTAATTTCTAAATCATTAATAGAAATATTTAACTACATGAAACTAGCATATAAACTCAAATCCCTTATTATTAATCTTTTTTATATTGGAATATAATAATGATAACCTATTTTTCCTTTAGGTATTCTATATACTTTTAGATGATTAAACATTTAATCTTTGTCTATGTTTACTCATTTCTTGTAGTACTTTCTTGTGTGGCACTTTGTCACAAGGTTTTTGGAAGTCTACTAAAATAATGTGGACTGTTGTACATCTACTCAGGGTTTTTTTGTTTAAAGTTCCTAAGAATTCTCACAGATTGATACAAGTCCTCTCTGAAGGAACTATAATGATTAGTTCCCTTTGAAATGTACTGAACAAAATTTAAGGAAGAATGGAAAAGTGACAAAGGATCTTTTTAATGAGACTAAAATTTTTTTTTTTTCATTAATGGACCACTTTGAGGTAATTAAGAAACTGACATCTATAAATTGGAAAACTCCCAAGCATATTAGCATATTAAAATATGCTACACAAAAGTAAAAAATAACATCAGTGTCGTATAAGATGTCATTTTTTATCACAGGTAGGCTTTCCCATCCTCTTAGTAACTGTCTTTAAATCCTTAATTTTTCAGGGCCATTTTAGTGTGGATGTAAAAGTGTTAGCACACAGCTTTCTAGGAAACACCAAGATGAAAAAAATGTGTACCTAATTGCTAGTAATGCATTAAATAAATGGAATTGTATTTAATAGAGAAAGATTTAGAAAAATATAATATTAATTTCCATCTAAGTCTGAATAGAATTTTTTTTTCCCAAAATTTTGATAGAAGTGTTCTTCCATATTAAAAATCTGAAACTGCATCTTAATAACATTTACAACCTAGGTTGGACACGAAATTTTCCAAGATCTTATCTGGAAACAGAACAGAGGATAGAAACAACTTATGAAGTAATTCCAGGTAAATGAAACATGTAAAAAAACATATGAAAGAAAAAAAACACAGTACTGAAATCTCAGAGTTGTCAGAATAACAATAGAAAGTCCTTCTCCTTCATAGAGTGTCAAAGTAATAAATTTGGTTTATCAAGGTAAGTCAGAATTAATTTGTTTAACCTTTCCTCTATAAATCTGTATACTATAGTTGTTCTAGTACTTCATGAGTCCTGTAGTTTTTCTACCAAATTCATTGATCTTAAGGTAAAAGAATTGATGCTTCTCATTATGCATTGGTTATTTGTTTTTCAAAATAAGCCCCAAAGATACGAGCAGAACTTAGCACGTACATGTGGTTTCTATGTGATGCCTGGATACAGAGTCCATTCCCTGAGAGACAGCAGAGGCTTGTGTATTCTGCAGGATAATTTCTTTCAGTCATGGTATCAACCCAGAGAAACTCACCTTAATGTTTAGTCAATGTAAAACAAAACAGTTTCACTCAAGTATCAGGAAGATTCTGTTTTGAGATGTAACAAGCAAAAGACTAAAATGAAAATTCCTAACTCTGAGCATTCTAGAGGAAAGCATAATATGAGAAAAACAGTCTTTTCTCTCAGCGGCTTTATTTTTTTATTATTTGATCCATTTAGATATGCTCCATAAACCTTCTTTAGGGTGCTTCATATTCGTTCATTTGACTTCTTCCTTCCTTAGATTATAAATATTTCCTGGACTAGTAAGTTCATGCTGCACCCCTAGAGATGTGGAACACACATAATTATTTTCCATGATGACACCAACAAAATCATAAATTATTTTTTGCTTGTAGCAAAAAACAAAACAAAAAACAAACAAACAAAACCAACCAAAACCAGAATCAAAGTATTTAAAACTATATTTTAGATACGTGATTTGATGATATAAGTTTTGAAGATATTATTGGTGAAACCATTAATAAAATGCTGTGATCGATATTCCTAAAAAGAAAATAAAGCTAATTTAAAAGTTGGAAATATTTCAAAGTACAGATCAAATTTATGTTAGGGTTTAAGAAGCATCAGCAAAAGATGTACTTATCTAGTTCCACTGTCATTGTAGTAGCCTTCTCAGACTTTGTAGATTTCATTTAAAAGATGAAGAGGTCTAAATTCCATTTAAGAGAGAAATGAAAAAGGTAATACAATATCCCAAAAACTAAAACATGAAAAATAAATAGCCAGAATAAAATATTTTACCAGTAAGAGTAAGTAATCATAAATGACATGGAAATAAGATATTAACCTTTTTTATAATTCAAAAGAAAATAGTATAAAGGATGTACTGATGTCAGTAAGAATGTCCATGTCTCAAAATGTTTGTTGTGGTTCCACCTAGAAAGAAGAACCTTCTCTAACAAAAACAATAGGTAGTTTTGAAGTGGTTGAAGGACAAGTGAGAACTTGCAGTGCTTGAGGGAGAACACGTATTGATACTTGAGTGAAACTAATTATTTCCTAATTAATGTGTATCATAGGAAATTAGGACATGCAATCAGAATCATGAGGCTTATATGCAACAGTAAATGAAATTCAGAACTAGAAAAGCAATTTGTTTATTGCTGGTTTCCATGTATGTTAAAAAAAGAAATTAGTTCATAAAAATTCAACAGACTGTGATCCTTGAAAAGTGATGGTTCTTAAAACAACATTCATATTGCTCTATATGGTATACTGCCAACAGAAGGAAATCCATATCAGCTGTAGCACCACATTTTTTTTATTAGAAAACCTATGAAAGCTTTACTGAGGATTCAATTTTTGGAAGATTGTATGACCTTGAAATTCATACGTCTGCTCTTAGTTTTATATAGATAATGGAATTTCCCTCTGGATATATTTTAAAGACCAGTTCAAGGCAGAGAGGAAACTTGTAATACAAATTCTGTCAATACTATTCCGCTCACTGAATTTGAATCAATTTACCACTTCCTATAAGTCTGTGAGAGTAGATTTTCTCTTTTAGTTCATGTATCAACACATTTGTTACAGTTCCAAATGTGAATTTTTTATCACCACTATTAATGCTTGAACTAGAAATAACAGAGTTTAACTGTTATAGAAAAGCTCTATTTTTATTTTAAAATATCTGTCATTTCATATCTGTATTATAGAGGAATACGGTAGTGTCACTGTGAAACAAGTAAATTCTATTGATTTATTAATAGACACCAGCAAGGTCACTAATATTAGGCAATTTACATGAGAAATGGAAGACAAAGGTTCAAACCTTATAACTGAATAGTCAATGTAAATCCAGAAACTTTTATATTCAAATTGTCGTATTTAGATCTATATTTTTCATTCTTTTTATATGTAAAATTGTAAGAAAGACAAACAAAGTATTAATTCCTTTAGACATAACAGAAGAAAACTTTAAATCTCAGAATGTTACATGGAAGACCTTTCCTTGAACTGGAAACTTTTCTGAATAATGTCACAAATCATTTCATTAAACTTATCAACTTGTCTTATTATTTAAATACACACTGCTTTATCTGAACAAATATTGGACTATGTGTCATGCTAATTGACAGAGAAGTCCTGACAGGTATAAATTTGCAGCTAGAAATAATATAAAAAGAAATAATGATCAAACAAAAGAAAATTTTTTAGCAATTTTCTGATGAAAATGCTTTTATTCTTCTGTAGTTTTTCAGATACCACCAGAAAGAAAACAAAGGCAAAGCATACTATACATAATTCATCTAGGAAAGAGTGGAATATAATCTGCCCCATTATAAGTGATTTAGTTTCTGCATTAATAGAAATTATTCTAGCAATAAATTAAATGTAATGAATTGTACACATTAAATTTCTTAAGAAATCCTATGTTCTCTATATTGTGATGTCCAATTTATAGCAAAGATATTTATATTTTAATGCCCCAACTAAATAAACCTCCTCTGTATTTTAGGATAAGGAACTTTGAACAGAGTGTGCGGCATTTCACTAGGAAAAGTTTTTTCTACCTAATTCACTAATGAAAGGCACAAAGTTATAAAAACCTGCCATTGTCATGGCTTAACCCGGGCCAGCAGCCAAACCCCAGGCAGCTGCTCTCTCTCACACAGAATCACTCCCCCACTAGTGGATCAGGGAGATAAACAAAAGGGTACAAGCTAGAAAACTGTGGGCTGAGATAAAGGCATTTTAATAGGGAAGGAAGACAAGCAAAGGAAAAAAAAACAAAAACAAAAACAAATAATTAATTCACTGCTTCCATGAGCAGGCAGGTGTCCAGTCATCTCCAGAAAAGCTGTGCCCCATCACACATAATGGTGACTTGGGAAAACAAACACGATCCCTCCAGAAGTCCCTCCATTCCTCATTCTTCCCCCACTTTATATATTGAGCATGATGCCAAATGTAATATCCCTTTGGTCAGCTGGGGTTGCCTGTCCAGGCTGTATCTGCTCCCAGCCTCCCGTGCACCCTTAGCCCCTTGCCAGCATGGCCGTACAGAAAGCAGAAAAGGCCTTGGCTCTGTGTAAGCCCTGATGAACAATAACAAAAACATCTTTGTAATATCAAGCCTGTGTTCAGCTCAAATCCAAAACTCAGCCCCATACCAGCCACCATGAAGAAAATTAATTTTCCCCCGGTCAAAAGCACTACAACTGTTTAGAAGTTGTGGGATTTTTGTGTTAAAACACTGTGTAGGGGAAAAGAAGGCTCCACACTGCCAGCTTTTTCTTGCCTTATCTCATTTACCTTCCAAACTCAGTTTTCCAGATATTTGTATTAAATGTATAAAACAGCCTTTCCACAATCATGTTTTTGTTACCATTTTGTGAGGAAGACTTGCAGAAAAAGAAATCTTTTAAATGTCAGCAGTAATGAGAAGTTAGAGTGCTATGCCAAATGTGACAGCACTTAAAAATTACGTACATGCTTGTCTGCTTTTCCTGTATCAGTATGTAAGTGGTACTTTTTTTTTTCCAGTGCATTAAGCATTTTAATTAACTTTAAGGGCTGTTTAGCTGTGTTACTTGGAAAGAAAAATAAATTTTATTTCTCTATTTCTTCAGAAATTTTTTGATAAAAAAACTATGAGAGCTTTGGAGGTCTGGTCAAATGAATGCTGTGTGACTTCCTAGGTTTTGGAAACACTTTAACTTAATAGGTTCAGAGTTGACACTGTTGCACAGTTAGAACACCAATTAAATGCTCTGTTCCACAAAGGGTATTATGACTTTCCTGACCCTCAGTAAAACCTTCTTACTCTCTTCCATCCTTTCTTACCTGAGAAAAAGCAAAAGTAGTATCTGCGAATGTGTGAAGGTGGTAATCCTGATGCACTCTTCCAGCAAGCATTCTGTTTTTCCAGAGAAAAAAAGAAAACCTGTTATGAATGTCATTTCTTTATTCCTTCTGAGGTAAAGAAAAAATTACTCCTAATCTGAAACTCTAACTGGTTTACAGTTTCCATGAAATAGTGCATGCTTATTTTTCTGCTTCCAGCTACTTTAAGTTTCCAAAGAATTTTTATATTACCAAAAAATATACACAGGCTTATACACATTTATATCCTCTTTTTTCAAGGTGGGCAAGAGGTACAAGAAGCATGCATATATTTTACAACAGTTATCCCAAATTATCTTCAAACATATTTATTTTTCTACTGAATTCTTCTTACCAAAAGGCTCTGTAAAACACTTTCTATGTAGGTATTCACATTCCTTCAGTGGACTTCAGATAGAGCTCAAATCTAATTCCTCATCAGTCATGATCCCAAGTGTCACATTATTTTAATCACACAGCCATAATGATTATATTTTATATTTTTCCAAGCTTTAAAATCATCTTTACCAGCCTAAAATTGCTGTAGACATTGTGCTTTTACAAACATAAACTTAAAACAGTAATATTTGAATTATTTTAACCAGCTTAGCCATCAAAATTGCCTATCTTTGGCATATGTTTTAGCAATTCTCTGAAGAAGGTGCATAATTTTTATGTGTAGTCTGTGGACAGCAGTGATTTGCAGACACTGAGCGCCACACTTAAACTGGCCCAAATTTTTCTTGGAGATTCTAGAGTATGTATAGTCACAAAATATAAGGTCAGCAGCTATTGTACAGCTGAACGTATGGTGCAAAGGTTTTGAAAAAAATGTTTTAGAGACTTTTTTTTAATCTTTTTTACCCAAATATGAGAGTTAGACTAATAAAAAATACTGACTCTCCATTTTACCTTACTCTGAGAATGCAAATGTGGTATTGTGATAGTTTTCCCACCGAGAAAGGATTGTCCCAGGGAAGGTCTTATCCTTTAAAAATCCTCTTAATAACTTCTGGTTCCCAAGATAAGGCAAGTCAGAATATATTAATATTTAAAATTTATATTGACAAAGTAAAAGATTATTTCTGCAACAATCATCTTTGAAGAAATTAAGTAATCTTTGATTGAATGAATTTGCTTATACAGAAATAATGCTTTTGGTATATTAATTAACTAAATGTTGCTCTCGGGGTACAACACTAATAAATTTTGTACTTTTCAATATGTGATTAACGTAAAAGTGCAGGTAGGCACTCATTCAGATTTTAATTTACATTATTGTTAATAAAAATCTAATTAGAGTTTAATTAAAGTTTAATTTAAAATAAAAAAGAGATTAGTTCTATAATCCACAACTAAATTCTTTAACTTAGAAGAGTTTTATGAGAAAAAAAATTCAATTATAGTTTGTTTTTTATTTCAATGTGAAAAATATGAAAGACTTATTTGCTTTCCAGTAAAAATTATGGGGTTTGGAGTTTATGGGAAGTGAACTACTGAAAACCACTGTTTAAATAATCCTGGAATTCTCCAGAAAAAAATAAACAAAAAAAAAACCTAACAATATTGACCCAATTAGAGCAGTTACCTGTTGCATTACTTTTGATTTTAAAAACATAACATTTTGGTGTTTTTAATTGGTTTGGTTACTCAGCATGGTCAAGTGCCTCACGGTAAGAAAGAACATGGATAAAAGCAATAATTTACATATAACTCATTGGAGGAAAGAGAAACTTGTCAAGGCTACAGGATCAAGGTGAATGTTGAAAATAGTGAAAATGAGGCAGAAAACGCTAAAATACTTCCAAATTTACCTACGAAGAGCATGAGATATTAAAAGGGCAGAAAGACCTTCCATGGAGCAGAAAAGTGAAATGAGAAAGGGAGTCATGGCAGAGTTAAAAAAAAAAAAACAACCTGTAAAAAAGTACTGGACAAGAAAGGAAACCCAGAATTTGATGTTAGCCTAGAACTGCATTTTCAGTCAGATAAACCAGGAGAATGTACATGAGCCCAGAGGCCTCAGAATAGATAAAGAAATTACCTCATGTAATTATCCTGTTGATGAACAAATTAAAGAATGTCTTCTTCCTGTGTATTTGCCAAGTTTATTATTTGTTTGTTTTGACTGTTTAATCTGCAGAAGAATTTTATTTGGGAAGGTGTACAAGTACCTTATGAGTACAAATTTGAAAGGAATGGGAATGACAGGCAAAAATATACTTTTATAACATTATACTATGGATACCTTTAAATTTTCTTGGTTTCATCTCTACATAAATTTCAGAATTTTTTTTAGTGAGGTAGACTGTAGATACTTAGGACATGATGAACTAGAATTTTCCCTAAGGCTGAAAGAAAGAAGAAACAAATAAGCAATTTCTGTATTTTTTGTTTATATTTCAGAACATGAGGTTTCTTGTAGCATGTTAAGATTTATTAGACAGTTTCACAGACCAAGAATAGATTTTGAGAGCTCTGAAGTCATGCAATGTTTACTTGATTTATTTATAATATATATGAGGCAAGTTCAAGTTCCTGCTTTCTTGCTTCCTATCAATGACTCTTTGGTCTGCATATCCCAAAATACTTTAAATTATGAAAGTGAATGTTTTCCCTTTTCTTTCAACTAAGAGAGAAGGAATCTCAGATATGAGATCTTTGATGGTCAAGTAATGACAGTGCTTTTTTGCTTATTTTTAAGCCAGACATTACTTTTCTCTTCTTTCCCTAAACTTTATCTTTTTTAAATTGATTTTTTTCTCACTGATGACTTGAAAAATCCAATATTTACCCAGTTCCAATAAAAATCAGAAACATATGTATGAGAAAGGGATATTTATTCTACATGTAGACTTCTTGTATTGAATGCTAAGAACTTTCACTGGAAAAACACAAAACTAACCAAATAAAAAGAGCAATAAAACCAAACCACAAAGCCCTTTTCTAAACAAGAACAACTTATAAAAATAGCAGGCAGGTATTTTACCAATGGTAATGTGCAAAGCCAAACAAACAAATCCTGATCTTTATTTGCATACATTTCTATGGACCCCGTCGAGACATCTGTTTCTGTTGATAATAACAGAGAGAAGTTGTATAAAGCATAAGGGACCACTTCTATCTAAAACATCATACCGTTTTTATACATAGATTCCACTTACAACCATTTACATATGGGAAATTTCAGAGCAATACCTAACATTTATGAGGTGTGTTTTAATTCTATGTTCAGTAGAACTCTAGCATTTGAAAAGTGGATCAGCTTTAAAATGTCCTTCAAACCATATGCAGAGTTCTATGTGTGAAACACAAATTATTGTCCCTGAAGCCAACAGCAGTTCAAACAGGAATGTGCAAAATTCCAGTCCTTATTCTTGACCTTGAATTATCACTGCACTTATTTCAATAACCACAGGTGAAAGTGGAATCAGCTACACAACTATGACAGAGGTCAGCCAGGAAACTGTAACGCCACATGAAATTGAGGGGAAACACATTCCAGATTTGTCATCTGATTTCATCGTTACAGTAGATAAGGAAAGAATTCTTTTTAGAAACAAAAAGCATAAATCACTGTAGAGTTAAACCTGACAATTCACATCAATTAATTTAGCGTGTCATTTGCAAAATAAACTCCTGTTAAAGCTTAGAAACTGGGCTTTTAATATTTAGGAAAGCCACTGTATTAATTTCTTTTATCTTAGAATATGGATTGGCACCCAATATAGCAGAAACATGCACAGCTTCTTTTATTTATTGGTTTTATTCATTAATAACATAAGGACAGTGGAAGGAAAGCATTGCATTGTCTTGCCTTTCATTATTATTATTATTCCTTTTATTCAAATCCCTTGCAATATATTTCTTATTATGAAAAACCATACTATAAATCACAAAAAGAAACCCCAACAAATCCCCACCCCCAAAAATATGTACTTATAAAATACATATATATATATAAATATATATTTGTGAATATATATTTGTTGTTCATATATGCATATAATGGTTTCTACATATAGATAAATATATATTTCCTAGAAACATTTGATTCAATTATGTCAAAAAGACTGCAAAAATATTATTTTTAAAACCAAATTATAAAAATTCTGTATTATTTTTAACATATTGATTTTTTCATGTAAAAATTCATAGAGTATTTCTTACTCTAAAAAATGTTGGTTTTAATTTCTTTTTATTTATTCAGAAATCAATAAATAATATTTTTCAATATTAATGTGAAATAGAAACATAAAATTATGAAACATAAAGCAACGAAAATATAAATTGTCATGTTTCAAAAGACTGATTTTCCTGAAACAATTCTTTCATGTGTAAAATAAATGTACAACTTCTATGTATCTTTATAGCCATTATAAAATTACATATATACAGATGTGTATCTACACGAAATGCAAAAATTTAAAATTCTTCAGAATTGCTTTCCATTTTTTTTTTTTTTTTCATTAATTTTTTCCTGTTCTCCACAAGCTTAATGTGTTGTTTAAAATAATTTAATCCAAGCTGTTTGCATTTTCCTTACCTTTCTTTACTATGGGATATGAGAAGTAACTAGCTTGAAAAGTTTTTGGCTAGCAATTCTGAAGAAAATTTTAGGCTGGGTCACTGCTAATACAATCTAAATTTTTTCTTCTAGAGAGCACTATTACATAAAGGAGGATAAAAATTTTCAAGTAGATGTGATTGTAAGGTTAGTATTGGTTTAGAACGATTGGATTTGTGGCAGTTTGGGAAGTTGTACAATTTTAGGTCTCTGATGTTTGCATTCTGAATTCATTCCCTGTACACACTTTTAATAATTGTTTGAAGATCTTGACAACCAAGAAGGCTCCTAACGCATTCAAACATCTTGGTAGTTTCTTTACCTTAGCATGCAGTATCACCTCTTGTGACACTTTACTAATTTACTAATTTTCAAAATTTTAAGAGTCCCATTAAAAAAAACGCCACAAAGCTCGACAGCGTATGCCAAATAAGATGCCCCAAAATAAAGGCACGGCATGATGGTTTTATTTACTTCAGAAAATCCTACTTATGGGTTTATCTGAGTCTTTATTTTTTTGTTCAGGCATCAAAATACAACTAAAATCTACTAGACAAAATCAGATAAAAGCAAAAATAAAAGCCTTCTTGGAAGCTCCTAGCAGGTTTCCTTTGCTGTCACAACAGCTCTGTAATGCCAAAACCATCAGCACCTTCAAAATGAAATTCTAATCTTAACAGCTGTCTCAAAAAAAAATATAATAGATTAAATTCATAAAATGCATTAATTTAAAAATATGACAATGATAACTTTTGCAAACATAAGTAAAGTCATAGAAAATTAACTTCAAAATCTCTATTGGAATGACACTAATTTTTTCAGTGACTGCAGCAATGTTGCAGTTAATACTTGTTAATCACAATACATTAAACTGAACATTTCATATGAAATGTAATAATGTCTCCTAACATCTAACAACAATAACAACAACAACAACAACAACAACAACAACATAATTTTTATTAATATTTTATTATTTCCCAATTTTGCTACAAACAGACTTTGAGTAGGTCACTGAAGAATGGCTAATATGAAAGAACATGAAAGACAATGTCATAAAATAAGGTTTTATTGTTTGGACTCCATTACCAAATGTATAGCAGTAAGTTCCCAAAACATATTAGAGAGGAGGCTAACCAGCACATGAAGCAGTAGTTCAGCATGATTTTCATCTGAAAAAATAAAACTTGCGGTCTTCAAATAGGTGATATACTATGATGCTCAAACTTCAAATATAAAATATCTACAGGATTTACAAGTTGCAGTGAAAAAATTGTTTTCCTCTCTAAGTCCTTCATCCAATATTGGAGAGCATTCTGGTAGATCTCACAAAGTCTATTGGTGAAAGGACAAGCTTTAGAAAAGTGAACTTTATGAATTTGAAAATGAAGATAGGAACAGAAATTTATGACAACAATTGGTAAATATTTAAGACATTTCCAAGCTAATCAATATCTGGAATTGTTAACTTTAGTGTGAAAATAAATAGTGAAAGCATACAAGCAAAAAATCTATAATTCCTGTGAAGCAAATGGAAAGAGACTATAAAATATAAATCACACCTCTTTCCCCCAACATAGAGGCCTTCAGCATAAACAGACAGAAAAAAAAGGAAGTTTTTATAAATAAATAACAAACCAGAAGCTGGAGGAGAATATGACTATGGAAAAGAATAAGAAAATGCAGTAAGAATTTTCCAGAACAATATTGCATTGTTTAAAATAATTATAATTCCACAACAGCATACTAAAATAATTGAAAATAATCATGCTATTCATAAAAGCATACATATTAAATTTACTTATTCTACAGATCTAATTTTTTAAAAATTGACTAGTACAGTGTGGTGTGTTGAACTTGACTGGCTGATAGATCCCAGCCCAGCTGCTTTTCTAGTCCCCTTCTTCAAGGGAGGTGGTGGTGGGGAATAAGATTCTAAAACTTGTGGGTCAAAATACTTCATAGGTCAAAGTTACCATCACAGGCAAAACAGAAAAAAAAAAAAAAAAAACTTGAGGAAAATTAGCTTAATTTATTGCCAGTTAAATTAGATTTTGGATAGTGATAAACAAAGTAAAAAATAAAAACACCCTCCTTTCTCCACCATCTCAGCTTCATTCCTTGCTTCCTGAATCTTGTGTCTCCCCAGCGCTTACCTCCAGCAGAGAATGGGTGCCTGTGGTCAGTCCATTACAGCACCTTTTCTGCATTTCACTCCTCCTCACACTTGTGGCTCCTTTGCAAAGCAGGCTGGCACCAGTCTCTGCCTCTTTCTCCAAAGGTTAACCCTGCAGCCCCCCCACACAGGACTTGATACATGAACCCAATACATAGTCAAAGGGGGCAGTGCCATAACATGAATGAATGAATGGTTGTGAAAAAGCAGGGGGCAGCCTCTGGGTTGCTGTCTGGAGCCTGGATGCAGAACTAGTGGGTTAGTCGTTAATTGGCCATTAAATGTGAGTTTAAAAAATTCTTATTTTTTAACCGCTAAATAAATTCATATCTGGCTACACACTTGGCAGTTTGGACATATGTATGATGTTTATGCCATGCATTTACCACAGTTTCCTGTGAGCAAAGCAATTTACTGCTGGTCTGGCATTGCTATTACAATTACATTACTAGTGCAGTTGAATTACATGTATTGCATATATCCTGAGAGTTAAAATAAAATGGAAGTTGGTAGGTTGAAATAATGACTTGAGAGAAAAGGAAGGAAAGGGTGTTAATTTCCTCTCAGCACTCCATTACCGTCACTCATGGTGTCTCCTTCACTTGAAAATAGGACGGTCCTTAAAATCCACAGAAGAGCACAAATTGGATATATCAGGCCATTCTCATATCTTTCAGCGTACAGCAAAAACACAAGCTCTCATATCTATTTACTGGTTTACCTTATATATGTTTTCACCTATAGATACTTTTCACAGTGTTTTTAAGACATATGTAATTACATATGCTAAAACATAACAGGAGAATAACTTTTACATCTTCATATTGTCTATGGAATACCTATAAATACCAGTGAAGTAATTGAATTTGACACAACTGTCTTAAAATACATTTGAAAAACATTTTCATTTCAGAATCTTATTTTTTTCAGGATTTTTTTTCAGTGCTTGACATGAATTGGAGGAATAAGAATACTGTTCCTCTTAAAGCTTCAAACATAATGCATTGGTCCTTGTCATCTTTCCTACAGCTGAATATTTCCCTACACATAGAAGAGTCTCACAGGAACTGATGCAACTCTTTTCAGCTAAGTATAGCCTGTGTTATGCCATGAAAAACAAGGTCTACCACTCTATGAGTAACTTTACACTGTTTCTGTCACACAAATCTGAGACAGCTCTGTGACTGCTGCACTGCTGTATACTGTCAAGTAATGTTTAGATTTTGTTTGAGGTGCAGAATTCATAAGCCAAAATAAACAGTAAAGAAGAAATGAAGAGCTCTGCCAGATTGAATATTGAATGCCCAAGCACCAGTCTTCCCTCCTCTTTATTTATTCACTTGTGTTTTACTGTTTTTGACTATAAAGATTGGCAGCAATAGGGAGAACTGAAATTCAAGTGGTGTGTATAGAAGAAGGAAACAAAAATTAGGGGACTAAAAGGAGGTCACAGAATTTCCTGAAACTTCCAAAATCTGGTATATTGAATAACTAGAAAGGAATACTATCTTTTTCAGAGAATGTGTGATAATAGCATACTAAAATAAGATAATAGTACACTAAAACAATATGAAGGAATATTTGAGCATTTTTTCTTCTTATTCTATAACAGAGAAGTAATCATGATAATAGTATTCAAGTAGATGATACGCTGTTGTGAATGACGGGGATAAATTATTTTCCAAGTCTCTTGTAAATAACTGGTAAAACGAACTTTTTCTCTACATTGAGAGATTCAGAAAAGGAAAATACAAACAAACAAAAACAAAAGTACAATCAAACAACAAAAATCACACACAGAAAAACAACCTAAAATCTACCAAACAAGAAAAAGCTTAGCAGACTTCCTAAGTCTACCTGATAGCTACTTCCTAACATGGGATTTATCTGCCTGCAAGTTCTGTAGAATAAAACCTATTTGAAAGGTAAATTAATACTGATAGCTTAATAAATAAATGTTAATAAATTAAACATTAGTCTCCCTAAAAGTTTGACTGTCTTGAACCGATGGGTTCTCTGCTTTAGATAAACACCTATGGAGCAACTAAAGTTCTCTGTAAGAATGCTTCTTGAGAAACATCAAACACATTGACTTAAATACCATGGAGGGAAGCACTAGCCTTGTTTGATGATTCCATGGCTCTGACAGCCTGACCTCTCCTTCCTGAAAAGTTATATTAACCTGAGTAACCATGCAATGGCAGGGAATGGGTTTGAAAAACACTTTCCTGAAACATCTTTCCTTGTGTGAGTGTGCATATTCATTCATGTATGCTTCAGCATGCCTACACAAGCTGAGCAGAAAAGAGAACGCATCCTGGAGTACTACAGTACTACAGTTTTACATAACACAGGTGTAGTTTCTTTAAATGTAAGCCCTCTTTCTGCCTTCGTATCTCTACTTGCCATATTTTTTAAGACTAGAGATTGTGGGTGTCATATGCTATGTTATTGAAATAATTAACATTTATTTAGAGGTGGTAAACATATTTTTGAATGTTTAATATAGTCCGGCTGTCATCAGTGTCAGGTATTCCACACAGTTTTTTTGTTTTTTTTTTAATTTCAGATCGTGATTAAATTCAGAATTTTCAAATATTTTCTACATTTAATAACACATTTTCTACTGTGGATTCATACGTCCTTCAATTTCTTGATAACATATGGGAGACTTTTTCATATTCTTTGTGTATAGTCAGTCAACCAAAAAGAGTTTTGTTTTTTCAATTTTCATTGTGAGCTGCACAGAACAAGTGTAAACATTAAAATATGAAAATATAGTCTGAGATGCACAGGACAAGTTTAACTATTAAGATATGAAAATGTAGTCTGCTCCTTATCAGTTATTAGTAGTTGACTGATATGGTTGATGAAACTTAGGAATGCTTCTCATTTGTGGTAGAAATAGCAAAGACTTTTCCTTCTATATTCTCAAAGATGTATTGCACCTCACATTTCAAATCAGAGTATAAAAAATGAGTTAGTAGGATAACATCTATTCTAGTATTTTGTTAAGAGCTACTGTTGCTGTAGCAGGTGACTGGTCCCATAAAAGTTATGTGTTGTCATTACCATTAATTGACCCTACTAAAGTCAGGTTCAATTGCTGTTGAGTTTAAGTTCTCACAATCATTCCATCCTTGAAATACTGATGCAATTTGTTTATTCATGAGTGAGATACAAGGGCTTTTATAACAGGAAATTAAATGTTCTAGGACACTTTTTCAGATTTTTCAGTAAGTGTGGACTAATTTTTACATACTCTTGAAATTAAATCCTGGATGTGCTTCAGCTTCACTAGCTACATAAAGCTTTTATTCTTCTGCTTGTTTTTTGTTTTATATTCTTGTTGTCATGACCACCTAAACTTTAATGTGGGAAAAAAGCCAGTTTTTCTTTCCTATAATTTCCATCATCTTACATATCATTAAAATGTTTTTACCCTTTGTTTTTTTTTTGTTCTCTGGCATTTTAAGTATAAATTCCAAGTCATTTGGTTTTTAAAGTAATTAATCTGTCAAGTTAAGCACAGGTATCTTTAGCTTAAAAACATCCTCTGTCTGAAACTTGTTTTTTTAAAAATCAGTGTGAGTTGTGGTATTCGATGAAGCACTAAAGCAAGTTGTTTTTTGAAGGAACAACCTGGATTTTTTTTTTTGACATACAATACCAATAATCCCCCAATAATTGCCTGAGTTAAAAAAAAAAAAAAAAAAAAAAAAACAACCAGGAGGAAAATAAAGAAAATTCAATAGTTTTATCCATGTGTCTATTCGTGGACTGCTTTCACAGTGATGCCATAGTCTGAATATCACTTCATTCTTGTAATAACATCAAGGTCTTCCTTAATATTCCCTAATAGCATTGAGGCCTTCTCCTTGACTTTTAACAATCTCTAGTGACACAAATTCCATGCTTTATCTAAAAACTTGTTCTAATACATGATCACTTCCATGGTGAAATAGATTTTCCATAAAGTCAGAGTTTCCCAGTATTTTTAGATTTGTATTCATTGCCACTCATCTTTCTACTGCCCAACTTAGAGAAAAGTCTATCATCACTATGATGTTCTACTAGGTAGCTGCAAAAATGAAAAAAAACAAAACAAAACAAAGCAAAAAAACCCCCTTTATCTTCTAAAGGTAGAAAAATCCTTAATTTTTTCAAGTGTTAAGGAAACTTCCCAGTCTGACCATTTCCAAAGCTCTGGCAGTCACATTTCCGAACTTTTAAGTTTCATAGGTCAATTTGACATGCTTTGCAAAGCTAATTCTCATCAGGACAGGCTTAAAAGGAGAGAAACACATAGGATATCTATATTTGATAACCAAGTAAAAATTAAAATTAAAAACTTAAGAAAACTTAAATTCCTGTAATGAAAGGATATTTTGCAGTGTATCTCATCTGCATTCATCATGTTTTGTAAATCTCATATGTAAAACAAAGAAGATATAAATAAGAAATCCGGAACTGATTTTTAAGACAAAAATATTTACTTTCATTATCAAGTAACACTGTCTGTGATTTATTACAGTTAATATTTTCGTTTTGGTTTGACCATGATTATAAGCTTGCAATCATTACCTGAATATTCATTTTCATGTCAGAGAGTGCAACCAAGACAAGAACCCTGTTGCTTTGTCCTTTAATTTTTCTAGAAGTTTTAGAAGAGATGGGTTGTCCCTCTGTGTATGTGTCTGCTACAAAAGCTCAGCATAAATAGCCAAAGACAGTGTTTTGTTTGGGGGAAAAAATATGTGATTGAAAATATTGTACTATTTCTGCCATCATGTAACAAACAAGTAACACAAATGACTACAAGTACTGTACAATACGTGCTTAATTGAGCCACAATAGAGAGCCATAATCCATTTCAAGATTCCTAGATGCATCAAAGAAATATAAATAAATAAATATAAAATTAATCCTTCAACTGAAGGGTTTTGTTTGTTTTGGTTCTTTTTTTCCATTTTCTGCTAATGCATTAGTTCTGTGGATGTTCCACGAAGTCTAAAATTACCTTTTTCAGTGCTAGCATGAATTAGTATATCAACAGCAGTAATTCTGCAGTCCCAACACTGATGATGCTGTAATTTTCCAGCCTAATCATACTGAACTTCAAACATATTCAAAGCAATTCTATTGAAGTTACTGTCTCAGAAGTGTTTTTGCAGTATGTGTGAATTGCACATGAGGACACAACCATTAGACAAGTGCTTGTCAAGCTCGTTGGAAATGAAATAAAGGCAGATACTTCCTCTAAGGTAGCTGCTCACATGAACCTTTCCCTAATCTTTGATTATATTCAGACCTCACATTATAAACTCGAAAAAAATAGAAAAATCTAAGCAAAATGTAACTTTTTAAAGGCCTCATTGGAAGCTCATGTCAGCTATTAAACTTGAGAAGCAGTGTTAAAATGCATGTCTTCATCCATTCACAAAACCACATGACTCCATTAACAACTTCCATCATGCCAAAGGACCGAGACCACACTGAAACTATGGCACATCTCTCAGTATTTGGAGAAA
Source organism: Cinclus cinclus (assembly GCF_963662255.1). NCBI lineage: Eukaryota > Metazoa > Chordata > Aves > Passeriformes > Cinclidae > Cinclus > Cinclus cinclus. Next base: position 71,879,029 of record NC_085047.1, read on the forward strand.
TCAACAAGATGAAGTGAATGATCTGATTTTCCAAGACCCTGGTGCTGACACTTTTACTGTCATGCATGTTATCTACAGATCATATATAGGTGAGATAGAGAAATCATTACCAACCTACTATGCCCATCTCACTCACACCTTAGTTTTTATGTCACAGAGTAGCCTAGATCTCTTCCTGAGGTTACCTCACTCTATATTGCCTTGTGTCAACAGAAAACACCATAATACCTTTATAATCTTAGTCACTATGGATGAGAGAATTGCTGATATCAGGAGTCCTCTGGAAACTATATAGTCCAACCCACCTAACCTGAGATGGGTCAGTTAAGTTTTCAATCTCCCTCATTGTCTACTTATCAAAACTATATGTCATCAGATAACTTCAGTATTACTTTATGTCAAGCCTTAAAAAAATAAAAATGACAGTGGAGACATGACTGACACCAGTGTCGGTCCCTTATTGTCTTTATAAACTACTCCTGCCTAAACTAACTAAACTATTCCTAAACTAACTCTGCGAGTTTCCCACAGGCAGCTCCACATGGCACTGACTCCTTTTCCACAGGCAGTTCCACACTCCTTCCCTCCTTGTCTCTGCAAGTTTCCTTATTCCTTCTGCATGACCAGCTAGCTCCTTTCTGTTCCTTACACAGCCACCTAACCCTGTGTGTCCCTCACATGGCACTCTACCTTGCCTAGCCCTTGCACACCCCTTCCTCCTCTCAGCACAGCCAGCAGACTCCATCTCCAATGGACCGACAACCACCTAACCAACTCTTTTATAATACCCATCCTCATTGCACAGGCAAGGCTGTTTCCATTCTTTGGTAATTTGTACATCTATAATTCATTGTGGGAGATTGCCTTCAGTGCTATCCTTACAAAAATAAGGATAAATTAAAATAACACACATAAAAATAACATCTAATTCTCTCCCATCACACACAGAACCAATCAACTCATCATAGAAGGCTATGGCATGGGCAAAGCATGATTTCTAACCCATAAATTCTTGCTGTTATCTCCCATTCTCTTCTTGTCCTTCATATCCTTGGAATCAAGGTGAAATTCCACACGTGAGGTTCTTTAGTTCTTCATTTTTTCTCCCCTTGGAGGTAATAAAGGCATTTGCCATCTTTCAGTCTTCAGGAACCTCTTCTAATCAACATGACTTTTCAAAGGTAGTCAGGGGTCTTCTGCATCCTATCTTGGAAGACCATTCCTAGGGGTGATAAACCCAGCTGACCCTGTATTTTTTTCAATACTTTCTTCTTCAGCTGTTTTGTAGGTGATACACGTATGTCTATGGGTTCTGATAGGATTCATTCCAGGGAGAGCTGCCTGGTGTTATTGCAGGACCTCTCTCCACTATTTTGCAATGGTTTTGGGAGTCTAGAGAAGTCCCAGCCAGATGGTAGCTGCTAAATGTAGTTTCAGTCTTCAAGAATGGATTGTATGATTCTGTGAAGACCAAGGTGAAGGAGACATTACATTTATATATTTTCTGCCACAAGTTTACTTGCTTGTGAAACACCACCACCTCTGGACCAAAAATTTCCCTACCCTTATTTTTTTCTGATCATAGTGTCGTGTAATTATAGAATCACTTAGGTTTGAAGAGACTCTTCGGATAATCAATTCCAAATGTAAACCTAACTCTGCCAAGTACACCACTGAACCATGTTCTGAACATCACTATTTTAATAATTTCATAATTCTCAGCTATATCCTTCTTCAGACTACCAAATTAAAGAGTAATATAGGCTGTAAAAATCTCTAGGTGTCATCTTTCACTATCTCCTCCATTTCTGAAAGCCAGACATATTTCGATCAAGTTGCTCACACCTGAGCCTGGTCAAGATTTGACTGTCTCCAAAATGAAGATTCCACAACCTCTTAATATCCTTTGACTAATTTGCTTTCCTGTGATGTTTATTAGCAATTTAATGTATTTTATTGCAGCTTCTGACCACTTTTGCTGTGTATCTCTGAGACAATAATGCTAATATCTGTCTCCCAAGTATTAACTGTAAGTTATGTTCAGCATGATGCTAATAATTTACCTAGAATTTACCTTGCTTTTTTTGCACAGCAACCCTTTTTTTTCAACCCAAGGCACAGATTTTTTTAAGGTCCTCTAAGACCTTATAGCAATCAATATTGTATTTAAATAACTTAAAAACTTTTCCAAACTCACGGATGTAACCCTTAGTTTTTTTCCAGGCTAATAATGAAGATATATATATATATATATAAATCATACCAGTCATCCTGAGGGATCTTTTTGTTGATCTTTATTATGAAAAGCCACCAAAAATTTATCTTTTTTTTTTTTTCAATTCCTTAATCAATTATTCTAGTAATTCTGACTGTCATCTCCCCTTATGCTCAGGGAAAACACACCCACCTCACTCTGAGGGGTCTGGTGTTGGCCCAAGGGCCCCAGGACACAGGCAAGTCTCTATTGCTGGACCAATAGAGTTGTTTTTCTGTATATACATTTCCTTTCTTCATGTAAAAGGATTTTGGCCACATCAAGTCCAACTGCTCTTCCATGCCTTTTGGTTTTCCCTCTGTATTTTACTGAAAATAATCCTGTATGATATTCCTATTCAGGTTGGTTCTCTGGTAAATATTGTGAAACACATCTGTCCCGTATAGTTTCTTTAGGTTTTGCATATGCAGCCAGCAGTATTACACAAACTGTTGTCAAGAAAGTTGGACTCACTTCTGGTCAGAAACCTAGCAACCTGAATTTCACCCCTAAATTTCCCACCTTTGCTTCCTTACTCTATTGCTGCCAGCATGGATTAGGGCTAATAGTTCTGCCTTTCAATATCAAACAGATTTTTTTTGATCATTTTTAGTGCCATAAAATAAGCAGTGTACTTGAATAAATACCGAAATTATTCCTACAGACACCTCCTTCTGCCACTCCTGAAGACGCTCTGTTCCTTTACTCTACAATATCTCTTGCATAAGTTAATAAAAAACTGGTCTTGAAGGCTACTTACACCTCAGATTCAGACATACCTAAAAGTATGAAGAGTTCAGGGTGAAATGAATTTTATACTCTTAGAGATTCCCAATGCAAACTAATCATTCATTACACACTCTCTCTCTGGATGCATGGTACAAATTCAAACTTCACCAAATCTACTAGCTTCCAGAAGTCAACCTCAGATCCTCTTCTTCTGGTTCTTCCCATGCAAAATTGTCATGAAAACTTCACTGTGTCCTTTTGTTACTCACTACTTTCTTTAAATTGCTGAGGAAAAATATTTTAAAGAATGCAGCAGCTCTAAACTAACTCTAACAGGTGACATTAGGATTTTTAGCTAATATCTAATTAAATCCCATTTTTTCCTATAGTCAGCTCTGACCTAAAAGATATTTGAGGGAGATATTAACGAGAACTGACATAAATAAGTTAGATTTTCCAGAACACAAACAAGATCGTAGTTAGATGACAGCTCTAAAGGGTTTTTAGCAGTCATGGGTGTAAAGACAATTTTTGTAGTAAGAACTCTGGATTCAGGTTAGTGCTCTGTTTTCTCTTTTTTCACAGTTTAGCCAGTATCTCTCTTGATTAGACATCTTGTCTACAGCTCATTTCAGGCACAATACTCAAAATATTTGTATTACATCTTCCCACTCAAGCTCTTCTGTCACTGAATTTTTAGGCCATGTTATCTCTTGGTGTCTGCTCAGTAGTGTTAAACACAGTGTTATTCTACCAAAGGTTCAAGTCATCAGCCATGTAGAAGACAGTTAGAATACATAAATTCTGATGATTTTATTAGGAAAGCAGATGCAACAGATGCACTACTGGAGACATTAAGTTCCCTGTTAAATCTCAGAAGATAATAACAACAAATCTAAAAACAGAAAATTGAGTGCTAGAAGAGATGAAGCTGAGAGAAGGAAAGGAAGGAATTTGGTCATGCAGAGGTGGGAATGCAGCCAGAAGTTTGGATAATAACAGCTGGACTTATTTCAAGGAACTGGAATGCAAAGAGAAATCAGTTTGTGAGCCGTATAACAATTAAAAAAAAAAAGTTAACTATTGAAAGTTTGTTTAATGTGCATGTTCACTGAAAAATTCTTGGTGAAATTACATATAAACGATATTTGCAAAACCTAGATTTGATCAATCTTGTGTTCTGGGATCCAAATACGAAATCTCAGTGCTCTATGTCAGACACATTTTTACCATAAAATCACTAATGTAAAGTTATCTGAATATAAATATTTCAAGAAGATGCTTTTCATTCTTATAATCTGAAGTCAAACTAGTGCTAACTAGTCCAATTTCATAATTCTGTGTTTAAATACATCTAAATGTCAGCTGTGGAACATTCAGCACCTCTTAAGATTTCTCATATTATGATTATTTCCTTTTCACATGTTTCCTTATAGCATTACTTCTAAATCTAACTTAAATTCTGATGCTAATTTATGCTAACTAATGCAGCCTTGGACCTGTGCAAAATTATCAAACACATATGAGGATCTCAGCTGAAACAAAGTGTTTCAGCATTCTTTTGATCTGTACCAGGATACTCCATATCTGATAAACTATTGCAGATTTTCTGGGAAAATCATCCTGAAATGTAATGTGGCTCCAAAGAACATAGCTTCAAGCTTATAATATATTTATATTTGTGTTTTATTTTGAACTATGGTCCTTAAAATAAGAGTCACTTGGGTAGCTGTGAGGGAGCAGAATAGTGTAAATATATGTCTGAAAAACATGCTGACTCAGAATCTGCATTTAAGACCATGATCTGTACGATCATGACTGCCTGATCATATGCAGACAACTCCTACATCAAAATATATCTTTGGTCAAAGACTACCTTTTCTTTTCCCTTTATATTTTTCCATTTTGAAGTGATTTCTGTGTTTTTCTACTCAGTGTAATTCACTTCCATCGCCACCTAAAGTAATGATAAACGTCTTCAACTTTATCCTCAAATAGCTTTTGTTAAAACTGCAGTGGAAACATCAATTGACATTTTGAAGGTCATGACCAATCCCATTTAAAAGTAAGATTAAATAAAAGTTCAATTCTGAATCAAAAAAACAAAAGTGCAGAGTTCACAAAATGTTATTAACAGTTATATGTAGACACAATTAATTCTAGTATCTGAATTTCAGGACAAAGCCCATCTTGAGAGACATGTATCTTATTTGATGTAAGATGTATTTAAATTTTATATATTTTTATTGTAGTATTTGCAAACCAATAATAAAAGTTCATGAGAGAAAATAGTGCTCTTTACAAGAGTTTGTTATCTTTTTTCAATTCCTTTCTATCAGAAAATATACAGCACCTACTTATTCATTTTTGAAGTCCTTTCACAGTGGATTCTTTACAAGGTATTTATGCTTTCATATATACTGTTCATTCTTGCAAATTACCTGTAATTTCAAATTGTAATTGTGAAAAATGATGCATATGAAGTAGCAATGGTGGAGGCAAATTTTAATTAGTATGGGAAAAAAAGCCCACATTTAAATCACCTCTTTAGTATGCAAATATCTACCTAAATTTATCAAGTATAACCTAGATCTTTTTTGTGGATATTTTGCAAAAAATTAGGAGTGTGCAATCCCAAATAAATAAAATTAAACCAGATTTGTTCTGATGGTGCTCAAAACCTCGGTAATACAGCATGTGCTGAAAACAAAAAACTTATACCAGATATTTGTATCATTCACAAAGTAAGATAGAAGGAAAGCTGCTTGTAGTTTCTTAAAACTACAATCTTTCCCCTGCTATTCCTCATTATGAATTACATTTACTACTGTGAGAACAAAAGACAATATTAGAACAAGACCATAGTACCAATGGGAATATCAGAAAGAAACTTGAAAGGATAAGCTGTGTTTTTGAAAGTCTGTTTTGCTTCAAAATACCTTATATTCTCAGCCAGGAGATGCTAAGGAGCAAAGAGATATGTAATTCTAAATTGGATGAACCCATCTGATCAGCACCAAATATAGCTGCTATAGAGCAGAAGAGCTTTTATTGTCTTGTAACAGTAACAAGTATTACTGTATTTCTATGGTCCAGCGCTGCAAGAACACTGAAAGAAGAACAGTTTAACCTATGTTTGCTTGTTTGCTGTTATTCTGCATTTCCCCCATCTTTACTTTTTCTTATATTAATTTATTAACTGCAATCTCGAGCAGGTTAGAGGTCTGATAAATGTTCCCATTCTCATTTTCTATTCATCTACAATTTACCTCTGTCTTACTACCTTTGCTATCTTCTGCTTGTGGAATCTTGACACTCTTCAGTCATTTCTGGTTGCCTGATTCTATTTGTGCTGTCACTAATCTCTTTCTGCATATACACTTCATCTTCCTGAAAATGTTATAGGATACAACTGCTCCAGTGATAAGACTTTATCTTGTATCAAATCCTTCTCCAAATATTAAGAAGTTGAACAGCTTTTTACAGCTTTTTACCACTATATCCATTGATATTGATAAAATATAGGATACTATAGCAAAGAATTCAATAGATATATTTTTGGTATTTCAATTATTAACAAATTTCATTTTGGGGGATGAAATGCTTAATGCAAAGTACTAAATAAAATAATTAATTAAAAGAAGCATTTAATAATATCTAGTTTCAGATTTATTTTTCAAAAAATTGTTCTCTGTTGTTTAGATAATCATCATAATCATGTATTAAGTATTGTAGTATCAACTTCAAATGAAAATAGTGCAGGAAAGATAAATGTTCCATTCTAAATAACAGAAACTCTGAAAGAATGATGTATGTAGTTTAATTTATAGCCAGATTAAAAAAAACAACACAAACCCAAAAGCCAACAAAACCCCCAACTAAAGAACAAACAGCTGCCATCCTACACTTTATTGTACAGTGTGGAGGCTATAATACAAAAGGCAACATTACTTCCAGAATGGAGGTAAATAGGTAAGAATGCACTTAGTATTTATTTTATGATTTATTTTTGCACAAGGCATATTTTCTAGGCAGGGTTTTTAATAACATCAGCTTTTTTTGAAACATGGTAGATTTTTGAAAACAGGCGCTGCTTCAGCTGGAGTCAAGAATGAAGAGAAGAGAAAAACCCACAATAAATGTTAGTTGATCATTTGCAGAGGAAATGGGAAAATAAATATCAAACTGAATTATTTTAAAATATAAAGTTAGGGCTGTGTGAAATGTGGCTAATTTGAAATCTGTATTTGGCTTGAAGGCCCATGTAAAACTTTTTTTTTTTTTTTTTTTTTTTTTTTTTAGATTTCTCAATTCACTTTTGAGCCTGCTTTCTTAATATCTAGGGCATTGATTGTACAGGAAAAGACCCAAAGATATTTTGCAACACATGATGAATTACAAACATTTTACAGAAGCAGTGGGAGGTATTGTAAGTCAAGTAGTACTGAGGGTCTTGTAAAGCCATCTGGCCAGTTAAAATTAAAAGGAAGGAAATGATGAATAGTTGATTCCTCACCCACAAATGCACTGTTCATCTCTAACCCAGTTTAACAATAACTTAAACTAGATTTAGAGTGTTATGAAAGTTACCAGAAGTGAAAAGGAATATGAATCAAGAGATGGCTGCAATCTGTGCTGGACATCCAGACATATGTGATTAAAAAAAGTAACCAGTTTTGCACAAAGAATGACTGCTGTGGAAGGAGAATTCAGAGAAGAAATCAACAAGCTCTGCAGTCCTGGCCTAACATCATCTAAGAAGAATACCAGGAGCCAGGAAGACCCATTGGACCTCAACCTTCTTTATGGGGATGAGGAAGATGTGATCAACAGTTTCTTAACCATGAAGTGGTATTTTTGTAATAGATGTGGAGCTAAATTGATACACTGTGTTTTATAAAGTTACCCTGCAGGTGACAAGTTGTAGTCCTATATGTGTGATTTGTTTGTGTTATGGCAAGTCAGAACACCTATTTGTTGCTACTGTAGAATTCCTTTAACCAGTTTCTGAACAAAGTAACTAGAGAGATCACCCAAAATATTTTCCTAGTCTATTGATTCTGTAAGTGGCAGAATTCCTCCTGTAGTATGAGCTTAACAGCATTCCAGATCTTGTATGCCCTAGCAGAAGTGATAAAAGGAAGGTCTTTGGAGACATTAATGAATGGGAGGGCCTCATACCTCTTACAGAGTGTTGACCACCTTGTAGATGGCATGCTGAAAGAATAATTAGAGTATGCTGTATACAATTTGTCATGAAATGAAAAAGAAAAAAAAATACGCCTATCTTTACCCTCTTTGTTTTCAAGGTTATTACTGAGCAAAGAGTAAATAAGCATGAATAGAGGCAAATGAAGTAAATCTTCAAAATTGCAAAGGTTAAATCTCTGCAGTGTTCTAAATCTGTTTCTAGTATGAAGCAGTTGCAATTGAAGCTGACGTATGCAATCAAGATGAGTGAAAAGTTGTAACTGCGAGATAGTTATGAGAGATCAAAAACCACAGCTATGTACTGTATATGGGAGCCCGAAATGTCAAAGATCAATGACTGAAACAGTTGGTAGCTTGTAAAAACAGAAGGTACTTTGCTGAGGCCAAGTTTGCAGCCCAGAACCCAAGGGGAGGAGGGGAGGTTTGGCTGTGTAGCAGTGAAAATTTCTGATCCACCTGAAGCAAAGGGGGTGAGCACCCACTCCCAGAGGATGAGCATGAGGAACTCACTTTTTATATACAAAATGATTGAGCCCTGGAATTATTGTGTATCTGATAACCTGCGACTAATATATTAAACAAGCTATTTTCTGGCCAGATAAGGAAAAAGATCAATAAAATGCATATCCTGCAGAGGTGGTGTGATGCTTCTTTTATGCCATTTCTCCTTTGATAGGCACCAGTGGATCAAATGAAATGAGAGAAGCAGGGCCAAACAGCAGTCATGTCATTATAAAAAACCATAAACCATAAGAGACCCCTGAGGCACCCCAGGCATGTTTCTGAGGCCTTCCACAGCAGGACTTTGCCCAATCCACAGAGTTGTAAAGGCAGTGTAAAAGTTTACTTACTCTGGGGGGGGAGGGTCCCTGAGCATTCCCACCCAAACCTGAATGTAGGTCAAACCACTGAACTTTGTGTTTCATGAGCTTCCCCTGCCCCCAATGGATAAAGACTGCACCCATCACTTCAACCAATGGACATCAACATTTTCACATTCGAGTCTCGTCACTGCATCCATGGGTGGTGTCCTTCTTCTCTGTGATCTACCATTTATCCTTTTTTTAATATATTTTCTTAAACAATATTTTTATGCTTTTATGTTGCTACATTTCTATAGATAATAACTATAGTAGTTGCATACCCGCTTTCCATTTCAATCAAATTGCCATATATACGTATATACAAACACAGGTCTGTCCGTATTGTTTCACTCTATTTTTCCCCACGTGATCTGCAAGAACTTCAGTCACCCTCACCTTCAGGTGCAGGTTGTAACACCATGCAGATTGTTAAGAAACAATTCCAACACATAACTCACAAAAAAATTGTTGGCCTAGACTGAATAGCATCTCACAGAATGTTTGTGGAATTAAATGTCTGAGGAATTTTCATTCCTCATGCTGTTCAGAACACAACTGTATGAGACCTAGAGCAACCTCATCTAGCTCTGAATTTAGACACATATGTAGTAGTAAGTTAAGCTGAAGAAACCCATGGGCTTCCCTGTAAACAATTATTCCCCCGTTTTTCTACAAGTCTTCAGAACACATTAATTCCAAAACAATTGGTATGCATAAACAAATAATTGGTATAAACAAATAGCATATAAACAAATAATCAGTAGGAACAAAGACATTGCCTGATTTTGTTTCTTTGCAAACGAATTTATTCTGTGGAATGGGCATTGTAGTTTTCTCAGAAACAGAAAAACATTATGAGTTCATATGTGTACAGAATTTGTGATACCAAGAGTAATCAGAGAAGAAAAATTAAAAAAAAAGAGAATGGAACAAAATAAGAAACATAAAAATAGAAGGAAAAGCTCTAACAATCAGTAGACATGTGAATTCCTGTAGTTTTATTTCAGGGCTAAGTGTATGTGCTGGGAACATACTGTTAGTATCCATCTTGTACAAACATCTTGAGTTCTTATTGCTGTTGTGTAGTAAGTTAAGATTTATATTGTGAAGAGTTCATTTACAGTCCTTTCTACCCACACTATGTACCTTTGAAAATGCATCATCTGAGACAAATGATCAAGAGCTCATTGAAAAATTGCTGCACGTTTATAACTGACTATGACTTTTAATAAAGTCACAGACCATACGTTATTTAAAATCTGGTCAGTACAGCAGCATGCCAAGGAAAACAGTGTTTATATCTTACTGCAAGTTGGGGTTTTTTGGTTGTTGGGGTTTTTTGGGGGGTTTTACAAGGTGGCTTCCTGGTAATGATGATCTTCTGAGCCTCTTTGTGGCTACGGTTCTGCACAGGCTGCTTAATGAACTTTGGTTAGAAATCCCCAACTTTGCATACTGGACAGACTTAGAACTTTTATAGCAACACACAGCTTGCAGGATTTTACTTGATACATATCTCTCTCTCTATAACACTGGCAATAAGTAGCAACTGTCTATCTCAGCAGTCTATACCTCATTACTTTCATGATGAGCTGGCCTATAAAACTCTCCTTCAACAATATCTTCTATAATGCAGATTCCGTGTTCTGTCTAAACCTCATTTCTAGAATGCAGGTGGTTTTTGCCACTTCTGAATCCAACCTCATCAATTTTCTATCTCCACACCATGGTAGGACTGAATGCAAACTACCATGCATCCTTGTTTCCTTAAAAACAAACACTCAGGCTCCAACAGGCATCTGATCTACTCAATTAATGGTCAAGATCCCTGGGTTATTTTGCAACATGTCTGTAGATAGTAAGTTCAAAGGCATCTGAAAATGGATGAAGATAAATACCTTAAAGGTATTATTTCTGACTTTTGCAGGAGTTATTTAATATCATAATAGAAGCCTGTGACTGTACTTGTGTCACTCCATTAATTTCTCATCTAAAGAGGAATAACTCTGGTAGTATTAACGAAAGAACATGTAAAGCATGCAGTTCTTTACTCTCCTTACAAGTCCACTTTTCCTCATGACTGTGATTCAGTGATTCTGTAACTGCTCTTAGATAGAAATAGAAGGGAAGATTTTGGGACAACAAGACAAAAATCATGACAGGCATCTGAGGGTATGAAAATGTTCTTATCTCTAATTAAAATCACTGAATTGTACACTCATAGACTAGTCACAGTAATTGTTTTGTCCTGATCACACATTATGAATTCACCATATGGGCTGTTCTGCTGAAAGCTTTAATTTCCATACCCTCCAACACTCAGAGCTAAGAAAATAACACATAACATTGAACAAGACTCCAACAGTGCATTTATATTGGTTCTCAGCTTGGTTTTGTTTCCTGTGGCATTACCATCAAAAAGGGCAGTGCATGCTTCTTCTATCATGAACTAAATATGAAGACTTAGATGTTTAGAAAACTTTCCCAGATACCAGATGTATAAATTCACATTTGTTTTATTTCCATGTTCAGTTTTGGTTTTAGAAAAGGAAATATATCAGATAATAGAATTTATATACACTTTAGCCAAAGGGCACTCATGTTCACTGAGAGGTTGCTGCTTTTTTTTTCCCTTTGGGTTCTCAGAAGGAGCTCTTGACTCCACGCAGCTGGCTTGCTAAAAGCTGAATAAACCCACACGGCAGAACATATAATCATGTCAGTAGCTTTTATTTAAACAAACAAAAAGAAATTATACTAATAATCATTTCTCGAGGATGATTTAATGTGTTTTGTTTTTCTGTTGAATGCATATGGGTAGGTTTTGTTCAGTTATATAAGGACTGAAGTAATTCACATTATTCTAGTTTTAGATCAATAAGAGTGTGGTGGGTTGACCCTGGCTGGGTGCCACATGCCCATCAAACCTGCACAATCATTCCCCTCTGCAGCTGAACAGGAGAGAAAAAAATACAATGAAAGGCCTGACAGCTGAGATAAGGACAGGGAGAGATCACTCACTCATTACTGTCATGGGTAAAAGAGACTCAACTTATTATTAATTTAATTCATAATTGAACAAATCAGAGTAAAGAAATGAGAAGTAAAAGAGATGTTAAAAATATCTTCCCCCACCTCTCCCTCCTTCACAGGCTCTACTGGCCACCCAACCTCCTGAGAGGCACAGGAGATGGGGAATGGGTGTTATAGTCAGATCTCATTTCTTTTGCTGCTTCCTTCTCAAGAGGAGGAGTCCCTGTTCTGGTGTGGGGTCCAGTCCTTCATGAACTTCGCCAGTGTGAATCCTTTCCACAGGCTGCAGTTCTTCATGAACTGCTCCAGCGTTGTTCCTCCATGGAGTCACAAGTTCTACCAGGACACCTGCTCCAGTGTGGGTTTCTCTTTTCACAAGTCTCTGTGTCTTGACAAGAACCTACTGAAATGTGACCTTCCCACAGGGTCACAGGTTCTTTCAGTCATCCACCATGATTTTCCATGAGCTGCATGGGGAGAGATGCCTCATCATGATCTCCTTCACAGGCTGTAGGGGAATCTCAGCACCTGGAGTCCCTCTTTCCCTCCCTGTCTCCGTGGCCTTGCTGTCTGTATGTTCTCACATATTCTCACTCTTCTCTTCCCTGACCTCTATAATTTCTGTGCCATAATCTTTTATTTTCCCTTTCTTAAATATGTTATCAAGGAGACATTACTACCATCCTTGATGGTTTTGGCCTTGGCAAGCTTTAGGTCTGTCTTAAAGCAGCTGTCATTGGCTGTCAGACGTGGCGAAAGCTTCTTGCACAGAAGCCATGCTGGCAAACCCCTACAACCTTCCCCACTAACAAAATTTGGTCATGAGAACCCAATACACAGTAAAATCAGAATCCATCTTTTTTTTTTTTTCCAGAAAAACCTAATTGTTGTTAAATAAAAATTAATATTAGACATAGAATTGCAAATATGAAACTAGATCCTTGATCAACATAAACCAGCATAGCTCCATCAGGTTCAATTGAGTTATGCAAATTAATCCCACCTGACAGTTGTCCAATCTTCTGTTATAATTATGATTGTAATCTCAAATCTCTGGCAAAATATTGTTCAAAAAATAGGGAGCAGTAAGAAATGGTGTATTTGCTCATTTTAAGAAACTATAAGCAGGCTTTCAAACAGAGATATTCATAGGTCTTTGAACAAAGTATAGACCTGCAATTATAGAAGAATTTTAAATGAATGCGAAAATAATTATATAATTAGCTTGCACATTCAATTATAGCTAATGAAGTATCCATATAGAAGATAAAACAAAGTTATCTCTTCCTCCTTGCTTTATAAAATTTTACTGTACAGTCATTGAAATGAAAATTGTATTTTAAACATAGAGTCACACTGGGATATATACAAAACACAATGAAATATGCTTAATTTACATGAAGTTATATGAATAATTTCTGATGAATATGTTGACAGAAAAAATATTCATAAATGCTGGAAGGCAGAGGCTGATTTTCCTAAAATTTATTTATAGAAACATATTGTAGTTATTATTTCCTCTCCCAGTAATGATAAGAAATAAATTTCACACAAGAATTGTAATTTACCCTTGAATATTTTCCATAATCCTTTTTTGATGGATCATGATAATAAAAAAGATGAAGACAGATATTTCAGGGCAAGGGAAGAATCTATTTTAAGCCTGGAAGAGGTTGAATGGTCTAATAATGTACAACAAGCTGGTGACCTTACTCATAGAATTACAGAGTTCCCAATGCAAAGAAAAAAGATTTTTAAAAAATAGAAAAAAATAAATATCTGTTTTTTGAAAAATTTTCAGTCCTTTGACCTAGCAAGCTGAACTAATAAAAGTGTAAACACTAAAGTGGAGATTAATACTACTCTAAAATTTTCCTCTAACGATCAGAAGCCATTTCCAGCCTTTTCATAGTAAATCTTGACTATGAGACCAATATGGAGAGAAGTGATAGGTGTGAGACCCTTAACACATTACTAATAGCAGTTGGAGCAGTGAAAATAATTGCTCTCAGCAATTGACTTGTACAGAAACCTTCTTCAGGTAGTTGCCTATGACTAAACAGAAAACAAGACCACTGATCTTAAGCATGGACCAAAATCAAATCTGTCTTCTCTGAAAGTTTCTGCCAGTAGTTAACAGAGAGGCTTAAAAAACATCTTTTGTTGCCTATTCCTTTTTGTTTTCCTTCAGCCAGTAATTTGGGCACTTCCTATTACAAAATCTAATTAATTACTATGGACATCATTAATTTGTCTGACAATTCTTAATACTGATTATATTCTTTATGTTCATAACACCTTTTTGCACAAAAATTTCCACAATTTAATGGACCATTCAAAAGTCTGTATAAGGTAGGTGTCCCTCAAAAGTGGGAAGTACAATGCAGATAGTAGATATTTAATTTAAAACATTATTTCTTACAACAAGCCATCACAAATCATGTGATAATTATTTTATTCTCTATCATTAAATTCCCCAGAGCATGCATCTCACTGGTGAAGGATGAGATAGTCTGTATTCTGCTGTATGTTCTCAGTCTGCAGAAGATCCATAAAAGTCAGGAGCTGAAACACCCACCAAGAACTGCTAATAAGGCTGCTCCTATGATTTGCTATAAAGAAATTCAACATAAATCTTTCAATCTTTCTTCTGAAAAGAAACAGAAAAGAACAAAGAAAATACAATATTGGCATGCAGTCAGCAAACATCTATACAGATGCAGAAATTCCTGCTCAGAAGTGACCATGCAATTTAACAAGACTTGAAGTTCACATCATCCTCCTAGTCACTGGATTATTCTGAAGTTTTATTTTCAGCCATATATTAACATCTGTTTAGGTCTCCTACTACGTGTATGCACATACACATGATAGTTGCATTGAGGGCTCATGGTAACTTCATGTGAGGGAGAACTCAAGTTCATGTTTAGTCCCACAGATCCAAACACATTTCTCTGAGACAAATTTTACATGCCCCCTGAGAAAGACACCATTAGTCCCCGTGAAACTCAAAATATGTTATGAGCATCAGTTTTATTCTGTGTTTCTTTTTTGTTTGTTTCTCATTGAAGTTCAACCTTAAAAGCTGCAGTATTTTCAAGAACATTTTCGTATTTCTATTCTTTAGAATTAATTCCTTGAACCTTTCCAAAACACATTATTATTTCAAATATGCCCATTCTGTATTTTTCTGGTGAGATAAATGTAACGCCTAGTAGGAGTCTGATCCATATAACTCTGTGGATGCAGAGTTACATCCCGAACCGTCATTTAAATTAAATTAAAATATAATTTTATATCATTGTTTTTTCACTCCTTTAATCCAGCAATTTTTTAATTTATTATTAATGGTAAGAAAGTGATGCATATTGCTCCCTCTTTTCCTGTTTTTGAATGCCAAACTCAGAGTTTAGTTTCTGTATGAATAGGCTTATACATTGCTTTATTTTCTTAAATAGACTTGTTACCAAATTTAATGTCTTATAATTATTAAAAACATTAAATATGTCACTTATGTGACAACCCATTACAGTTGTTGCTTGAGACTATGATCACAAAAAAACTGAGCCAAGTCCTTAACCTTCATCTTTATAAACTTATTTTCATACCACATAGATATTTAGCACTTGTGGACAATTTTGTCATTTCTTCCAAAAGCAGAAGTTTCAGGTAAAGCACAAGTTGAAGATCATAAGAGAGAGAAATCATCTTAAAAGTGAAAACACTGCACTCCACTGCAGATCATTTAAATGCAGACATGTAACTTCGCTTCTCTAAAAGAAAATGCAAGCAGCCCTAAGAAACTGGATTTGCAAACACAAGGTGCAAAAAATACTATGATTTTTTGATTGCTTCTAAATTTTGTTGTTTCATTCATTTTTTCTCTTTACATTTCATATGTGTTGTTCTGTCTTTTTCACTTTCCATTTGTTGCCTAGAAAATCCATCTCTCTCATTCTTTCATTTACTCCCTGCTTTCCACACCGGGGAAGAGTTTTGCCTCCATTTGCTCCATGCTCTCTCATTTGGCAGTGTAGACAGCAGTTAAGTTCCCTGTAGAATTTTCTTCTTCAGACTGAACAAACCCAATTGTTTCAGCCTCTTCCCATATTTCATGGGGCTCTGTGGCAAACGGCACAGGCTAGGAGTGGCTGAAATTCAATTGCAAGGGTTGAGACAGGAGTGAGATTGTAATTTAAGGTCAAGAGACACACCAGTCTCTGTGAGAGATGCAGAGAATCTTTAAGAATAACTAACTGAGAGCACCTGCAGTGGTGACAATCTGTTAAGGTGCTTCAAAAATTTGAATGGGCTGATCAGATACAGATATTCTCTGCTCAACCCTTTAATTGACAGGATCTGGAGTAACTCAGGGAGAGATCTGAAAGAGATCAGTATCACACACAGCACAGATATGACTTCTGCACTGGCCAACATGAGCTTTCTCTGAGACTGCATATTTTCCCTATTGGAAAAGGAGGTCATATATCACTCGTCAGCATTAAATATATATAAGGGAATGCGCATTGGTGTTCAAGTCCATTTACTCCCTGCACAATCAATTTAGTATTAAACCCCAAGAAAGAGTGTTGATATCAGAAGTGGGATACTATTGCACTAATCAGGTATCTGTAACATGGGGATGGATGAGCATTAGGATCTGGAAGCTGAGGCCATGGCAGAGGCTGTCTCTGGGGAAGGGGTGTCTGTCATGAGAGAGGGTTGCATACAGGTGCCTAATTCCCAAGTTTGACCAGTGAGCTGCAGGGTTGTCAATAGCCTGAGGGCAGGCCAAAGAGATGGAGCTGCTACTCATTGGTGAGCCAGAGAGTAAAGGGATAAAGGGTAGATGTCTAGAGATTTACTCAGGACATATATAATTGCAAACTATATGCCACCATAAAAGAAAACTCAGTGGAGAAAACTATTTGCCATCTCTTTTTAAAGAGATTTATTTTACCTTTTGTGATAATTTAGCAACCCAGTTTGTTTGGTATATTAAAATTATAAATGCTAATAAATGGACTGCTGTCCAGACTCCTATCTGGACTGTTATGAATGGGTAAGTGACATGAAAAAATTCTGGAATTTTTACATAAAAACTTCTATTTTCCTCCAAATAAAATATATTTTCAGAATTTCGAAGTTTGCTTTAAAATATTTCTTTTTTCTTTTTTGTATGAAGAATTGGTGAGGCAAGTCTTCACTAAAATTTTGTGTTTAGTTTAAGGACTATTTGTTCACTATTAGTACAACAAACTTATTTACATATTTCTGTTAAAGATGTGAGGAAGAAAAAAGATGAGATTCCTACAGTTTCATTCTATATTCTCTAATATATAACATGCACTAAAGCTCAAGAGAATGTAGTGCTAGAATTTTATTTAGATAAGAACCTTTTGTGAGGTGAGCGGGTGTCCCTGTAACTCTAAGGTCAGCTGATTTCTGACCTCAAAAGCCACAATGTAATCTCTTCCTTAAGAGGATCTTGTACCCATTGCCACTCTTGTGTGTGGAAAGTGGCAGACATAACTTTTTTGACTATTCAGGTATTCAAGATTCCTTTATAGCTATACCTATGATAAAATCATGGGATAGGATGAAAATGTTACTTTACACATTGATTCTAACTCTATGGTTATGAGACCCATTCTATCCTAGATAGACACATACCCCAAAAAACCCCAATCCCCCACAAAACCCCCAAAAACATCAACAAGCACTTTATCTGTGATTTCCTTAGTTCATCCTCAACATGAGAGAATAACCACATTGAAATTCACGTTCAAATTTCCAAAGATAACTTTGGAATTGATCCAACCTTTTCGTTGTGATTTTCAGGAAGTAGTTGTTTTCCATTATTCCGGAAAAATTCTCTGAGGAAAAAGAACTGCTACTCACATCTGTCTTGTCAGCTTTAAGCCTGCATTATGTTGTTCTAATGCTGAAGCAGAGATAGGAAATATTTAATTAATTGTGACAAGGTTACCAGTGTCACAATCCAGAATGAACAATCTTTCCAGATTTGCTACAAAAGGGAAAGAGTGGAAGCAAGGAGATATTCTGAAGTAAAAATCAGTACCATGTGGTTGCATTTAAGACATATCCCCAGGGAAGTACAGGAAAATTAAAGTTTAATAGGATAAGGAGTGAAAATATTCTATACATTTACTTAGTTGTACCTATAGGTGCGGTTTCGGTTTACTGTTTTATGGAACTGGTGGGTCACATGAGGAAAAAAATCTATTGTGCACCTCTTTTCTGCAACTTTTATGCATGCTAACATATCTGTCTTTTATTCTTAAGTTATTAGAGTAATTCATAACTCTCAAAACTGTGAGAAAGTATTTGAAAATATTTGCAAATCTACCTTACATGACAAATTGTATTTGGCTTTGTTATCTCTCTATTATATGGATTTTGACTTTAATAGTACACATGGATTTGTTAAAAACAGCACTTAAAATTAAGGGAAAGTAGATTTTTCATTCTTCTCCAGTAGACTGACACTTTGTCAATCCTGACATAGTGCTTTACCTAAACTGGTAAGTGCTTGATTTTATTTCCATTTCCTTATGAAAAATAAAGATAGAAAAACTTTAAACTGAGCTCAAAGAACTTTCTCATCCTTACTGTAATACTTAATAATTCTGGTCTGACAGTTCTTATGCACAGACAATATTTTTGTATTTTAGAAAGACCACAGATTTTAAAAATATTAAGATACTATTCATTTACATGCTCTTAGAGGAATTGAACCTTAGATAACATTTCAGAGAAACATATTCTCAATTGCAAAAATTTTCTGAAATTCTGTTTCAATTAAAGCATCAAATAGTACCATATATATTAAAAAACTTGCTGGTAAGAACTATTGTACAAGTTCTTCCAAGGAAATAAATTAGTTTTGATGTCTCTTTATTTCATTTGAGAACAATAAATTTAACTCTCTTTTTGGCCACTTATGAAAAAGTAAATGTTCACATGGCAGACTGTATTATTTTCTCCAGAGATCCTTGTGGCTCAAGTTCACATGGATTTTATGACAGAGATTAAGACATACATCACCTTGATTTTCTTCCAGAGACGAGTTAAGAAATTTGATACAGACCAAGTTTACTAACATGTTTTGGGGAATATGTATAGGTCTTCTTGAATTTGTATAATAAAAATATAGCAATTTGTAGCAATAAAACATTGCTGCTGACAACATTGTTTTAGCTGTTGCTAAGCAGTGCTTAGACAGAGTCAGGGCATTTTCCACTCCTCACACCACCCTAGCAGTGAGGAGACTGGGAGTGCACAGGAATCAAGGAGGGAACACAGTCAGGGCAGTTGACCCTAACTGACAAAAAGCGTATTCCACATCACATGGAATCATGTTCAGCAATAAAATCTGGGTGAAGAAGAAGGTCACAATGGCGTTTGTCTTCACAAGTGATGATGAGATGCACCTCTATTTTTGGAGAAGCCTGGACACCTGCCTGTGGTTAGGAAATAGTGAATGAATTCCTTTTTTTCATTTGTCTCAAACTTCAGATTTTGTTTTACGTATTAACTGTCTATGCCTTAATCCATGAGTTTTCCCACTTTTGGTCTTCCAGTTCTTTCCCTTATTGTACTGGAAGACAGTGAAAAAGTACCTGATTTGGTTTTAACTGCCTAGGAGAGTTAAACCACAATAATCTATTATAAGATGGTTTTTTGACAAGCTTTTGTGCAGTTGTTTTTTAAGAAATTGTTTTAATTAGTTATTTTTTAAAATAAAATATTTTCTTTCTTCTAATAATTTTTATTGCACATTCAAACACTTGTCAAGGAATTTTTTTTAGTAACATTGGCAGACAGATGCATTAAAAGTGTGTAGTTTAAGTATGTTTCCTAGGAAAAAAATGATACTTTTATCATGGATCCAAACCCATTTTACTAATATTTTATTTTTTGCTTTCAAGTTCCTTAAATTTCTTTTGTTTCTGGCAGTGAAACATCTGTGCTTCAGGATGGGAAGACTGCTGTCTCTGCAAATGGTTAAAGAGTAGCATGCACCTCTCTAATATAATAAGACTTCTAATTTCTGTAAGTGAAGAAAGCTCTGAATGATCAATTTTACATGAACAGTCAAGAGATGAGTCCACATACAGGTTTGAAGTATTCGGTTTTGACAAGGATCTTTTCAAACCACCTGTGGAAGCAGGATTAATCTGTGCTAGGTAAAATGTTGATGTCAGTCAATAAATATGTTAAAGCATGGCGTCATTTGGCTACCATTCAATTTCTGTTTTTAAGTGCTTTTATGACTGTCTCCAAAAAAAAAAAAAACATAGACTATTTTCTAATAATAGATTTATCTAAAAAAAAAAGGAAGCATAAACTATTTCTTATTTTAGACCTATATCTGTTTCAGCTACACTTGATTAAAAATGAGTTCAGAGTATTCATTTAAGATATTTGTAAAATATATGTGACATATCTTCTTTGTTTCATTAATCACTATGAAAACTGTGAAATTACTACAAAAGCTCTTTTGGGGTACTATTTAATTTATTAGTAGATAGGCTTTCCTAGAACAGATGTAACATTTTTCTGACATTATTGCATTACTGAGATGCTTTTTTTTTTCTGTATTACTGATGTATCACACCTGCTAAGTATGCAACGTTTTCAAATATAGTAATTTCTGAAGTGTCCAGGGAAGTTTGATACAATGTTAAGACCCCTACCAATAGTAAAGAACTGCATGTCCGTGCTCACTATGAAACCACACAGACTTTCAGATTCCAGAAATCATGGATTAGAAACACCCCAAACAAGTAGACAACACTTTGTAGTTTAGAAGCCTGCTTTTTGTTTCTTTTTTTTTTTTTTTTCCTGAAGCAACAGGTGGATGCTATGAGGAATAATTTAACATCGAAATGTCATGTCTATGTGTGGGCAATCAAATTGAGACAAACTGTCTTAGGTTAGTTAAATCAGACAAAATTAAGAAGAATTAGATTGCCCTAGTTTAAAAGCAAGACTGCAGACCAATGTTTGGCTAAAATTCAATCAGAGAGTGAGGTTCACCCATGTCAGTAGTATAATTTCACTATGTCCTGCCACCAAGGAAACATTATTTTGGGTAAAACAAAAGAGTCTATATTTTCTCTCTGCTGGCTTGTGTCTGAAATAGAAAGTAGGAATTGTCCCTGTGTTTCTTTAAATAAGCACATTTTATGTCAGATGAGGAAATCTCTAGTTACAGCTCAGCCTACCAAATTCATATATTTGGATACGGATGACTGCTTTTCTTGTCTATTTTAAACACTCCCAGAACCTGACATGTTAGGTGAATTAAATAGTCCAGGAACTGAGATGCTGGCACTTACTTCTTAGCTTTGGGCTCATACCTAATAGAAGTACTAAAGTTAAAGAAGTAAAGTTGAAACCAAGTGGGAACAGAGAGATACAATGATTACTTGATTAAATATGATGAAAATTCACAAAAAAAAACCCAGGAAGAAACAGATGAAAATTATATTCTAAATGTAGCAAGGCTAATTTTAGATGTGAATAGTAGTGTTTCAGTTCCTGCTTCCAGTAAAGTTCATGCAGTACTCCAAAGACATAGGGAGACAGAAATTATCTTATTTGCTTTGTAAACACTTAGAGGGCAGAAACATGAGATAAATTTCCATGTATTTAAATCATTCTAATGATGTCTTCTGCACTAAATATCCTCCTTATGGAGATCAGTAAGAGAATTTCTAGCATTGTAAAGAAAACACTTTGTTTCAGGTAGGCAAAGAGGGATTACAGAAATTCTTCATATATAGATTCACAGGGTGTGCTGTTCTTTCATTTTGAGTGGTTTACAGCAGTATATCAAGTAACAATAGCAACATAATAACTGCTTTGCGTCCGTCTTGAAATAACACATGCTCTTAGAAACAACTCAGCAGAAGCAGAAAGTGCTTGGAAAGATGTCAAGGATGTACACAGATGTGAAAAAAAAATTACAACCATTACTGAAGGTTACTTTCATGAGTTCAGCCACACAATGTTGACTCTGATTCCTTAAGACTGTATTAAAAAATTAAATATTCTGCTTCTGTTAAAAAATGTAACTATTTCAGCCATTTTATCCACCAAAACATTTTAGAATAGAACTGAACATACTTGTTTACAGTATTAAGTTTCCTTTATTGAAACCCTAAATAAAAATTATATTATGTCATTTGGTCTTTCAAGTGTGCCTAATCAGCTTTGCTGCTATGGTTACTGTCAAATACATTTTCTTCAGAGGATGGAACAGAGTGTATATGAACCAGGTATCAAATCCTCTTTATGTATGTATGTATGTATGTATGTAAGTATGTATGTATGTAGCTATCTATCTATCTATCTATCTATCTATCTATCTATCTATCTATCTATCTATCTTTACATGCAAAAACTGCTAGGGAGCTAATTCCAAACTTCCAATTGCTGAACTCTTGTGTAATCTTTCATTTAACTACATGCTACATCCAGTTGGGATATTTCATTGTCCCAGGAATTGCTACAAATCTCCATCTCAGACAAAGTGTGATCACTCATACTCCGATTGTCCAAACTGCAACTTAAAAGGTTCACCAACTTCATTGCCCTTATCTTGACATGGTCCAGCACCTCCGTGTCTTTCCTGTAGTCAGGCTTCCAAAACTGAACACAAAACTCAAGGTGTGGCCTCACCAGTGTTGAGTTCAGGGAAACAATCACTGTCCTGGTCCTGCTGACCTCACTATTACTGATACATGCCAGGGTGCCACTGGACTTCTTACCTTCATGGAGCCACTGCTGGATCATGTCCATGGAACTTGCCAACTTGGACCCCCAAGCCCTTTTCTGCTGGGACATGGTGAAATTATTCCACTGACTGGAAATAAACATACTTGTTGATATAAACATAGGTGTTGCCAAGTGTCTGTCTGTGTTATTGAGTCCTGGTGAGCTTGACCAGCTTCTCCTGGGGCCTTCACCTATACACATAAGGCCTGGAACAATAATTAAGTTCAATACATTTAAAAATTAAAAATTATTGCTGACAATTCCAATAAAGGATCAGTAAAGTGGGAGAAATTGTACTGAACTGAGACATGTATCCAGAGTGATTTCTTTCCATGAAGTTTAAAACAGTCTAAGCAATGGAAAGATTCAGGTGCATTACAGGAAAAAGTAATTCTGCAGCCAAGCTCTTTGAAAAAGGGCACTAAGTAAGAAAGTATAGATATCCAGTTTACTGAAGTTTAGGAATCCTTTTTATAATGTCATGGCCTCTCTACTCCCCAGGTGTAATTCAGTACTTACAGTAAGCTCCTTCCTGTTGAAAAGGAAATTTCAAAGATGGAAGATCGGGGAAAAATAATGGAGTAACAAGGGAAAAGTTAAGAAAGAACCACTTCTAAGCTGTTTATACTACAGACTTATGAATCTTACTGCATGTCAAAGGGTAGTCCAAAACACAGACCTTTAAGATGTTTTGTGATATCAGTAGAATAATCTCAGGTAGAAGGTAACTCCATCCTTAAGCATTGAAAGCCCAGCAGAGTCAGAAGCCAGCTCTTTCAAGGGTGTATTATGAATAAGCCCATGCATCTTTTCAAGTTATCCTTAATTCTCAACAAATTTAAGGTAAATTTACGTTTTCCAGGCTTGTTTTCCATATTTGTTTTTTGTTTGGTTGGTTCAGGGATTTTTTGTTTGCTTGTTTGTTCACTTTTTAAACAGTTGAGCTACAGCACACCATAGAGAGCAATTTATGGACTTAAGCCAACTGGAATACTACACAAAAAATGAGGGTACCAAGGTCACTCTTCAATGTCAATATCTAACACAATAATGATCCACTTATATCCTAGGATGCTCAGATATGCATCTTAGCATATTTAAAATTATGACAAAATCTTTGCACCTGTGTTTAACAGCAGGAAAAGTGGAGGAGAGCAGTAGAAAATCATCCAGTTGTGCTACAGGTAAATGGTTTGTTTCTGGTTGTGATGAATTTTAAACAGTACCCCAAAACTAGGGATACTGGAAGACCCTGCCCAATCAGATATACTTAAGGAGGCATTGTTACTTGTTCATTAAGTCTTTTTACTGTAAAGTTAATTGTGCAAAGTATCAGTGACAAATACTGTCTTTCTGTTCATTCTCCTATTAACAGTGTTGGAATTATTAGACCGTAAACAGAAGCAGCAAAGACCATATTTTTAGCAACTGGATATTTTTCATTCACTTAACTTATAAGCTGTTTGTGTTAAAGGAAGATAAATCCAAACTCTCTATCACAATGATTAAACATTTCTTATAATTTAGACTTTTGCCTCTACATAAATATACTAGACATTTTTGTGTGGTTCATTTCTTGTCCTGTATATTAAGGTTATTGGGAAGATCACTACTGTTGTAGATAAATTATGTCTATCTTTACAAGGACCTGAATTCTGACACCATTGCACATCTGCAATGGTACTTACTTGTGAGTATGTCTTCATACAACTAAATAAAGTTCAGAACTGACTTTTTTAATTTTCAGTGTTGTTTTTGTTGACCATTATTTTTTTTCAAACTAATTAAATTACGACCGTGACTTCCAAAGCCAGTCCTCAGTGCTAGCATCTTAAGTGAAAAATTGAACTGTCAAAATTACCAGTATCTTCTCTGGACCAGACTGGATTTCTTTGAAGCACTTGGCAGTCAAGTTTTCTCAAAGGAGCTGTACTTGCATAGAGTGTCATTCTTCCCCAGTGATTTTCAACAGCTGGAGGCAACCATGTAATGAACACAATAATCCAAAATCTCTTTGATGTCAAGATGAAGGAGGCTACAGCATGCTGGTGTTCATAGTTTTAATATAAATAAATAAATAAATAAATAAATAAATAAATAAAAGGGGTAAATAATTTGTAATGGACTGACTGAGAAACTTCAGTACAGATCATCACTCTCAATACACTTCTGTCCAAATCTACAAGGACATTCATAAATTCACTTTTTTTTTTTAAGAGATCACAAATAGATACCAGGTGCTATAGAATTTTAACAGAAGGCCATACAGCCCTGTTGGCAAAGAGGATATGGAACTATATGGTTAACATTGCCTCACTACCACAAAGTCAAACTCAAGTCTGCTTTAAGTGCAAACACAGGGTTTTTTTTGTTCAGGTAGAAAATATCTAGACTATCACACCTAGTATCACCTTGCTTTTTTTTTTCATGAAGAAACAACAATATATTAAAAAAAACCACAATTACAGTCCTAATAGCTAATATAGGAGTAGAGAAAAGAAAAGAGAAGAAAAGAAAAGAAAAGAAAAGAAAAGAAAAGAAAAGAAAAGAAAAGAAAAGAAAAGAAAAGAAAAGAAAAGAAAAGAAAAGAAGAAAAGAAAAGAAAAGAAAAGAAAAGAAAAGAAAAGAAAAGAAAAGAAAAGAAAAGAAAAGAAAAGAAAAGAAAAGAAAAGAAAAGAAAAGAAAAGAAAAGAATGGTTATGAGAAACAAAACCACTGTAACAATTCTGTGAGTTACTCAGAATGAAAAGTTTTATTATGTAACTCCACTCCATTTAGATAGATCCCTGTATAAATACTGAGGTACATCAGAGACCAATTAATTTAATTGTGATCATAGGTCACTGCACAGATCATATATTTTATTTTTTGTCTTTTTTATCTGTTTCATAACACAGTAAGATTGTTTGACCTTTTAGCAAATATAAGCAGTTATCTATATCTATATGCTATCTATGGTATTAGTTGCAATCTATTTATCACCTCTTGGCTCACTGGAGAAAAAGCAAAAGTGTTGTGTTTAGAGTGGGGAATTAAATTCAATTAAAAACTTTGAAAACACACAAATTTCCTCTCTAACATTTCATATTAATTATTATTCAGTTAATAGTCTCGGTGGGAAATCAGCCCAAATGCTTCAGCAGCTGTTTGTCTAAACTAAATTTGAATGATATCTTTTAACCTACCCAGGGCCAGGGCTCCTGCTCTTTTATCAGTGCTGCCCTGTGAAAGGACAAGATAAAATGGGCATAAACTGAAGTAGCATAAATTACTTTTAGTGTCAGAAAAAATTTTCACTATGATGGTGATTCAAACACTGGCGCAGGCTGCCCAAGAAGGCTGTGTGTTTTCCATCCTTGGAGATATTACCTGTTTGGAGAAGACACTGATCAGCTTACTGGTCTTAGACCCTATTTCCTGCAAGGGCATTAGTAAAGGTGAGCTCCAGAGGTACCTTCCAGTCCCAACAGTTCTGTTATTCTGCAAAATCCTATAATAATTAGACACTATAAAAAACATAGCAAACTTCTAGCAAGCAGGAGCAGAGATAATATGACACAGGTGTGTAATGTGTTTTTTCGCAAATTTGTATATATATGAACATTTTTATATGAGAAATAACTGATGAGGTTCTTCTAATAATCTGCTGCTTATGTATCTTGAAATCTGTTTTTCTCTCTGCTCATATACCAGAAACAAAAATGTAGCAAGGTAGCCCTTTTTGATGATTCCTTTGTTTCAGGAGAAGAGCATAATTTATTTCTCCCCCAAAATGAGAAGAGCAGGAAAACTGAGTAATGTGGTCTGCAGCAGTGACCATAAGCAAGGGGAAGATTTCCAGACAAAGATAAATGTGAAAGGGTGTGCTTAAACAGAATTTTCTATAGCAGTTTCAAGGGCCAACAAAGTACATTCACCACTCCAGAAACTCCCAGAGAGCAGGCACTGCACTTTTATGAAGTATTCAGAATAATTGAGTGTAACATTCAAGCTCAGCTGGCTTTGTATGTATCAGATAGTGAGAAAATGAAGCAGAAATAGCTACATGTGAAAATGATAAATAACAAAGTCACAGGAGATTTTTTAATTTTTATCTTTTATCTGGCCTTTCTTCATGTAGATTTGTGGGATAGTGTCCTCATAACTCACATGACAATTTAGCACTGCTTGAACCCCTGCATCCATTCCACTCTTTTCTTTTACATTACCTTACATGCAGCTGAAGGCATTAGCTTGGGAATGATCTGACACTGATGGTCTGTGGTGGATCCCACGAGGTCTCTGATTAGAAAAAAGTCCTAAACTGTGCACAGCCCCTAGCAGAGCTTACAAAGAGCTGGCAAAGAGCGAGTGCTGTGGTAGCAGAAAGCAATAGGCTAAGTAGTCCTAACCTATCTGCAACCAGGAACAGAACCACAACCCAAAAAAGAACATTAGATTTCAAAAGCCCTGTGGGAATGTGGAAAATGCAATCCTCAGTTTCTTTATGCTATGACTAAGCATAACATAGCTCAATTTTAATAGACACAGAGTTAAAACGAGGCGATGAGATGCATCCCTCTGTGCTTCTTGCTGAGTCAGTGCTTTAAATGTGAGGTATGATATGCTAGAAAAGCTGTTTCCTTACTGCAGTGGGTCTCTTGCCAGTATTCTGAAGGAACCAATGGTGAGTGAATAGAAAACATTCTCTCAGTCTTGTGGTACAGTTTCTTCAGGGTAAAAATCCTTAGATGATAAGAGCTGTGATTCAAGTGCAAAGAAAAATTGCATCATTTTACAGTTTTTTCATATTATTTAACATGTAATAGATGGAAAGAATGAAATGTCCTCTGAGATTTCCTTATAATCTGTCCCTGATATAGTCCAGTATTAAATAGGTCATTCTTCTCAGTTTAATGCAACTGAAAAAAAAATATACATATATAATTATTATAAATGGGAAGGTCAGGCAGCGAATAAGTCAGTTGCAAATATATAAAGACTGCTTCTATAAAAACATGTAGGAATGAAAGAAAAAGTATTAAAAAAATATTTCTCTTCTCTCCATGAGAAGGGGGTCCACTTAGTGGGATTAAAAATCTGAATGTCACATACAAAAATGGTTGAATCTCCCAAAATCTCATTACCAGCAAAGTGAACAAACAATATCACTCAAATATTACTCCAATTAATGTGTTACTCATCCAAATTATGTAATGAATATAGAAAATATTTTATAGAAATACAGATAAAAATTATAGTCTTTCTCATCAGCAATTATGAACATGTACATCTTTGCTCAAGTGCTGAAATCACCCTTCTAGTCTCGCTTTGCACCTGAAGGTTGACAGTGTTAGTCATCTGTGAGGTTGCATGATTTGGGGATGTGATCACACTTTACCAGTACCTTCTGGAAGGAGTGGAGTGGCGTGCCTGTAGGTACACTCCCTTTGTCATGGGTCCTTTCTCTCTTCAGTTTTATTGGGGCAGAACACTTCCACCCCATCAGCTGGCAGTCAGCGCTGTTGGTGGGGTACATCTAGACTCCTGAGAATTTAATAAAAATTATAAATATTATTATTTTGCTTTAAATGTGCCCATGGCATAAATCCACCTAATGGAGTTACATGAAAATTTTCCAGTTGCAAATTAATGTATAAATTCATATTGCAACTATTACTACTAAAGTCAGTGACAGGATACTAGACTAGATGGATCCCCTTCTCAATTAAGTATGACAGTTTTTATATTCTGGAAGTTTTACTTCAGGGATAAACCAATATTTCACACTCTTATTTCATTTTTGGGGTGAGTTTTTTGAATTAAAAATGGACCTCTTATCAATATCAGTATCAGTATCCATTCAGTTCCTGAGTATATTTAGAAGAAGAATTTTTAGAAAAATAAAATGTGGCATGCATGTCACAAACACTAGAAATAAAATGGTGTATATGAAAAGAAATTTTGCCACAATAGCATGAAGAACTTGTTACATATGAATCAAATTTTCTTTATATGCCGACATTTCAGCAAATATTTTAAATCTGTACAGTTATTCCATAACTTTAGCAAGAAAATTCAGGGAGTTAATTGCAACCAAGCACTGTTAAATTGAATATCTTTGATCTAATGCCAATATTGACTTCAGTCAGCACTTGGACTTCAGATTTTTTTTTCTGTTTACATGTTCTATTTTTTTATTGGCTGTTCTGTGCTGTCCCAAAATTAATTTATTAACACACTTCTAGGGGGAAAAAAAAATCTCACAAAAATTTCCCCTCCCCTCTTACTTTGTGTCCATATAAGTAGAAGAGCTTCTAAAACATAGATCTACATACTCTAAAAATACTACACAGAAATGTAGTGGTCAGGGCTGAACCAGCTATCAAGGAAACACTAAAAAAACCCCTGAATTCTGTAACTGAGCCATGCTTTCCTTCCCACAATCACAACAAAGTGGTAAGGGTTAGAAATTGGTTGGCAATCAACTAGTACTATGGACAGCAATTATTTTTTTACTTACCTGCCATGTGTAGTCAAGAAGAGTCAGTAGTCCAGTGACATGTTGGATGACTTAAAATTATCCAGATAAGGCAATCTAAAGTCACAGGCTCGATGTAGTGTGCAATTTTAATTCTGTGGAATTCAGATTATAGAATTAGGGACACATAAACCCTCCAACGTTTTGTTGGACTGCTGAGTGTAAAGGAGCAATACACAGAATGGACTTGCCAATGCTACTCCTACATATTTCATAACCTGAAGCAGAAATGAGTGGGAAATCACTGCAGCTGTGGTTTGAGATTCATATAGACAAGTAAAAAGTCATGCCCCTTGGTATTGATAATGGCTGGAGGACGAACAGATTGAAAGCAGCCCAGCTGAGAAGAATTTAGGGATTCTGGTGGATGAGAGGCTGGACATGAGCCAACACTGCACTTGCATCTAGAGCAGCATGGCCAGGAGATCAAGGGAAGTGATTCTGCCCCTCTATTCTGCTCTGATGAGAACCCCCCACCTAGAGTGATGTGCCCAGATCTGGGATCCCAAGCATGAAACAGACATGGACCTGTTGGAGCAAATCCAGAGGAGGGTCATGAAGATAATCAGAGGGCTGAAACACCTTTCCTGTGAAGATAAGCTGTGACAGTTGTGGATATTTTGCCCTAAGAAAAGGCTCTGGGTAGATCTCATTGTGCTCTTCCAGCACTTAAAAGGGACCTGTAAGAGATGAGAGGGATTTGTTGCAAGGGTATCTAGTGATAGGACAAGAGGGCATGGTTTCAATTTGAAAAAGTTTAGATTAAGATATAGGGAAGAAATTCTTTACTGGGAGGGTGTTGAAACAATGGGACAGTTTGCCTGGAGTGGTGATAGATGTGTGTCTTGGGGTGACTTCATGATGCTTGTGTCCCCAATCATCTGTCCTGTTGGTGTTGAATATTGAGTTCTGCAGCTTTAAGAGTGGTACCAGGAGTGGAGGGGGGAGAGAAGAGGGGCAGAGTTTGTTATCAGAGACTTCACTTGCTGCCCCACATCCTTCACACAGACTGTTCTGTCTGCAGTGGACAGAAGGAGAGAGCTCTCCTTTACTTTTTTCTAGCTAGCTGAAGCAAAGAAGCTCCCTGGACTGTGTGATTTTGGGTTTGTTTTCCCTTTTTCTTGAAATCATTTGAACCTGCTCTGGACTTTTGATCCAGAAGAGCACCAGGAGCTCACACCTGTGTCCCACCAGGCCTGGCCTGGGCTGTGACATTTCCCAGCTCTGGAGGGACTGAAAACAGCCTGAGTGAGCCGGGCTGCAACCCACGGAAGGGACTCTGCCGGACTTGTCATCTCTTCAGAGGGGCGAGAGGTTTTGATGTTTAGTATTGTTCATTTTTGTGCTGGGAAGTGATTTGCCTGTTAAATAAACAGGGGGTTTTTCCACTTCTCTCTGAGAAAATATTTCCGTGAACCATCTGGGGGAGGGACTGCTTGAATCTGTTTCCTAGAGGGACCCCATTCAGAGGTTTCCTCCCAAATTTGCCCTAAACCAGGACAATGGGGCATTCAAAGTTCGGCTGAATGGGGTTCTGAGCAACCTGGTCTAATCAAAAATCTGCCTCCTCATAGCAGGATGTTTGAAGTAGGCAATCTTTAATGATCCCTTCTATCCCAAAATATTCTATGCTTCTCTGAATCTGTGATTCTACTCCTTTCAGTTCTGCTTCTGGAGCAATGTAATAATTTTCTATTTCCAACTTGGGACATAAAAACATAATTTAGTGTTGCCACTTTCTTAGTGGCATAGAGTGTGAGTAATTCACTGACTGAATCATTCTTTATTTTTCATGTTGTATTCAATTTTAATCCATAAAGAAATCTGTTGTTTGAAAGAAACCATAGAAGAGCAGTACCAATCAACACGAGTAAGAGAGCAAGAACTGGAGCTTTGATTTAAGCACAAACTACTGAGCTGCAACTAATACCAAACTCACTGCTGGCCTTCCTTAACTTGGGCTTTAATTAGAAGAACAAAGGGAGCAGACAAAGTACATTATTTAACATTCCATTTGAGATGTAGTACAGTACAGTGGTCTTGTTAGTAAAATTTAAAAAAAAATTAATAGGACTTCTAAACTCAGAGTATTTTCTTGCAGATAAGAATAGGTGTAATAACATTTCATCAGATGAAAGGAATAAGGCTGAGCTTTCCTAAAAAGACTTACATGATGTATTTAAAGATGCAACAAATGCACAGAAAACAAAGGAAAATTAAGCCACAAATTTGGGAAATGGGAAAGTATTTAATTGTATCACCTCATATAGGAAAAAATCCACACTCCTCCTTCACTTTTTGCTACACGTGACAAATATTTTTTTTAATATATAAAGATTACTTCAAAATATGTATTTAAGAAAGCGTATAAGCTTTTCTGTGCTGCTTCTTAGAGAAAAGTTCTTCACAAATATAAAGGAATTTTTTTTTTATGATATCTCTATTAGACAGAATTAAACCCATTCATAGTACCTTTTTGATGATGTTTTAAAGAAGATGCAAAAACAGTTGCACAGCAGCAGATGGGACAGAAGAGTGATAACTTGTGAGAGCAGCAATTCTGCAGACACAAGGTCAGTGAAGAAGAAGAAGTTGTAGGTTCTCCAAGTGCTGGAGCTGAGATTCTCCTGAAGTCAGTGATGAAGATCATGAGGTACCTGTGCCCCTGCGGCCCATGGAGGTCCACAGGGGAACAGAGATCCAACTGCAGCTTATGGAGTTTATGGTGTCTTTCTGGATGTGTCTTTAAAGGAGATGTGATGCCATGGAGAACCTCTGCTGAATAAGGTCCATGACAGAAACACTGGCCCATGAAGGAAGCCAGTGCTGGAGGAGGTTGTCAGGTAGGAACTGTGTATCCACAGGTGACCCGTGCTGGAGCAGTCTATGAAGGATAAGAAAAGACACAAACTGGAGGTATTTGTGAAGAACTACAGCCTGTTGGAAGGACCCAGAAATATTGGAGAAATATGAACTACTATATGAGAAATATGAATATTAGAGAAATTAATGAACTACTGTCTACTATGGCTGGGATCCCATGCTGGAGCAGAGAAAGCACATGAGGAGAAAAGGCTGGCAGAGAGACACTTTGGCAAAGTGCTAGGAAAAGGTGGAGAATTTGGGAGTCAAGTTGTTGCATTAACAGTACAGAAATTTGTAAGAGAATAAAGCCCTCTGCATTACAGCTGGTCCTCAGAGATCAGAGGGGCTGGGTGCCTTAATTTCTGCTTATAGAAAATTTAGCACTGTCACCCTTATTGAGCTCAATTTTTTGCAGTCACAGATCAGAAATAGTGCAGTTTACAAGCTCTATACTACAGGTCTGGCCGTGTTCAATAAGAACTTTCACAATCCATACTCACAAATAAGAGAGTTTATGAGAGCAACAGGAAGGCAGCTTCAAGATTGCTGGTGATGAATGCACTAACTACAGAGTGTTAATGTGTGTCATGGCAGAGTGTATAGTAATAGAGCTCTAATAACAAGCTGATAGAGAGATGGAGAGCTAGAGTGATAGAGAGATAGTTTACCAATTCTTCTCCAATGCAGCTGGAAGCACAAAAAGTGACCCTTCTGGGAAGGAAGAGAGAAAAAGTCTGTTGACTGATCCTGAGCAATCAGAAGTGCTTCCTTCTCTCTCTTTTTGCCGTTTTTGCCTCAGCTCCCCCTTCTATATTATAATTTTTTCCCTTCCCAAAGGGGTGAAATAATTTCACGTTATAGATGGAGTTTTGGGGATTGTGGTCTCACATGTAAGGTGTGTTGTCTTTTCGCTTCATTTGTGTTCTGAGGGCTATGAAAGTTAATATGAAAATAGGACATAATGAGGGTCTCAGTTTCTTTCAGTCAGAATGTATAGTTGGTTGAAGAGGTGGAATAAACTCTTTGGTCCTCCTGTACCCACTAAGGTGGCAGGAAAAGCCATCTGACCTTTCTCAGACAGTATTTCCATGCACTTTTAACTCCCTAAATGACCAGATTTATGACAAGGATTGCTTTTCAGGGTGAAAGAAGAGTAAGGCCAAAGGCTGGTGGGTGCTTTTTCTTTGAGTCTCCACTTCCCACCAGACACTCTTCAATTGTTAGAACCTTGCTTAAGCTAGGGGACCAACTCGTGCTATTTTGAACCAGCCTTCCCCAGTTCTTCAAATCATTCACCAACTTAAAGCCACTTTATAGAAAATCTGACAATTTACCACGAAAGTTGAACTCATGAAGACAGGGAGGGGAAATGCGTAACTTTTTAGGGTTTTTCTTATTTCTTAATATCCTATGTTGATATGATGGTGAAATATTAATTTCCCCTAGCCGAGTCTGTGTTGCCCATGACAGAAACTTGTAAACAATCTCTCTGTCCTTATCTTGACCCATAAGCTTTTATTTTTCTAGCCCCTATCCAGATGAGGAAGAGAAATGATAGAAAGCCTTTGTGGGCACCTAGTAGTCAACCCACCATAATTACACCTAGAGAAATCTTTTTGCTACAGAGAAAACATTGAAATAGAGTGATGAAGAAAAAACTTGATAGCCTAGCTCCTGATTTACTATGGAGTTTTTTGTTTGTCATTTTTCTGTTTGTTTGATTCTGAGCCTCAGCATTCTAACACTGCAATATTTTCCAATTACACTTCTCATTCACAGTGCATTTCAAATGCTTAGTGGTTTTGCTTGTGGGAACACTGATTTTCAGTTTAAGCACCAGGGAATGAGAAATGCACAGTTAATGATCACCTGTGAAGAGTTATATTGAAATAATTTGTTCAGAATCACATTAAAAATCTACAGAGGAATCGAGGAAATAATTAAACAATCAGTGCTGACATCCAGGTGCCTCAGCCATTTCTTTCTGAATTGTATTCATTCACTTTGCAATTTCAACAAGAAAAGAGACTGGGTACTGATAGTACTTAGAGCTATGCTGCTTCAACCATCTAAAATGGATTTTCATTTGTGTTGTCACAGTTTCTAATGTTTCTTTGGCAAGATTAACAATATAACTTCATTTTTTCCCCTCTTTCTTCCTAGAGGTTTAAAACTATTCCTACCAAAGAATATACATACCATTATTTGAAATCATTTAGCTCCTCTACAATGGCTGCTTGCAGGGTTGGATCTTTGCAACCACTACAAACACCAGCTGTATTAAGGCAATTATAAGCAGCAATAGGCGGCTTTGTGTTAACACTTTGTTAGTATGGTGAATGAGAACTGGAGGGAGGGAGTCTGGTCCTTGTGTACCAGTATTTTTTATTTGGTTTGGTTTGATTTTATAGATACCAACTCACTCACTGAAATTTGATAAAATGAGTAACAGCCATACTTGGCCCTATGGTAGAATCATTGATTCTGAGGAAATCTTTTAGTTAAATGCATACCCAAAGAATGGTCTACACAGTTCTCATGCCAAATTGTTCTGGAATTTGACCAGAAATTAACAAAAGACAAACTCTCCATCGTTTATTATTTTAAATTATTGCAGAATTATATTTATCATTACATATTAATCTTCTACTTCAAACCTGAATTAAACAGCCTCCCTTTTTCCCCCCTCACTCTTCTGATTCAGAAGTAGTCAGAAATTTAATCATTCAGAGCAACCTTCATTCTGTTGTTGTGTGCCCTCTTAGAGGTTGAAAAATTTGGAGAAAATGAGAGCAGAAATCCTACTCATCTCCCACCACCAAATCACATTCCAGAAGTAATTGCAAGGGTTTTTATCTGACAGTATGTGGCAATTTAATCATGATCACACATGAAGTATAGTTTTCAAGATATAAAACATTAGTAAAATTACGGGGTTCCTGAGCATATTTTGAGGCTTATTTCTGGTCCCAATGTAACATGATGCTTACCAAAATCTTTTTGTCCAAAAAATAATGACAGCGTTTATTTTTTGTTTGTTTTTTGAAAAAAAAAAAAACCTGTTCCAAGTACTTACCAAGAAAAATAAAACAAAACAAAACAAACCAAAAACTTTCTTAAACCTTTCTCACATTCACTTTTTTTTCTGATTGTTGCTTCTCCCACTTAAAAGCCCCAAACAAAAAAGTGATATGCAAAAATAAATTCTGTTTGATTGTAGAAATCTTATGGAAAGTATCAGCCAAACTCAGCTGTAAGGGTTACTCAGTTTCTGGAAGCAGCACACAAGAATCAGGAAACAATTCATTCATATAGCTGCAGATTGAACAAAAGACTGCAAAAATTACAGAGGTGTCCTCCAATGTTTAGTGATATCTCTGTTTAAATGGAAACTCTTTTAGCAAATAGCATTCTGTAGAAAATGACATTTTGAACCTCTGACATGAAGTTACAAAGATATGTTGAATCTTTATCTTCTGTTATCAGGTATATTAATAAAACAAACATTTGTCTTCAAGAGAATATCCCATTTATTTGGATGATAAAGCCTTATCACCATTTATTCCCGACTTATTTATC
Organism: Cinclus cinclus; assembly: GCF_963662255.1. Lineage (NCBI taxonomy): Eukaryota > Metazoa > Chordata > Aves > Passeriformes > Cinclidae > Cinclus > Cinclus cinclus. Next base: position 71,914,889 of record NC_085047.1, read on the forward strand.
TTCTGGGGGTTTTGTATTGTTACCTAGAACTACAACCAGAGTTGCACATACAAGCATTTTAAAAAAACTTCTCCAACCTCTATATTCTCTTATTGACTCAGATTTCTGTAGAATTTATGTGATGTGAAGGTGCATTTCTTATCACTGTCCTTTGCAAACACGATATTCTTAATTCAAAATGTAGGCGTTCACTATGCTTGTTACTGTGTACTCAGAAACAGATGAACCATGGAGATTATTTTCAGTCCATAACAACTTCTCACTGACATTTCTTTCTCCTCAAACATTTTCCCTGTACCAGCATGGCTCCTTCCATGGGCTGCCATTACCTCAGAAGGGTATCCAACCCTGCATCACGGGATCTGACACAGGCTGCAGTGTAGGCATCGGCTCCAGTGTTGTGTTCTCCAAAGGCTGAAGAAGAACCTATGGTTCAGCACCTACAGCACCTCTGCCCATGCCTTCACTTTAGTTTCTGCAGTCTTGTTCCACATACTTTTGCTTTTTTTCTCACTCATTCCTCACTGCCTGTGCAGCATTTTGCCAGTTCTTAATTATGTTTTCCTGGCAGTGCCACCATCATGACTTGGCACAGCCATGCCCTGAGGTAGATTTGTTGGTTGGTTGGAGCCAGCTGGAACCCTCTGTGTCTGGCACAGGGCAGCCTCAGCCATTCCTCACAGAGGCCACTGCTGAAGGCTCTCTGCTACCAGCACCTGCACAACTACATGCAGAATTAGCACACAACGTAGACACCGTCATTCTGGTGAACAAATCTGCCATGCCTGGGAATCTGCTGAAGGAGGAACAGTGTCAGTAAGGAGGCAGAAATGTGTTTCATGCATATACTGATTCTTTCATGTCTTTAACATTTCACAGAAATCAGAAATATATGTAATTAGACCTGAAAGATAAAAAAAAATAATATTATGTAGATTAGGTAACTGACAATAGAAGGGCAGTTAAAATGTGGAACAAAAGATACATTCTGATAAAATATTGCTTCTTTATTTTTCTTATTTAGTATCATTTGAGACAGTTGCTTTAGGTAAGAATTACAACTTAAAAATACAACTATGAATGTGCAAAAATCCTCTACTATATTTTTTTCCTAATATTTTCTAAGTTGTGTTTGAAGAATAAAAACCAACAGCTTAAAACAGGATGTAACATTCTAAACTTGTTTTAGGATGGTTTCTCCAGTTCTGAAGTGTAGATTGCCAAATTACTCTTTCTATTTTATTGGAAATGTCCCTGCAACTTCTATTTTCTTTGTATTTTTTGTCATGATTTTTATTATAGAACAGAGGTGGTTTCTGAATTTGTTTTGAGTATCACACTTAGTTATTGGAAGTATGTTTTTTCCTTAGTACTGAGTTATATGTACAGAATACATTCCATCAACTATATATAATTTAAGGAAGAATACATATATTTGTGTTTAGAATTGGCCTTTTAAAGTCACCTCTATTCAGAAATGCTAGTGTTCCAGATATTGATACAGCAAGTATTTCTTATAAAAATGATGGGTTTGTTTTATCAGCAAGCCATGTTAAACATCACCTTTTATAAATGTTAAAATGGATCAAAGTAGTCAACATCTGACCTTTTGAAGAGATTGTTTAAACTTACAAGGCTGCATGGGAAATTACATGCTGGAAAGAATAAATAGAAGTTTCAGGACTGTCATCTGAATGGCATGAATTGTGCCATATAAACTGTTCTGGGTTGTACTCCACTAGTCAAATGTGGACAACTATGATTCACATTTATACATCTGAGTTAATCCTGTAGACTTCTTGCATAATGATGGAGAATATTAATGATGGAGAATATGACACCTTCACTGCTGCTTAATTTAACTCCTGACTCCCTGGTCAGTTGCACCAGAGTGACTCATGTCAACTGTTTTTCAGGTCAGACCTTCTAACGCTGACTGGTGGCATCCACACTTTCTGGACTGTTAGTCAGCCCCAAATTCTAGACATACAGATTTAGGTGTCTAAACAAACAGGATCAGAGCAGCTGCCATCAACTAGATAGCTTGTGCCATTTGGGATTTCTCCTGATGTCCAGCTACCAACCTGGTCACAGACCTTCTGTTGGGCCTCTACCTTTTGCTAATCTATTACCCTTGAACACCAATGGGAGATCTCTATCTTTTCTGAGCAGCAACTGAAGACCAGGCAAGATTCCCAGGGGAATATCACATGACACTAGCTTTCCACATAGGGGCAACAATGAAATTAGGCCTTATGCCCAGAAATGTATGTGACTATTACAAACATTGTGACGTTTTCTGACCCCAAGTAGGCCCCCTGGATTCCATAGAATGTCTTAAATGACATTAGGTGCATATGTTTAGACAACTGAATCCCACACCAAATCGCTACTGACACTAAAGAGATGGCATGACTTTGAGGTAGAAACCTACATTAGACATTTATATTTTCTGTATTTTGGGTTATTTCCATGCATATATTCTATCAATGGAAATTCAATAAGATTAATAGAATTCTGCCTGTGTAGTTATTGCATTTATATATTTCATGTTTATCAACACCCTTATCTGATGATACTCTTGTATTATAGGCCCTAAACATTTGAAAAGGGTCGAAAGAAAGAATGAAATAATACTTTCATGCACTGTGCATCAAGATTTAAACTGATACATCCATGACACACAGTTCTAGCAGGAAAAAAACAACACTGAAAAAATGTGTTCCCAGAATAAGAAAAGCCACTGGAAATCCTCCATAAGAAACAACTGCTACCAATATTGTAGAAGGTTTACTTATTAATATTTAAAAAGTGATTGGAAGAGAATATAGGCAACTCCTGCAGCAATTCAGACAACAGTGTTTTTAAAAACTCATTAAATTGAGTTGTTCAGTTGTTCACTGGAGCCTAATTTCACAGAATCACAGAATATATTGAGTTTAGAGGAACCCCCAAGGATCGAGTCCAGCTCATGGCCCTGCACAGCACTGTCCCCAGGAGTCACATCGTGCCTGAGAGCATTGTCCAAACACTTCTCAGGCTCTGTTGGTTTAGTGGTGTGACCACTTCCCTGGGGAGCCTGTTCCAGTGTCCAAACCCTCTGGGTGAAGAACTTTATCCTAATACCCAACCTCAACCACCCCGACACAACTTCAGGCCATTCCCTTGGGTCCTGTTACTGGTCACCAGGGAGAAGAAATCCGTGTCTGTCCCTCCACTTCTCCTCATGAGGAAGTTGTAACTGCAATGAGATCTCCCCTCATTTTCCTCCTCTCCAGCTGAACAGACCAAGTGACTTCAGCTGCTCCTCACACAGCTTCCTCTCAAGCTCCTTTACCATCTTTGTTGCCCTCCTTGGCATTCTCCCTATTAGTTTAAATTTTTTTATAAATTGTGTTGACCAAAACTGCATGCAGCACTTGACAAGAGGCTGCAGCAGTGCAGGGCAAAGTGGGAAAATCTCCTCCCTTCTTGACCATGAAAAAATATGGCACTGAACATACACTTTTATTAAAACTTTAAAAATCATTTACAAGGCACTGTCAGCTTTGTCCTGTAACTGCTGTCTCTTTAAATTGTCTATGGGATTCTTTGTTTCCTCCAGTATTAAAATCCTCGCACCAGGGCTCTTACTGACAAGGCTTTAAATATTTATTATTTATACTGTGCTTTTACAAAGCCCAAACTCATACAGCTACATGCAAAACATGCACATAAGCACATACACAGTTTGTACAAGTTAGCATTGCTAGTGGGCTATTGCATAGCCCAAAGCAAGAAGCATATTATTTATTATATGATAAAAAACTGAACAGAAAACTGACTCTATTTCAACCTAAAAAGAGATTAGAAAGAGAGATGACTGATTGACACTTGTCTGCCTTCTTACAATATTTCAGGTAGGAATAAATTTATAGGCACAAATTCTAGGCACCTGTCTGTGTGGTACTTCAAGTAATGGCAATCCACAATGTTAGGTAAGTGCGCTTCCAAGAACAGTTAAGTCTTCAGCATCAAAAGATCATGAAATAAGTATTTATTTTGCAAGTTCTTTTTGAGAAGCATTATCTAAAAGACAGAGAAAAAGCTGATGATAATGATGAAAATGGGATAGTGATGAAAGCTATGTTCCATTGAATAAGAAAATTTGAAAGAGCTCAGTGGTACATAAAATGAAAAATGATATTCCAGGCATATTTCAGAGGAAAAAAAAAAAAAAAAGGTTTTGAAGTTTTGAAAGTGATCTCTGCTTTCTGTTTATCTGCAGAGAGACCTAATACTCTGTTTTGGTCATTACAGAGAGAACAAATTCTTTCAGTTAGATCAGAAGACCCAGTCTTCCTGCTGACTATTTTGGTGACTTCAAGAAAGTCACTCAAATGTGTTTGTTTGATTTCTTTAGCCTGTATTTAATCATCTCACCAAAACATACTTTATATTTTTGCACAAAGTTGGTGTATGGTGACTGTTTCAAGGAAAAAGTAGTTTGTACTTATAAAGCACACACAGAAATAGAAAATGTGTAGACATAAAAAAGATACTTCTAAGTATGAGATCTAAAGGTTCAAGGCTTTTGGCAGCAGATAATATTCATCTGTTTTTTATATTCACCCTGGACTGCCTTCTAGAGAAAAGTAATGAATTTCAAATGTCTCTCTGCTTGAAAATAAATAAAAAAAAAATGGATGAAAAATGGGGATGAAATTGAAATAATAAGTGGACAAGCACACAATAAAATTCATATGCTTGAGTAGAAAAATTTGTGAACACAGCAAAGGAAGTTGATTGATTGACTCTTGATCATTCAAATACATAAACAAATGACATTTCCTTTCTTCCATATTTGACATAAGAAAATGATGCTCTAATGAATAAATACATTCATTTTAATTAATATGAAGGGTAAATATTATCTGGCAGGCTATCAGGACTTAAAATAATTTTTCTTAATCTTGTATACATATTGATTTTTAAGTATAATTCTTTGATCACAATTTGAAGGTCCTCAGAAATGAGAAGCATTTAAGCAAGATCTTAAAGCTTTATCTATCCTAATGGTTGTAAGTGGGCACTACAGGTGCTCTGAACTGTTCCTGGGAGCTGATAGCAACTCCATGATCCAGATTGTTTCTATGCTAGCAAAGTGCCCTAGGCTCCCAAGCACTGCATACTGGGCAAGTAGAGCTTCAGAGCTAAACTATGTCCAGGAAATATTAGGTTAAGTGCTACTTGAAATGGGCCAGATCTGTGCCAGGGAATATGCCAAAATTTTTGGTAAATTCAGTTCAGTTTTTGCTGAATTTAATAATACATATTCACATATTCTTACTTTGTCAGCTGGGTTTCTGTCTGAATTACCAATGACATCTTGCAAGCAGATGCAAAACTGATACATTTCTATTTCCCAGTAATGCTATAAGAAACCATAGTACTGAAACCACTATTTTAAAATATGACCAAAATGGAGGATAACTTGCGAATATAACCCTGAAGCTGGATTCTAGAATTCATGTAATTTTCATGCCAATAGCATGTTTTCTGACAAATCAGTTCATTGGGATTCCGTTTCTCTCTACAGTAGAGTAGTATTTCTTTCTACAGAGAAGTATTGTCAAAGGACTCTAAGGTGCAATAGCTGGAGATGAAAGTAACATCCCTAAAACAAAGAGAAAAGGAAATAAGGCAGATTAGAATCAGAACCAAAAATCCTGCCTGTCAGTCTTTAATCAGTATCAAAATGTCCAGATTCTTATTAAAGGGACAGAGTATGAATAAAAACAACATGTGTCTGAATTAAATTTTTCACATCATTTGTAGAAGTCCATGAAGTAGGTAACATGAAAGATAAGAAATATTCAATGTTACATTTTGTCTCATAGTTTAAATATTAGTATTCTATGTATAACTACAGTGTACTTGCCTATGAGATTTTTAACTTTGTCGTTTAATTCTTGTTGTCAAACATGAACTGCCAGCAAGATCTACAAAACCTTGCAGACTCAAATGAAAAATTACAACAATTGTTGTAGTTAGTCTACAAGAGATTTTTGCATAATTGTGTCCACCACTGGAAAAATGGGGAAGCAGAACTGGAACTTACTTAATAATGAAGTAAATGTGGTGGAAGCCAGATGTGTCTGGCTCTTTACAAAAGAATTACTTATGGCTTGACTCTAGAAAATAAGTTTCTTTCATTCATTACTTTTAATACGTTAAACTGGTTAAATAATTTTTTTAGCAGCTTCCTTTAAAAAAAAGAAACATACAAACTTGGGAAGATAAGACAAGTTTGTTGGGTCCATTTTCTGCATAACTCATCTCCAGTCATCCCAGTATGTGAAAAAAGTTCTGAGTAATCTTTCCTACTTTCCCATAGCAGGAAGGGCTTACTTGGTTTAGTTTGGAATTCCTCTGGGAGGATACCGATTATGTCAGTCTAACTATATCATGTAAAGCAGACTGGCCAGTGTTCATAAGCAAACACCAGTCAGTATTACAGTTAAACAGAAGTTAGTATTACAATTTGAAAAGGCATGTCAGGTCTAATAGGAAAACAGACAAAATTCAATATTCCACAGCTTCCATTTCTTGTGGATCAGGCTTGGCAGGAAACTAAGCCTCACACAGTACTCACTCTCTCCTCTGCAGCAGAATCTGAAAGGTAATACCAAGGTAAAAGTACAAAAACACACAGGAAAGCAGGAATCCATCATGTGTAAAAGTTACTTGGAAAGACAAATATCATAACTCCCCCCACCCTTTCCTCCTTTCTTCTCCAGCTTTTTTTACCAAGCATGCTGGCGTATGATATAGGCCATTCATTTGGTCACTTGGAGTCAGTTGTCTTTGCTCTGTTTCCTGACAAATTCCTAGAATCATAAAGTCACATAAAGGTTTAGGTAGAAAGGGACCTTTAATCATAGGGACCCTTAAACTAAGCCAATCCTGCTGCCATGGACAGGGACATCTTTCACTGTGAGAAGCAATAATTTTGAGGAAGAAGATAAAACAAGGAGTGGGAGAACTACTTCAGAAAACAAATATAAGTATTACTTACTCCTAAATAAAGCAGCCTGTTAAGTGAAATGTCAGAGGGAGGGCTAGCAATGTATGAAAGTTAAAACTTTGAATACTAGACCAGTTAATGTTTTATAAATCCATATTATCTAAGGAACACAAAGTAAAAATAATATTACAGGATTAACTGTTATACACATTTCCACATGCTGATAATTTATCAGTATTTACCACTTTAATACTGAGATTACACTTCCACCACCTATTGGGAAATGGGGAAAGGTTGGTCTTGTTTTCATAGTTGACTACTTCCTGCTATCTTAAGCTATTTTAGTTAGCAACAACGCAAATCAATTTTCCTCAAGTCTGTTTTGCCCATGACAGTAATTGGTAAGCAATCTCTCTGCTTTTATCTCATCCCATGAGCTTTCTGTTTTCTCCCCCTAAAGAAGAGGGGATGAGTGAGCAGTTGGGTGAGAGCTTGGCTTTTAACCCATTAAAATCTACTTCCCATGTGCACTTTTCTGAGTATCTACACCTTTGTTCTGGTGCAGAAATAACCCTTCCACCCTCTGTCTAGGCATAAACATTGTTCTTGTCAGTCATTCCCACAGTTCCTGGGCTGCAGGATGGTACCACAGTTCTCCAGTGCTTCAGGCCTCAGGCCAGAAAGAACAGGATGCCCATGGCAAGTATAGCCCCCTCTTGTCACAGGACCCTACTCAGGGTTTTGGGAATGTGTTTCTCCTCCCTTCCTTCCTCTCTTCTTCCCTCCCTCCCTGACACCTCTCTCCTGGGGCCATACAGGTTAGGGTGACAAGTACTCCTGCCCCACCTCCTTATACAAAGTTCTATAGTTCTCACTTCTGCCCAAGGCTTGTCAGGCTGTTGCATTCAGATAGGAGCTGTGCTCCCAAAGAGCTGCTTTCACCAGGAGGACAAGAGTTGCAGTAGGGAAGAAGCAGGGTCAGAAGACATATATGTTCCTCTTATGACCCTCAAACAATTATGACCCAGATAGAAACAATTGAGAGTGCCTTCAAATCAGATTTTGTATAAGACCAGCCTCAGTCTTCTGTGCAGAAAGAACATTTTCTGGAAACATCTCTTGCATATGAGTAACTATACATATGTGAAAATATCTGGGAATTAAGACATGCATATGAATAGATTAAATTATTTAGAAGATTTCTAAAGAAGATCAATCTCATAAAACTTGCTTATTGTTATGCTTGCATATTATCAGTCATTATGTTATCGGTGTATGTTATCACTGCATTCTCAAAGCAGCCAGTTCCAAACAATAATATGCAGTTCTACCTGTAAGCATAGCTTCAGTTACTGATGTTTGGCCACCAAGGGCGAGCAGGACAGCCTGGAGAACTCCTCATTGAGGCAAGATAAGATTGAGGCTGGAGAATTTCAGTACATGACCATATGTCAAAATATGATAATTTCTGGTCAGATTCTCTGAGACTCTTAATGTATGAAAGATGAATTATTTAATATCAATTTTACTTATTTGAAGATTATTGATGTTTCACAAGATTACTAATCTTGTAATATGATGTTATATGATGTTTGTATAAAAGTTATATGAAATTCCTGAAAACACAGTACAAATTAAAGTGGCATGTAGCAAAATGCAAGCGAGTGTAATGTTCAATTGTTCAATAACAATTCCAATGTGATGCCACTTCTTGGTATTTATAAAATGCTCATCATCACTATATTCATGTCCTGTGTGACTGGAAAGGAAGACATGGCCAGATCAAGGCCACTGGTGTCTTTGAAATACTTTTGCTAGTTTTCTAGTTTCTGTCTTTTCCATTGGGCTGAGCCATATGTTTAGTCCTCCTATTCTAGTTGGACAGGCTCAGGGAACCCTTCACACCACCAGCTGATCAACTAAGCTATTGACAGTGGTTTTCAAGTCTTTTGTTCTTATCCCATGGTTAAAATGCACATCAGGACAAGAGATATCTGGTATGAAGGTTTTACACAGTTTACAGCACACCCCCTGAAAGGGCAATTCTCTGTTTTATATTGACATTATTTTTTTTTAATGGGTGCATTCATTTTCTACTGATGGGGAAAAAATGGGCATATCATTATGCCTGCAACAACTTTTAATATGTTTTTTAGAACTTCGAGTATTATTTTTAAGAAGATGAATTTTATTGAGAAGCAACTATGTAAAAAGTTAGAAAAAATTATTGGAAAGTAATCCAAATAACCAGTTGATTAGCTAACTATCTCTTCTACTCTTTCCTGGAAATCGGAATTATATCAATGGCTTCAGATACTTTCTCAGTAATTTCTTTGTTTAAAGTAGATTAATAATTTCATAAAGGTTGCTTCACTTTCAGGCTATGAAGAGGACATTGCAATAGACCTTTAAAACATGTACTTGGAATGTCTTGTCTTCCTTTTCAAGAATCCTCTCAAAATCTGTTGGTAAGCATCTTTTCTGGAGATATATACTGAGATTTATTTATGCTTGTTTATCCAACAGTTCCAAACCATGTAAATAATGCAGGAATGTAAGTAACACTATAGAACTAAGCACAGCAAAAAAATAAAAAGCCTTGACTGTTGTTGTAGACCATATTTACCTTATTCTCAGGAGCTTTGAGAACTATAAAGCAGAGAAAGAATCAAAATGAGAAAACTAAAGTGAAGCCTCTCTCCAGTGCCCGGGTCAGAAGAACAATTGGGTCACCAAAGAAGTATCCTTTGGGCATCTTCTACAAAACATCAAGTAGCTCTACTAAAAATTTTCATTGTTCAAAGAGAAAAAATGGACTCTTCTAGGAGACAACATAGTAGATACCTATGCTGATACGACAAGAACATTTTCTTCCTGCTTACTGCACTCCACTGACTAAAGATGGAAAATAAAGGAGTGATTTGGTTTGAAATATTGTTTGTTAGTGTCGCTTCTAGCATTATGGAGTATGCTGTTCAGTCTCAGAGTGGTTTCCCACAGAAGTATCTGGTAGCATCACACAGAGGTCTCAAATAACCTCTGCTATTTCAGGACTTCAGCTTTCTAAAAAAGACACTTAATTTTGTCTACATTTTTCATGGGGGGAAATGCAATGTGGCCACAAAATTAACATTTGTGTATTATAGTATCTTGTACCGAATACTTGTAATGAGAAAACCCTAATGTTATTTACAAAATTATTTCAAACAAGTACCATCACACTGATAGAAAACTGCTGAAGGACAACCAATGAAGTTATGTCAAATTGCAGTGGCCAAGGAAGTGTAGCCTGGATTTGGGTTAGGCCCAGTTTTATTTAGGAAATTTATTTCTGCTTTGGATGGATGAACAAATGCCATATTAATTAAATTTTCAGATAATATGAAATTAGAATGTATTGCAAATACCATTATGTATAAAGAAATAATCTAGCAAGAACAAAAGAAGTTTGAATTATTGGCTGGAAATAAAATGATATTTAGTCTTGGGAAATATTCAAGCTGTACATCTGGAGAATGACAATTCACAAAGACATTTTTTTGGCAAAATAAACTGGGGTTGAAAAGAATAGAGAAACTCATGTGAACTTGAAGGTGTTTTAAGAATAAAAAAAACAACAACAAAAAAAGTATAAATATGATGTTGGAAAATAAAATCAGATACACCTTGCTTTTTGGTATTAGAAATTAGGGTTGAGAACATTGAGAAGACTGTGACACTTCATAATGAAGAGTAGCTTGACAAACTGTAGAAACTTGACAAACTGATTAGAAATTCAAATGCAACTCATAGTTTGGAAGAACTAATGAGAATATTAAAGAAAAAAATCTGCCTATTATATATTAGTTTCAGGAAATTGTTAGTGAGAATAGCAATTTGAAATATTGGAAGGGTACAAACACTGAAAACAAAGACCTGTAAATAGAAAAATTAGATGATGTTTACTCAAAGAGAAATCAAGCTGTTAAGGTAACCAATACGTAGGAGATAAATGTGACTGTTTTCTAATTGTTCATGTTTAGAGATATAAATGATTTTGTTGTTTTTGGCTTGGATAGAGTTCATTTTTTTTGTAGCTGATGTGGTGCTATGTTCTAAATTTGTGTTGAAAATTGTGTTGATAACACAGGGAAGTTTTAGCTACTGCTAAGCAGTGTTTCCACACTTTGACTCTCACATACCTCATTAGCCAGTTGACACATGGTGCACAAAAACCTGGGAGAAGACACAGCCAGTACAGCTGACCCCAAATGACCAAATAAATATCCCATACCATATGATAACATACTCAGCACATAAAGCAGGTGGTAGAACAAGGAAGCATAAGAGATAAAGCAACTTCAATGACATTTCTTCAGGACCTTTCTTCTTCCCACTCAGTTATTCCAACCTCTGGTTAGAATTCTCAGTGTGAAGAAACTTTGGAAGGCTGAGGCAATACAGTGACCAATGTTTGCAATATCTTTTTTTGCAACTCCTGATTTTGAACATCTGCACCCTGTCTGTTCGGCCCAATCATTGCATAGAACCACATCAGTCCCCAAATATTTATATATGTAATGGGGTTGGCACACTCTCTTTATGTGACTTTTCTAAAGGTCTCCTCCTGTACTTTCTCTACACTGATATATTTCATTGTGTGATGATTGTGAAATATTAGGACTTTCCTTATATTCTATAGCAGTTTTTAATAACTAATTGTTTTAGTACCAATCTCTAATTTTCAGTTAACTGTCTTTGTTTCACCTAACAACTTTGTGGAAGGTAGATTCAGAAAGAAACAGGAAAAAAATCACTGTCCTCTCCCATTCTTTTTAACTTCAATATCCTTAAGGTCTTCAGTTATGTAGACTGCGTGTATTCCATAAGGGTGGTTTTCCTGAAAGCAGAGTTGGAGTATCCCTAAGGGGTTCTCATTAATGTGACCCTTGTTTAGACATTCAGATTATCTCAGAAGACAGACAAGAGTCAACCCGTTCAATGACACTGCAGAACTCCAAGACAAAAAACAGAAAGTGAGGTGCTAATTCAGGATCTGAAGAAATGCTGCAAAATTAAAGAAAGTTATTGCACCAGAACTTTAATCCTTTAATCCTTTTCCAGCAGGTAAAGTGAAGTGATTATTTCCTTCTCTTTGATGCCTGAAGACTGCATGTGTAGGACTGTGTCCATTTGGTACTGCATGACACAAAAAACACAATTAGGAGTTAGTATAGCAGAAGCCAGTCAAAATCTATAGGGGCAGTACCACATGGCATACAAGGAGAGGATGAGAGGATCTGTTTTATTCAGCTTTAAAAAGTGAAGGATACCATGGGAATCTTACTGATGCCTACAAGTTCCAACAAGAGGTGATTAAAGCAAAACAAACAAAAACAAATCCAGAATTTTCCAAAGAAGAAAATGGATGAAAAAATTTGTTGAAAAACAACAGTGGGAAAAAATTGAAATGGGAAATTCTGACTAGATATAAGGAAAAGATCTTTCACTGTATGAGTGGCTTAACTCAGGAAGCATCTTCTTAGTGATATTCCTGAAGATATTCAGAATGAGACAGGCCATGATTCTGAGTAACCTGCTTTGTGTAGGACCTTGGACTGTGTGACTTCTTAAGGTTCTTTTCAACTTACATACTTCCGTGCTTCTATTAAAAGATGAGCCCTTTTTTTGCAGGTACAGAGAAAAATTTGAAAGGAGGAAAATACGTTTAAATTTTCAGATGAGATTAAAAGAATATAGAGATTTCTCACAATGGAAGTTTTTCCATTACTGTACAAGCAAGTGTGTACAAAGGATTAATTCTCCCAGAGTGACTGAATTATGACTAAATGTAGATATTTCTATTTCAATTTTCAGTAATTAATTTAAACTAGATTAATCCTTGCTTGTATTCTATCACAGTACCATATTGATTGGCAGAATGTGGATGAATCTTTTATCAGCTGAGTTCTTTCATCATAGGGACCTGGTTAAATAATAGCCCTCAAATGGAGCAAAACTCTAACTGACCATACTCTCCAAAGTCACACGGGAAAAAGGATCATGAGAAAGAAGTAAATATAGAATTTTTTTCCAAATAATAACAATTTTAAAAAGCTAAATCCAAAATACAGGTGTATATTGAATTTTGACTTGAGTTATATAACTACTAAGCCCCTAATTCACTTTGGGCTTAGTGTATTTTCTTACCTATACCTTTAAGATATCACAAATTCACTTCTCTCTTTCCTAAATACACTGCCATATCTGATAGGCATATACATATTTTTTATTTCCCATCATATCAAATTCTGCTGCTTAACATAAAACAATTTTTTCCAATGGTCAGTCATATATATTTTTTAAACTTAAAATGGCAGGTTTTCAATATAATTATCTATTTAGTCGCCATGTATGTGGGCTATGAATATATTAAAGGGACAATTTGAAAATAATATGAAAAAATATTTAAAAAAAAGAAGCACACCTCTATAGTTGTATTTAAAACTGAATTTTGAAGCTTCAATTCAATTTTAGAAAAAAAACCCCAACTTTTAAGTTTCTTTCTTTTATGGTTTTCACAAAAGACAGTGAAAGGGAGACAAGCTTATGAGCCTTATCCTTCATTATAGACAAACAGCAGTCTGTAAACTGACCTTGCAATGACCTTACATTCAGCAAAATAGTATGCTGACTATTCAAGATATAAGTTTAGAAATGGGCTTTGTCTTGTCTAGGTTCAGTGGAGTATGTGCTGAACATCACAATCATTGGTTAGTTCTGCATCACAAAACAGATACCTAAAAATCAAAGGAAAACTTTGAAATAGAATCTGTAAATAGCAAGTCTCTGAACTGGAAGATATAAAATTTATTTGCGCTGCTAACTTTTGCCTTCCTGACTGATCTCCCCATATGCAGGAATTGGGAGTCATTGTTATTCCTTTCCCTTTGTGGTTGTTTCCAATGGCCCCTTTACTTGATTATTCACAACCTATCTTTTAAGCTTTTTTTTTTAAATATCTATCCTATTATATAAATAAAATAACAAACTGAACAAAAAAATTTGCAATCTAATAACCCAAATTCCACTGAACCTCTCATTTGCATACTGCCTATGGCAGACTTCGCTGTCAGTTGATTCACTAAGTGATGCAAGTATTTGATAAGAAATGCCATTTTCTTCACATTTGATCATTATGGGGACAAAGCAATTTGATGAAATAGAAGACTTATTGCTAAAATAATATGTAAAACATATATTGAATGTGTATCCTCCATATATAATTCAATAAAATAAAGAAAAAAAAACCAGAATACTGATTATTGAAGAAAAAAAACTTCAAAAAATAATTTTTACTTATTGGTCATGTCCACAGTCAAATAATGCCATCAAAGCTTTATAAATTCAACTAAAACTAAATTTAACTAAAACTGACTGAATTATTAAACTGACAATAAAATTTCAAGCTTACTGAACAACCACCTCACTAAAGAAGTGTAAAGACAGTTTCAAGCAGACACTTAATTAGATAATTTATAACTCATTAAGTAGCAAACTGCTATACCCCCTGTTGATTACTGTTAGGGATGAAAAGAGATGAAACAGCAGAACTTGTTGTTTCAGATGTTAAATGTCCTTTGCATCTTCCAAGCAGCTAGTCTACATGTGTCCATTTATTTTAGTAGCATCACTTTTTTTACTGAAGCCTAATTAACAGGTCCTTGGAAGAGATGAGAGCTCAATACCAACAGTGCGCCGTTTTGTTATCTCACTTTTCAATATAATTGCAATTCAAGTTATCATATATAAAGAAAACCTTGCTATGTTGCTATAAGAACAGAGGTATTTGCCTGTCTACAATGAGGCTTTATTAATTTGGAAAGGTGGCTTAATCAGACAACATTCAATACAGGTGGTGCTGCCTTTTCTGAATTTGTAAATACCAACAAACAAGTGTGAAAAAAAGGTAACTTCTACCTAATATATTTTGATCTGCAGAGATTGCCAATAAGTAGGTCTTCCAAGTAAAGATGCAAGCAAGATGTCATAAATTATCACATGGTACTGTCAGGTCTTCCTAACATTCTCTAAGTTGTGACCCTCTTTCAAATAGAAATGACAGTAAGTTAACTACACTTTAGTGGAAGCACATAAGCATTATATTTCCAGTAGGCAAGTTTTTTGGAATTCAGATATTGTCTCTTAGAATTAATGAAGGTGAACTAATTAAGTGCTACCTCATCAAAATGTTACACACTCGGCACAGATATGCGTCCCACTGCAATTTCTATGATTACCCTATTGTATCAATAAGAAATTTTAGTGGCTCTGAAGATCTGCAGAGATACAGACACTGTATAAATCAGTTATCTAAAGGTTTTTTACATACTACAAGCTTGATCCAGTCTGGAAAGTCAAATAACTATCTCCAAAATATTCTTTACTTTAGTGGTTGTTATATTGTCAACAAATGACTTTAACGTCCTTTGAGACTAAGAAATTCCCATTTCCAGGTTAAATGTTAGAGCTAGGGACCTTCAAAACCAATTCTGAAATTAGCTGTGCTACATGGAAACTTTAAAGGTCTTTAAGGTCACTTTTATTCAATTTCCCTGACATAGATCAATACCAATGTCCTAGGACAGATGCTCCTAAGAAATCCTGTGGAATTAGACACACAGTGAATCTCAGACTATGAAGAAAATATATATATTTGAATATATGAGGTTAATTAAGTTAACCAGCCATGGGAGAAACAGATAAGATTGCTGTCATGGTCTTGGTTTGATTTTACATACCTAAGACACAACATGGATCATATGTTACTGAAAAAATGGCATTCCTTCTTATAAACAAAATGATCTGGAGTAGGAAGCCCTGGCTTTTGTCTCTCCCACAAGTCTGTGGTAAGGACAAGTATATCTAACCTTCCCTGGAATAAATTAATTTCATTTTATCTCCACTAAATATTGATGAAACATAAATATTTTGAGTTTAAAATGTATTCTTGTGCAATATAATGTCTTGCAATTTGGACTTGATTCAAAATAATGTGTTCAGAATGTAATCACATAGTAAACAACATGCATAACATAATACAAATAATCATATGCTCAAGCAGTCTTTTTGAAAATGATTCTCCATGGTACTCACTTTCACCTTATTTTTCTACCAAACTCATGCTGGGTTTTTGTGTATATTCTGGTTGCTGGAGAAAACACTATTTCAGTTTTGAGTTTTGCTTTGAGTTTCAGGGTATTTATGTTGTATAATTCATGCTTTTTTGATTTTAAAAAATGTAATAATAGCTTTATTGATTTTTAATTTGAAGAAAGAAAAAGTAAAAAATAGATTCTTAACAATGCTTGTGAGTTTTGTTTGTTTGCTTGCTTGCTTTCTTACATGTACTGGTTTTGTCTGGGATAGAGTTAGTTTCCCTCACAGCATCTTGTATGGGTCCATGTTCTGCTTTGGTGCTGAAAAGTGTGTTGGTAACACAGGGATGATTTAGTTACTTCTGAGCAGTGCTTACACAGAATCAAGGCCTTTTCTCCTTCAGAACCTGCCCCAGGAACAGGCAGGCTGGTGGTGCAGGGGAAAGGGGTATAGCCAGGACAGCTGACCACAACTGACCCAAGGGGTGTTTCACACCATGAGTGTCATTCTCAATATATGTCTGTGGGAAGAAAAAGGAAAGGAAAGACAGAGTGATGGCATTTGTCTTCCCAAATAACCATCACATGTGATGGAGCCCTTCTCTCATGGAGATGGCTGAATACTTGTCTGCCCACATGAAGATGAGAATAAATTCTTTCATTTTCTTTGCTTGTGTTCAAAGCTATTGCTTTTCTTATCAAAATGCCTTTAACTCATGAGTTTTCTCACTTTTACTCTTCTGATTCTCTTCACTATTGCAACAGGCAGGAAGTGACTGAGCAGGTGTGTGGTGCTCAGCAGGGTTAAACCAAAAAAGAAAAATTGTTTGGTTTATTTTTTGCTGGAGTCCTTTCTGTCTTGTATTCTGCTGTCAAAATCTGCTTAAAACTAACATGTAAATTTAAGCCACATTGTGTAGATGACACAAATCTGGCTTTAGCTAATCAAACCAGAGAATAATGTAAATCACTGTAAAAGAGCTGGAGAAAACTTGCTTGCCAATCAGCGTGATGAGAAATGTCTTCTACTAATACAAAGCAGCATCCATTGAAAGAGAAATTAAGTTTTAAGTCTGACTTTAAGACTAAAACAGCTAAAAAATGAAAAAAAAACCACATTAGTTTATTTAAAAAGTTGTCTCCTTTAAAGGTTGTGATAAAACTCACACGAATAAGAATGCAGAATTGAGTTAAAATCTGTTTTTATGTCTACAGTGTAAGTTTTGTTCTCTGCAGTGAAACCAGTAATGTATTTTTAATTCAAAAAATAAGCATAAATTAGAATAGACAACAATAAAATTCATTATGTTTTATGTAACCTAAGGTAAGTAGCTATAAACAGGGTGATTTTTCATGTCTTAGATAGCATAGGAGTCATGATATTTTGAGAGAGAGAAGAAATGAGAATTTTAGTTTCTACTTAAACTATATAAAAGGAATCAAATTATGTATCTGAATATATTATTTGGAAAAGTCTTAAAGCAGGACGAATTCTAAGACCAAATAGTCATAAATCTTTGAAGGAGACTGTGCTATAATAGTTCTGTGCATTTTGTTATTATTTTAAGTCTAGTCTATGCATTTGAGACCTTAAGTACTGAGGATTGGGAACAGATAAAAACACTTCTGAATTTGATTCAATGTTTAAATATGTCTAAAAGGAAGAACCTTTCTTCTCTCCTTTACAAGATGACCTTTAAATTTACTTTTAAAGTATATATTTCATCCTGACGGAACAGTATATTAACACAAATTTTGAACTATCAAAATTATATTTTACTGTGTAGCTTAGCTATAGCTAGAGGGTGAATGGACTGTGATGAAGGTTAGAATACCCATTATTCTAATGTCCCTTGGAGAGAAAAGAGGTGGAAAGTGGCCAAAGAAAGACCTAATTTATCAGCTAAAAATTCTAACTTTACTGAGATATTGATCACGTTTCTCTAAAGAACAGGATGAATAGTGTAAGAGACATGAAATATTTGAATATTAGAGGAGATATCCTTTGCTTTCTTGAGAAATATGTAGTTTTTATATATATCTATGCTTGCATTGACATTGTACTGTGAAATGTAAGTCTTCTAATAATAATTATTAGGGAAACGTCACAATTTCTCCTTGGAGAATAATTCAATATATCTTTCCTCCTCATGCCATACACTGCCTCTAAAAGTTTATACCTATAGATGTTCTTTATATCTCAAACTATATGAACTTTCTAGTGAGTCTAGTACATATTTCTGGTTCAATCAGAAGATATGGAAGAGAAGATTTCAGAATATCTAAGATCTGATGTGTCATTTAAATCATCATAAGTACCAATTAAATTAATAATTTTAAACCATTGTTTAAAATATTGTGTGCTTTCAAGATTACTGTGATCTTAAGATTTTTGGAAGTTGTTAGGTAAAAAAATACAAAATGAAGTTTTACTTCATTGGTACAAAGAAATTAATGGTTGGTATCTGCTATTGCAGGATCAGAAATTATAGTGGTAGGTTCTGTAAGTAGGTACACTTATGAATAAGTATAGTAAAAGTGATTTTTTAAAAAGTATTAGTAAAAAGTAAAAATCACAGAGAAAGGACAACTCTGAAGTTAAAAATAACTCTGCTATATTATGTAACTCAAGTCTAATATTTAGGATTTAGTAGCTTGCAGTATATACTTGTCACAGTTCTTTAAAATTGGTCAAAGTCATAACTCAGGGATTTTGACCAAATGTATTTCTGTTTTGAGTTATAAGAGGAAGATATATCATGCCAGATTCAGCAACCCATGAGACGTGAGGTTGCTGTTTCTTTATATCTCCAGGTCCATCCAGCAGTGAGCTTGAAAATATATTAACAGCATGAACATGTAAAATGAATGTGAATGTGACAAATATATATAAAACCTTATATACATAAAACCATATATGCACTGCCTGCCTAAAAACTCACAGGCAGATGTCCAGAGTTCTTAACCAGGAAAGACTAAGAAAGGAGGTATCACCTGGAATTCCAGGTCCAGGTTCCAAGGTCTCCAGTACAAGTAGTATGTAGACATGACAACAGTTTAATAAAGGATCATGGGGATGATTAAGGAATTGGAGCATTTGGCGTACGAGGAAAATCTGAGAGCTGTAGGTACTCAGCCTGGAAAAATGAATGTTTAGAAAGATCTTACCAATGTATATAAATATCTGTGACGTGTGTGCAAGTAAGTTGCACCAAGATTCTTTCCTGAGTCCCTTCCCATCCTAATGATTCTGTGTTGATGTGATTGTAATAATTTTTCATTTGAGAATTGATTATATATTTTACTTCACCATTTTCAGAACATGCAATTCCAATATCTAGTCATTTTTTTCCCCCAGAAAAGAATCAGTCTTCCACAGGGAATTTAGCTTGTAAGATTTCTAAATGTCTTCAGTTACTTGATGAGACTCAGTCTGAAACCTACATTTATAGGTCGAGGTCTGCTTTGAGCCAATTATCTCAACTTCACTCACAATTAGTAGAGGCTAAGTTGAGATCTAGTGTCCCATAAATAAGTTTCTGCTGAGTTTTTTTCCCATTTTCTTATTGTGTCCTTCTTGATCTCTAACAATCTGTTCAGAAAGGTACGTATTTTCCACAGCTCATGTTTTTGAACTATTAGATATATATTGAACTATAATCAAATAGTTATCAAGTTTTATTTTTCAAAAAGAAATTAAATAAAAAATTAAATAACATTGTAAATATTATGAAACAGTCTTTCTTCTTGGAAGGAAAGGAACAAAAGCCTAATATAAGTAAATGTTGTATTTGAACATATTGCCAAGCAAATACCATGGGTTAGACAGCAATACTAACAAATAACAGAACTAAATTTGTTAACTAAGAAAAACTAATTTAATTAATAAAAATTATAATAAATACTTATATTTTGTATTTTGAGAGAAGGATGTTATACAAAGTGATGCTTGAATATTTTTCCCTGTATCACCAGATAAAATTATTATGTTAGTAGCCAAGTCAGCTACTTGAAAACTTGGATCCTGCAAGCTGTGTTTTTAAAACTAATAACTAATTTACATACCACAGAAATTCTCTTTTTTTAAAAAATAGGTGTTTTTGGTGGCATGCTAATATTTCAGAAAAAGAAAGAAGATGAAATAGAGGTGTGTTTTTAATTTTCTATATCTTCCTGGAAAGAGACCAAAAGAGAAGATGATTTAGTAGAATACACAGTATTAAATGAATATTTAAGTCTTTGTAGAACTAGTGTAATGACACCCTGGGGGCAATAGCACTTAGAGCATCTAGGGAAAAGAAAATAGTTCAATTTTTACTTCACACATTTGCTTGGATGTCCTGATAATAATTTTCATGAACATGATAATTTAAGACTGCCCAGTTACATTTTCAAAGGACTATTTCAAATGTAGGAATACAGCCATTTCTCTTATTTAGTTTGTTTGAGTTATCAGCAAAAAGGAGTTTTAATTTGAAATGGCCCAGCACTAGCTATTTTTTTTTTCATTTTTAGTCCTTACATTAATATGATTAAATTCGTCTGGCTCTAGTTCTTGTGCTGCAGCTTACATCATTGTCTATTGGCATTGCTAGGATTTGAATGGTTTCCTGTGGACCTGGAAGATATCCTGTAGATTTTTACATACCATTAACATAATTACACATCTACCTCTATTTGCTTTACTTGCTAAATTTTTAAATTTTTATGACTTTGTCGTAGAGCTCAGATTATTGTAATCACATCTTGAATAGCTCTTTAAAGTCTTTCATTTGCTTTTGATGATTCAGTTGGAGGAATAATTAGTGGGTTTTACTGTTCTCTAGAACCAGGAGACTCTGAATGGTCATAAGAAAGGAACCTATTATTTAGAAACATGACATTAGAAATCATCTGACTTAATATGTATTTTGATAACCAGGAGCAATAAAATGGCAAAATCACACAGTTGTTGAAATCAGAATGGACCAGTTTTGATCATCTACTCTTGTTCAAGCAGGGTCAGGCAGATCTTGTTGTTTAGTGTTTTCTCCAGTCAAGTTTTGAATACCTCCGGGGTATCTCTTCTGGATCACCACTGTTTACTACCCCTCGAGTAATATTTTTTTGCTTTTGTGAAGACTAAATGTCATGGATTTCAGTTTGTACATATTGACTCTTATTCTTTCACCAGACAACACTGGAAAGAGCCTGGTTCCCTCATCTTTCTTACTTTCCATCATGTATGCTTGAGTCAAAGTAGAAAAATAGTCACTTTCACGGTGTAGATGGTGTCATTTAGCACATATCTGACATACATTGGTTATGTCTTAACTTCATTAAAAGAAAAAGATGCTGAAGTGTCCAGTTCAAAGGTAGGTTTCTTTATTTTAGCTGTCTAAAGTTAAATGAGACAACCCCTCTCTAGCCTATCAGTACTTCAATTAAATACAGATTTATTCCAA
Organism: Cinclus cinclus; assembly: GCF_963662255.1. Lineage (NCBI taxonomy): Eukaryota > Metazoa > Chordata > Aves > Passeriformes > Cinclidae > Cinclus > Cinclus cinclus. The sequence goes on from NC_085047.1 coordinate 71,936,476, forward strand.
TTGCAAACTCATAGCTTCACATTCTTTGAACTTTTACAGCAGTACAAACACTGTCACTCCCAACAGTACAATTTCAAGGTAAATGCAAATGTTGTCACAAGCCCACCTTCACCTTAGATTATGAGCAAATACATATCCTGTGTAGACAGAATTTACTATGTAAGTATCAGTAAGGAGAAAGTTGATTTTAGTGCCACAAGCTGGAGCAGACCAAAGGGAAACAATCTAGAAGTCAGCAGGTACGGCAGGAAAGTTTACATACTTTAAGCCAAACTGGAAGACTTGTAAAATCAAAGACTGGTTAGAAAGAGAATTTTATTAAAAGAGAGTGAACATTATTTCTGTGAACGCTCTTCTTACAGGTCAGAACATTTTGGTGTGTGATAACCAAAGAAAATATTTGCCACACAAGTAACTTTCACATTGTTTCTGATGAGATGGCTTTCCAAAAGAAATGGTATTACATATCATTGAGCAATTGTTCTGATATTGGCTTAAACCTTAAGGCTTGGTAACACCATATTTATAAATGTTGGCATGGAAGTCAAATTCTGATCATCTCATTGATGTATCACAGTGATATTTCTCAAAATTTGCTCAACTATCAGCAAGTAATTTTAATATAAAAGTAGAAACCTAAATGGTCTGTGAGGTATAAATATATAAAATGGAAGATAACAACGGATGTAATGGCAAAAGTTTCTCTTAAGAGCAATAGTTCTACTTGTGTCTTACTTGAGCTCCCATATTCCCCCCCTCCCCCCCCCCCTTTTTTATGGTCTAATCCATAGAGTGTAATTAGAAATTTAGTTTATTGAGACTGATGATGTGGTGGTTTATTAGAATTATTTTTTCTCCATTCACAACACTTTCTTTAAATAATTTGCATCTATTCTGGAAAAAAACAAAAACACAAAACAAACAAAAAAACAACCAAATTTCTGTTTTCTGGTTTTCTATTTCTTTTGATTGTCAATTGTAATAACCTAAAGGCCAATTCTTTCTCATTTATTTTGTCATATCTAGATGCCACTGTGGGCCAGCCAAACATCTTGAAAATATTACCCATAATTGCATTTCACATGATCTCTGACATTCCTGTTGTGGATTAAATAATGCACTTCACTTGAAATAATGTACTTATGTTGCAGTAAGTTTATTGATATAAACCAGTATTTTAGAAAGTTTTAGAGTAAATGAGACAGTGGTTTAACAAGATTTCATGGCAAGGTGCACTTGATTATTTATACACAGAGAATGGGGTAAGCCAGATGCATTGGAGGCCCTCCCTTTGGGTCACAAAGTTCAGAGATGACACTCATGGTTTCTTAACTTCTCAGAAGAGTCAGCATGCATCTGAATTCAGTTCTAGACCCAGACTTAGTCAAATGTTTTTGTCTGAATGATTATGTATGCACACTGAATCTATGATATAACCTTATCAAAGTTGGCAAAGTCCAGCAAGCTACTAGTCCCTTACGGAGGATCCGTCGAGGCAGGAAATTTCTCAGTATCGAGGAGTAAGGAATCTGTGTGGCAGGCATAAACCTGGAGAGACATCCATGCTCAGAGCAAGATCCTGTGCCATGTGGGATTGCTCAAAGGGCTCTTGGGCTGCTCACTATTCCTGGGATGAAATGATTGACTCATCATATCCCAATACTGACTAGAGAGGTTAGTTTCTTCCAAATTTGGCTTGAGTTGGAAATCTACCAGCACCGTGATTACATTGGGTGCATTGTTTCAATTAGCCCTGGACTGTTGTGCTGCTATCTGCTTCCCCCCAATCCACTTTGAGCTGGTTGCAGCAATCATTGCCAAATGTAACTGTTACAATTGCCAGTGGTAGTTATGGTTTGAGCAGGGGAATACAGATCAGTTTGGGGTGGAAGAAGAATACGACCAAAATTCCTTAAAAAGCAAGAGTTTGTTTCTAATGCATCTTTACCAAAAATGTAATATTTAAATTTGAAAATAAATTTCTGAGATTTAATTGATACAAATGAATAATTAAATTTGGAGACAAGACAAGGGCCTACAAATTGCATGTATTTGCTTTGATCTTCATGTTGAAAAATTAATAGGTAAGTGTACAACAAGAATATATTCCTTCAGAAAAAAAATGTTGCAATTGTTAATTTGGTCTCTTTGAAAATGTTCCTGGAAGAATCATTATTCATGTAAACATTTGATTGATATATATGCAGAAATCTTGGGATTTTAGATTTTCTTTCTTTATAAACATTGGCACGACCCAAAAACAAAACAGTGACTGTGATGGCCATTCACAAATTATTACTTCAGTAAAACAAATTGTTAAAACACAATCTAAATAACTACTGTGTAAACAAACCTGTAAGTTAGGAAATATCCATTTCAGGTCAGTCTAGAATAAGTTGCAACTCTTCACTGCCTAGGTCCTTTATTCATAATCATAAAAAAGGTTTGCAGTAGTGGGAAGTTTTCTGGGTTTTTTGTTTTTTGGTTTTTTTTGTGTGTGTATCTTGACTATATATTACAAAAACTGAAAATACTCTGTATTTTCAGTTATAGTTTGGAAAAAACACCCACCCATCAACAAAACAAACACATACACCCTCTGCCCCAACCAAACAAACACGTAAAATTATGAGATGTATGGAAAGTTGATAAAAAATTAAAAACATGACAGCTTGTGATTTATGTTCTGTCTGGAGACCAGGGACGCACCTAAATATGAATCACATTCAATGCATTAAATAAGGTAAATGCTGGGATTCAGCACCATCCAGTAAAAATTAAGCACTTCAGAAGGCTCCTCAGTGAGGCTGAGAATTTCAAAACTATTGCAGAAACAAGAGCAATCTGATCTATTTTTGAACTTGATTTATCTTAAATCAAAGAATTGGACTAGATGACAATGAAATATCATCTAGAAATAATGAATTTGTGAAAGATGCAATTATTAATGCAGGATGATAGTATTCCACAGCATTTTGCATATTGTTTAATTTAAAATAAATTTTCTTTCTTAAAGAAAAGCATATTAGTAGTATTTAAACTGTTGGGTTACTTTAACTATTCCAAACATGAAAGACTTCAATCCTGGGTTACTCTAATGAACTCAGTTTTTCTAGCTTCTTTCCAACCATTTAAAATTAGTCAAGAGGTTCCCTGGATACATGTATACCTAGGCAACTTCATTCTTCATTAATAGTTTAGGACCAGTTCCTTTCAGATTAATGACAATTACTCTGTGAAGGAAGAATGATACATTAGGTATGATTTCTGATGAGCTTAAAATATATTAAATCAAAAAGAGGTATACTTCAAATACTTTGAAAGTATGTCTTACAGGCAGACCAAAAAAAAATTTAAAAAATAAAATGTCTTAAAGTAAAAGAGAAAAATATGCACCTATGATTCAAATTGACTCAGGAAAATAAAGAAGGAGCTGGCATGAAGGAAGAATTTTGATGATGAAAAGTATGTTCCTGTACACGACTGAATAAAATAGATTATTTTTCAGTTGGAAAAGACTTATAGTGATAATCTAGTCCAACTGCCTGAACACTTCAGGGCTGACCAAAATTAAAGCATGTTATTAAGGGCATTGTCCAAATAAATGCCTCTTAAATTCTGACAGGCCTGGGGTAGCAACTGCATCCATAGAAAACCTGCTCCAGCATTTGACCACACACTGGATAAAGAAATGCTTCCTCATTTTACCTGTAAACCTCTCCTGACAGAGTTTTGAACCATTTCCCTGTATCATATCACTGAATAGTGGGAGAAGAGAGAAATGGCTTTCTTTACACTTCCCTTCCTCAGGAAGACCTAGAAAGCAATGAGGTCACTCCTCAGTCTCATTTTCTCCAAACTAGACAAGTGCAAAGTCTTTAATGGCTCTTCTGTTTAACGCTGTCAGAGAGAAAATAAGTTCAAAATTGTAAAATACTATTGAATTTGAAAGGTTGCAATCTGCTGTATTTCTGCTCAAATTTTGGTGGAGAAAAGAGTTTTTCGGTGTGACACAGATTGAAAAATAAGTACATTTGTGGGTGTTTATGGAAAATTTTATACTGAAAATAATGAAATAAAATCTTCCCAAGTTTCATTTTTTATCTGTAGTTTTCAGAATCAAGATGGAGACACAGTTTAAAAATATTAATTGATTTCACAAATAGTTACAGTCACTAAATATTTATTCTTCTTCTAAACATAATCGTTTAGATCTTTGTGATCTGATTTCATACTAGCAAATAATAAAGAAAAGTACAGAATATAAAGCTCTAAAGTGATTTTTTTCTCTCCCTAAAACTACAGTCTTTTCCTCTCAAAACCATGTTTTGTCCTTTCAAGGTCACTCTCATTAAATTTAGTTGGTGTTTAATTTTTAAGTTGCTCCCCATTTGATGTAGAAGCCAACTGTGTGTGAGAAATAATAATTTTTCTGCCAGTCAGAAGGAATTTGATTTAATTGACTTTTATCTTGAATCATGTCATTAAAGCTCAAGAAGATTCATAATTAATTATTTACAGGGCACATATCATGTTTCATCCAGTGCAAAATCTTAAATGCTTGGACCTGAGAGTACAGTATTTTAACAGTTGAGTTTGTAGCAAGGTAGAGGCGAGGATGGACTTCAGGTGTATATACAACCTTTTAAAAATACCTTCTCTTTGATAAAGTCAGTGGCAATGGGAAGTGATGGTGCAGCCTAACTGCCTTCACCTCAACTTCATTTTAAAAGTTTAAACTTAACAAAGCATAAGTAACTATAATAAAATACTCCTGAAAGAGCACAGCATGTCTCCTCCGTGGTGCTCTTCATCACTTCTGATTCAGAAAATTGTGACTGCGTCTCAGGGCGGTCTCTTTAGAAATTGAACAGTCCAGTTCAGAGAAAACTAACCCACAAGGGTTGCAAAGATTCAAACACCACAGGACCTAGTAGGGAAGCTATTATAATTGGCTTTCCACTGCTATCCTTAGCTATAAGAAATGTGTCACTATCAGAGAGTCTTGGACCCCTTGTGGGTTGTAAGAACTTTTGGAGATTTGAAATGACAGAGTAGAGGCCTGGAGTGTGTGCAGCAGAAACGGCAGAAGAGCTCTGTTGTGCCTGTATGCAGGCTAATGACAGTAACATTTTAGTGCAGGAAAAATGTATCTGTAGGTGTTATACAAGCACATAAGCTGTATTTGTACTGCATTTCTTCTAAAGCCATTTTCCAAGTTCAATATTCTCAATAATTACCTATCTTAGTAATTGGGAAAGCTCTACTCTTTAAGGGTCAATGAATATAAATGTTCCATATCATAGCCACACGTGATTATAACACGACTAGTCAAGTGTCTGTAATGCTATAAAGTATGTTCAATCTGCAACAAAAGATCCAGCAGATCAATCTACTACTACTGCTACTAGTACTTTTGTACATGTCTAGGCTTGATTTAACTTACTTTTAGACAATATGAAGCTAATCAAAATCTATCAACAGAATCCCTTTTGTGATGGTCTGTATCAGCAGAACTACAACAGGCTTCTCTTCACCCCAGAATAATGTTACAATGTGTTAAGGAAATAGCTTAGAAGAAATTATTAGGGATCAAATTGGAATCTTCAGCTGGAAAAAAAAAATTATGTTCCTTTTAGGCACTTTGAAGTAAAGCTACAATAGAGGTGACTCAACTGTCACATAAAAATATTTTATGCTTTTAGCCAAGAAAATATTTCTCAAAAAAAAATTGTCTGTGAAATAATATTTTTTTAGTAAGAATCTGATTCAGCTCTCAAGGTATTTAACATATAATTAAACATTCAATGACAAATATACACTAAAATATTAGTGTTAGAAGAAAAGTTTTTGTAAAACAACTTTTATTGAATGACAAAAGGTTTCAGTAAAACTAAATGGATAATAAAAAAATGGACAAACAAGATATCCTGCAATTAATTTGCTGAGCAAATTGAATTCCTGCAATTTTTCTTTTTATGATATAAAATATATTTTTTACCAGTGTTTAATAGTATTATTTTTTTTGAAAGACAATGGTAGATAAATATTTTAAAACAAAAAATAACCTACGTAAGGGCCAAAGCCTAAGAAAAAGAAGCTCCAAACTGCCAAGCATTATTTCACCTACGTTTTGCCTTCTGTCAGGGGGAACAGATGCTATGCTTCCTTTCAGTATCAGAGCATTTCATTTGTTCTTAGATGGCACATTTATTTCCCTTTAAAATATCTCATAGATAGCTCAAATGTCCAGGAAGAAAGGAAGGTTATTCCTTCCTCGAAACGCAACTAAATGTACCTAGAACAAAGAAGACTCCAGTGTATGGTGTGTGACTGCAGCAGCAAATATGATAATCATAGCAAGAAACCAGAAAAAAACAGCTCAAGCAGATACTGGAAAAAGAGACTTGGTAGGCACCTTAAGTAATGTCAGCTCATAAAATATCTTTGGGTTAATTAAAAACAGGCCTGACAAGATGATACCCATTCTACAAAGTCCTATCACAAAAAGAAGAAAAACTTCCCACAATTTTTTAACTTGTATTCCTAGTTTACCTCCTTACTTAAAGCTTTCTCCACCCCAACACCATTTATTAGATAATCTGAATTATCTCAATTTCTTAGATAATCTGAAAGATATTTTTATATGGCAGCCCCCTGAAAGCAAAATGGGTAAATCTGCCTCAAAGACCTTGTTGACTCAATATGCTTTTACCATGACTTATTATGTATCCACATATTAAGTTGTATGAATAACTGAATTTCTGCTCCCTTTCATCCTGAAAACTGATTAAATGACTGGGTTTTGACTTAATCCTATGTTATTAAGCATAAGGAGAAGTTATAAAGTCTTTTCTCCACAAAATTTTATTTGGTTTAATTGGCCCTGATTATCTTGAAATCCAGAACCTAGATTGACAACTTACTGAGGAAAAACTACCAAAAATGGCTCTCGTAAGGGATTTGGTAATTTCAGCCAGTACTACCAGGAGAAATGTCTTACTCTGAAGTTTTAAATGCTAACATTTCTTTTTCAAAGAGGAGTAAACTTTTCTGATTCCTATTTAAAACACATATGGATAAGTAAACAGTATCATAACCTTACCTTTTATTAAACAATTAAAACCTACATCAGATATTTTAATTTATCTAATCAGGTTCAAATTGCACCATTAAACCTTCAAGAGAATTACCTAACTGCATACTGTAGATCATATAGACAGTGATTATATAGTGGGGTATTTTAAAGGATGCTTCTCCTTTGTGTAAAAACAAATGCACAAACAAAAATATGTGCTATATAGAGTTATAGAAAGAATAAATGTGTCTTTTTTAAGATTAATTATCAGGACAGACATCTAGGATAGGAGAATCACAGATTTTTCAATTTCAGAATTGAGTTCTACTCACTCTTTTATCAGATTATTTCAGAGTAAAAGTTGAAAATATCTCCTGAACAGCAACTGAATTCCATCCATCTCTTCCACAAATTACATGGTTTATCTCTTGGGCTATGTTGATTTTCCACAATCAAATGGACTGGTCTCAAAAATCTCTCTTAGCAGCCACGTCAAAGTTTTGAATTAGGAGAGAACACACTTCTGAAAGTAGGATTTTGTTGAACGAAATCCTCTGTGACTGCATCAGGAGTTTAAATTGGATTTTCAGCAGCTTTAATAAGTGATGCTTGTGAGACATTGTGAAACATGGAAGCACTGATTCCTGAAAATATACTTTTTTTTTAAATGACAGTAGATACTGTTTTTATGCAGCATGAGGTATAAGGTTTGAATGAAGCTGTTTACCACACAGATTTCACATCTTGTCTTTCCAAAGAACTCCAGAGGGCCATGTGAAAGAAAAAGCAATGTGAAAACCTAGGAGCTGCTGACTGTCTGAGGTACTCCAGTTCTCCCTTCAAGTCATCATGGGTCACTGTTGCTTCCCTTGGATCTTCGGATCAAAAGGTAAGACTGATGCTCATTGCTCCAGAATCACTGGCATATGAGTATGTCACCCCAAGACTGTTCAATTGAAAACAGAGTAAGTGTCATTCCTATCACAAGTTTCACTCTTTCTATATAGGAAAGGCATTAAAAACCACATTATGAATTCCAGTAGTGTTTGTGAGTCAGATTACTGTCTGCTAAAACATGGAAAAATGAAGGAGGTTCTGACCATGAGGTTATCTTATCTGGGGAGCTATAGTGAACTTTAGTGTACAAGACTGCATGTGTATATTAGTTAGCCATTTCCCTGGTTTGTTAGCAAGCTGCTGAAAGGTTTTGTCATCTTGTTTTGCAAGTGAACAAGTTTGGATCTTTTTTTTTTCCCCCTAATATTCATACTGACATAGAAACAGTTCAAGTTTGCTTCATTTAAGTTAATTTTCACCCTGTAGAGAGAACTAGGAAAAGGCCTGCACATCTTTTAGTAACCATGTACCTGCGTACCTGTTTTGTGGTTTCTGGACAAAAATGCACGACAACTCTTTGCAAAACATTAAATTAAGGAAAGAAATTTTCTGCATTATCATCATCATAAAATAATCAAAGATATATTTATTTATCTCAATTCTTTGTATGTTATTATTTTGTGAGTGTTATCCATCAGGGTTACAACTCTTTATTTCTCATGCCACCAGATCAGAACATCTATAAAAAAGATAACAGAGGGATGGAACAGTTGGGAGGGACCCACAATGATTATCAGGTGCAAATCTTAAATGAATGTTCATATATGCAACCCTGTGACCTTCACATTACCAGCATCATCCTCTAACCAACTGAGCTAATCTCAAAATGGGAGGCTTCAAGAATTCTAACAGCTACACCATTTCAAATGGATAAAAACTTGGAGCAAAAGTTAACCATTTCTACTTCTAACAATAGACACTCATTCTCAGAATAAAATATGTGCTTTACTCATTTACTGAAAAGATGCAATTGTGTAACATGAAAGCACTCATTCCTGCAGGTATGTTTTATAACATACAAAACATGTATAAGATGTAATGTAAGTTGGGTTTGCTTATCAGTGTACACGTATTATTACTGCATCAATATCACAGCATTAAACAATAAGAAACATGGCATATCAGACAAGAATTCCTTAAGATTATTCCACTTAAAGGCCTGGAGAGCAGTGTTTCACCCATCTTGAAGAACTGACTTACTCTGGGATATGAAATTCATATACGTGGCTTCAAGTAAAAGACCAGTAAATGTAAATTACTGCCTTGAAAATGAAAAAAAAATAAATATTGAGTTTTCATTTGTAGAGCTATAAATGGTTTTATGCCTGATCGGCCACTCTAACATATAATAAAAGAGTGCTTTGCACCACAATGATCAATATATTTAGTCTATTATTGGACTTTTGTTATGTGTGTAAGTAGAACTAATGCAGATATAATCTGATTTTTGAGAAAGGCAAGAGAAAATATTCTCCATCTCTCTCTTTAAGCAAAATGCAAAGCTACATCAGTCCCATAGCTCACAGTCTGTCTGCACATTGTCAGATGTACAACTTCATTTTCTTTTGGTGTACCTGATAAGCTACTCTATAAAATATACTGTTCTACAACTGGCTTCTTTGGTTGTTTATTGTTACTTTTTCTTTTTTTTTTCCTGAGCAGCAGAACAGTCCTGAATTTTTTTAGTTTATAAAGGACAGTTTTACAGAGAGTTATAAAAAACAGGTGTAAGAATGTGAATAGACAGATAGTGTGTTAAAAGCAGGATGTGACTTTTGGACAAAACAGGGTGCATCTTAATCACTTGGTGGCAAAAGGCTGATTAAACTCCACCAGTAAATTAACATAGCACAGGCTAGGAGAGTGCACACAAGGTATCATTACGTTATGCACAATGGCAGAGTTTACAGGCAAAATTGTAGCCTTCAAGGGCAGACTGCCAAATGTACAAGACCTCTCAGTTAGAAGCAATGTGGGACTAAAATCAGTTTTAATTGCTTGATAAAAAATGTGTAGCTTTGGGAATATTTTTTCTTCTTTTATCCTTTTTTATTTTTTCCTCTTCTTCTTTTTCTTACAAAGAGATGGCTGAATCCACCAAGCTTTGAAAAGGTTTTTTTTTAATTATTTTGAGGCTTTGAATATTTGTTTAGAGTCAAATGACAGTAACATGTGGTATTACTCATGATGCCTCTTAGCACCTTAACTACCTAGTTGTAATATTCTTCAGCTTTTATTTGTGGTAAAGATAGTAAGTTGGATTCAATAAAATAATTACTGATGATTATTAATGTATTCTGCATAAGCATAGATAATGGTACTGTTTGTTTTGTATGAGAACTGACTTTTTCATGGGAATAATTCTAGACCTTGCTCAGTGTAAAGTTAGATTAACCTTAAGGAAAGTACTTGCTCCACTTTTTGATGTGCAGCAAATAACAGAATTTGGCCCCTAAAGCTACAGCTTTAATGACAATCCCAGCCCCATCAATAACTCATAATGAGAATTATTGATAATGAACAGAGAGGTATTTGGTTAAACTTAAGGGAAGTAATAGAACCCCATCATTTGATTCTGGTTGTTGTGGTTTTTTAACATTTAATGTACAAGACTCGAGGGCAGTCTCCCCGACCAACCTCTAAAGGTCCCCTGATATCAGGGCTAAGGTGGAAAACGAGGAAGGGGTCCACACCACAACTCTGCAACTAAATACTTTAATAACCATAAAAGAAAATGTGGGACAAGTCCCAAACCACGCACATACCCTGCAAGAATTAAATGTTGAAAACAAGGGTGAGGGAAAAATGCAGGGTATTTATAAGGGATGGTGAGAGGTGGGTCCAGGGTCAGAACCCAATGGGTAAAGGGAAAAGTGGTGCAAGGGAGGAGCAATGCAGGGCAGGAGTCAATAAGGTGGGATGGGGTGGAACAATGCAGTGAACATAAACCAATGTGGGTACAAGGATACAAGAACTTTCCAGAATGGGGAGGGAAAAAGGGATGACATAACTGGGAACAGGGGCAACCAATAGGGAATGAAGGTTATAAAACATTACCAAAAGCAGTTTAAAATCTTTGACAACCTTCTTAGGAACTATTATAAACTTAAACAAATGCCCTCCAAGGCCTGGGGCCAAGGGGCAACTCCTCATCAAAAACACTTGTCTGGCATGGGATGTCAGCCAAGCTGACTTCCACATCTGGTAACAGAAATTTTAAAGAATTTGTGTAGAAAACAGAAAAAAACCCACCTATTATAAAAAAGCACACCAAGATTATATATGCTTTTCCTTACTTCCTGCTATTCAACTTCTACTAAGTCTCCATAACAATAAACAGAGAGAAAATGATGAAACGGTCTTTGAAATGGTCTTTCAAAATAATCTGAAAAGTTTTAGAAGTCACCTTTTTTCCCTTAGTTTTTTGAACATTGTACTGAACTTGAAAGGTCTCAAGACTGAGATTTTAAAGGCTTGAGGTCTCAGCTTCTTGGAGTTTTCTGTAACTTTATTTTTCTTGGCTTAGTTTGGACAGCATTTTTTCAGTTGATCAAGTGTCTATATTTTTAATTTTTTGCATTTACTTCTGCTAATATTTTCAGGATAAAACTGTACTTTCTTATAGATAATGGTAACAAGCAGTTGTTCTAAGCAGAAAGGAAATATTTACAAGCCGAACACAATGATACAGTGTAAATGCAAGTTTAGTATGATAAAGGCCTTGACACAAATAGACAAGATGCAACACAGAGAAGGAAAAGGGAATAGAAGAAGACCAGAAATGGGAAAGAGAAAGAATAAGCCATCAACACAGTACTATTCCTCCCTGAAAAGGATTCCAGATGCTGACAACTGGCTATAATAGACCATCACCACCAAACCCATAATAAAATTGTTGGCCCAGAGGAGCTGTTAAAGGGCAACTTTAACTGAAAAAGTGGAAAGTAAGAGTACAAATTGCAATTTTAAATGTGTTGTTGCTATTATTGAAACACATTCTGCATATAAGTGTTCTATCAGCATTATAATTCTTTGTTTCTCTAAAGTAATTTAATATAGACTGATGTTGATTTTTGAATTAGACTATTATAGTTTCAATTATACTAACCAATAAAGTCTCAGCTTTACTTATGCAAATGGGTGTTGCTCTTCCTCTTTGCCCATACAAGGATTTTGAAAATAATGTGCTATTCAGTTAATTTATAATATAAATTATAATATATATTAATAATAGATTTATTATTATATAATATATTATCATTTATAATTTATAATTTATAATTCTGATTTAAAACCTTTATTACCTAAGCCTGGGCCACCCACCATTTTTCTAAATACACCCTATTAGTAATTCAGGATTTTAGTGGACAGGAGACCTTATCCACTGAGAATTCATACAGCTATACATTTTGGATAATAGAAGAGTGTGAGAGAATGGAAAATGTATACTCCTCACACCTGAAGCCCAGCTTGGTGTAGTCTAGCTTCATAACCTCAATTTTTCTCAGAATGCTATTAAGTAGATATAAATAATAGCTTCAAAGTTGAAAGAGAAGTGTTGCTGACTGAGAGGATATAAAACCTAGGAAAAATAAAATAGCAGCAAAACAGCATCAAGGATCAGCCTATTCTAAGGGAGCAACTATACCTCACGCAACTGGCACATTCCTGGCAAGCAGAGACCTGTCTCATCCCCATGCTGAGGTTATTAATATAATATTAGCTCAATACCACACTTTTCCTAGCTACCTAAGTGTATGTACTCACCAATAAATAATTGCTGTGTTAAATAATTATTAAGCTGTTTGAGAGTGTCTCTGTGTGTGGTAAAGGTACATGAAGAAAAGAGACCCAGAAAAGAAGAGCTTCAGGGGGTGCAGAGGATCAAGGTTTTGCTGTCCCCCATGCTGGGAATGGACATAGAAATGCTGAGTTTCAAATGACAGACTATTTTTCTCAATATGCTTAGGAAAATTCTTCGCTAAGTTACTTACAATCTACCTATTATATTAACTTCAAAGTGTGACGTAGAACAGGTGAGGCTGAGAGGTTTCATCCTGACAGCTTCAAAAAATTCATTTCTTTGTGTGCTCATAGGTCTGTAACAAAAATTGCTCACCACGTGTGCCTTCTTAGCCAGGCTTGACCCTCACATGGGAGGTAGATACTAGAGAGTTCAGTATAAGTGAGGCTTTAAAGCTCTTGCTGTTTGAGCTGGGCAATTAGGGAAAGCGTGGTGGTGAGTTTTTAACACTGGAGTCAAAACTGAAAATACCTGATGTATAAACCACTGAAAATAATTAGATAAGAACAGCTTTTAATTCCTGCTGAGATGGTTGGAAATCAAACCCTACAAGTAAAAAATTATCTTCTTTATTTTTAATAAATTCCCTGGCGAGTAATACTTTAATAATCGGTTAAAAATACAAAAAAAAAAAAAATCCAGAGTTAAAAATCTGTAAGGTAAATTCACCAAATCAAACTTTCTCCATTTTTGAAATTAAATAGGCAATGTTTTAATTATCTGGGCACAAATGCAAAATCTCTGATGTCTCCTGTAAACATTTTCAGTTATTCCATGCCCTGCTATAACATTTTAATCATATAAATAGTTTTTGGTTCTCCCTTGAAGAAGTAGGAATGTTACAGATGCAATCTGGCAAATATTATTTTTTTTTCTATAAAGCACTGTAGACAATTTCAAGGATAGTTTTCATGGGCAAATGATGAACTCCTGCCTTGAAACAACATAAACATGTTAAAAAACATAAACATGCTTAAAGAAGTTTTGCTGAAAAAGCAATCTTTATGCTTTCTCCCCTTTTCGGAAATTATAAGAGAGAAAATGTTTTAGACATAACAATGCAGCAGTGGAGAATAATCTGTTATTTTGAATTTATTAATTACATAACTGAGACATTATATTCATTATCTATGTATGCCTTGCAGATGTTTCTTTTATATTGGGAGTAATCTATGAACATGATTATTTTTTTCTATGAAAGTGAAATATAGAGGAACTAACAAAACCTCATGTTTTATTAATGACTTGAGAGCACACACTTCAGCTGCCATCATAATAACTGGGGACACTTCCCTTATCTTTTCAAAATGCAACGTAAAAAGGTTTTCAGGTTAACAATTTGATCTGAATAAGGTCTCATGACAAAAATTTTATATTGAACATGGTAACTGGTCATTAAAAACTTATTTTTTACTACTAGAATATTTTATTGGACTTGTTCCACTTCAAATTAAATATAGAATAAAGTTAGTATGTTACTTTTTTTAATATGAGATATAAGATTTTCTACTGATTTTGAAATGCAATTAAATTACTTAAACTGCTAAAGAAGACCTCAGCAGTAGCTATTCTGTATCAGGTTGCATGCCCTATCCATTGATCCATGTTTTCACTCCCAGAAACACAAGAACCACATCAAGATATGCAGAAACTTTATTTCCTCACAGCCTCTGGACCCCAGTATTCTTCTCTGACTTTGAATTATGGATATGGAGTGCTGAACTTGATCTCTAACACTAGAATTCACATTGAATTTTTTGTACTAAGGGCATATATAAAAATCTCTCAAAGTCTAATCTGGATCTATGTGAAAGCAAGCCATCCTAATTTTCTTTTTAAACTTTGACTAACACTATTGTGTGGAAAAAAGAAACATTCCTTTTTCAGTATAAAGGACCAGCACATTTCTTGCAGCTATTGTGAAGAACAAAGCTGACTTCAATGCTCCACAGCATTCCTCTCTACAAGTCCATGACAGTAACAGAGAAAATAATGGAAATGAATGGGCCATTTTAAAGACCAGAATGACTCAGTTTTTGTAACAGGCAAGCAGATTGGAGAAACTCTGATGCAGGATATAGCACAATGAATGTTCTACAAGGTCTTTGAGATTTATTTCCAGTTCTGTGAGTAAACCTAGCATATCCAGGTTCAGCATACTCTATGAAGTGTAAGGGTACACTTCGAAAGGTATGAACACTGTTTTTGTCCATTTCGAAGGAGCAGAAACAGAAACTGAGATATCATCAACCTGTAACCACAGTATATGATAAAGCAGTTAGACCTAGCTTTAAAGATAGGAGCAAAGTTGCCCAGTAGTATAGGTATAAACCATGCGGAGAAGAGCATGTGCAGTGAAAAAAACAGAGTAAAAAATATAAAGAGGACAGAAAGAGAAGCGTGAAAAGTTATATAAGAAAAAAGTTTTCTTAAAAACCTTAAATTGCAGGTTCTGGCTGCTGCTCAGGGAAAAGATTTTCCTTTTCTTTTTATGTTCTCTTCAGCTCCAGATTGTCAACATTTGGCAGGATTTAATATTTAACAGGGTGTTGTCCACTAGAAACTTATATCCATTTTTTGAAGGAACAAGATCAGAAAATTAACCTTCCAGTAGCTGGGGGAAATCTTTCTGATCTTATGGGACATCCATGTCTATATGAGTACCAAACATTGACTGAAACTTGTTTTGTGATTTCGTAAAAAAGGGATGGCTAACACAATGATCATATGATTGACATAACAAGATATCTTTCTTGTGTTAGTTTTTGTTTGGTTGATTTGCGTTTTTTTGGGGGTGGTTTTGGTTTTTGGTTTGGTATTTTGCATGAGACAATAATACAAGGAAATATTTTTAATACTTTCTAAACAAATTAATAAATCATTAAAACTTAAAAATTTCATTGCAAATAATACTTAATATTGGAAATTATGCATCTGAAGTTAATTCCTCTCCACTGTTGAAATACATCAGCGAAGACAATAAATCTCTTTACAACCATATCTATTTGTATTCACAATGAAACTCAATTAGTAAAAAATACTTGCTCATTATTTATGAATGTATCTAGACAGGTTTCCACAGTATTCTGCTAGCGGTATGCTAGTAGAAGCACCATTTAAGAAAGCTGAAATTACATTGCCCATTACTGAGCACAAGGATAATGAACAAATTTTGGTTGCTTCGCAGTGTCTTGCCTCATTCAGTGCTGCAGTGTTAACTTCAAATAATTTTCAAAATTTTCAAAACACTGCCTAGTACTGTTGAATATGATTACAATTTTTAACTTGTTTTTACACTGTAGACTTGAATCAATGTTTCTTTGACAGTAACAAAAAATAAAATTAGGAAATTAATATTATGGCTTCACAAATTTTGGCATGGTCCAAAAAGATTTTAAAGGAATGGTAATATGCTTCACTGTCTCTTGGACAACGTAGATATCTTTAGGAGAGCAAAATGAAAAGAGCAAAATATTATTACTTTCAAGAAAGACATTTGTGTGACTTTTACTCAATGAGTAAATTTTTTTTTAAACCATAGACTCTTAGGTGTTAAATAATATGTGTTGTTTTCTTCAGTGTCAAGTCACAAGTATAAGGAAATATAGGGTTTTGATTTTTACTTTTCTTTTAGAATTGCAATATTAATATGCTATGAACATTTGCAGAACCATACCAGAACTGATTTATGTGGCATTAAATATTTCAAACAACTGCCTGGAAGCAATGCCCTCAGGTAGTCCCTGTACTAGCCAGTTACTGTATTAAGAGTAATGTAATTCCCACAAGTGCTACTTTCCAGAAATATTACTTTTTTAACATGACAGCAAATGCAATGTGACAGACAGGTTTGATGGAAACAGAGGAAAAATGCTTCTTTATATGAAGTCCTTGTAGCAATGATTTTTTCAATTAATTGGGAAATAACACATATATTAACAGTTATTTTCTTTTTTTCTGAATCAAAATAGACATGTCTTCAAAGATGACCAGGTACAGAGGTGCCATCTTTCTATCTCATTTCTTTCAGTCATATTCAAGCTATTATGTGATTGAAGCAATAAAAAATACTTCCTCTTTCTGTCCCATTTCTCCATTTCTCATTCAGTCTAGACTGCGTGATAAGTGACAATTTCTGTTTAATTTAAAATCTACATAAAATGCAGAAAACACGATTAATTTCAGAAGTCAGAGATGAGTGTGATATCTCAACATAATAATAGTATGAAATTTAGATTTAAGCTCTTCTTCTGGTTTCATGTATTGTATTTTGTTCTACTTCGTTTGTTGTCAAGCAAGAAAAGCTATATATTTGAATAGAACAAATTTCAGGTCTGTCCCTAACTTTAAAAAATATACATTATAAACTGATGCACAGCAGAATCAAATTCTAGTATGGTTTTACTCAGATTTACCTTCAGTTTGCTTTTGCAATTTGATGCCGATCTACACTAGTATAAATGAAATTAAATGCTAACTCTATGGAGTCCAGGGATCTAATTACAAATAAAACAATTTTTCAGGCAGTGAACATTGGTAAGATATACCTGCTGGTCATTAAAAGCTCACCAAAAAATGGAGATCAAAGAAATCATGCTGTCAAAAGAAGTTCTAAGTAAAATCATGTGGGTCTTCAAGGAATGAATTAAGGACAGTGAGATGAGAAAAGAAAAAGAACGAATTTACATAGGGCCAGTAAGAATCTGCTGAGAATATACAGCTAAGTGTGCTACAGCATATCATTCTCGTTCCCAAATTTTTGGGGTTAGGACTTCTAAAAGCAGTACTAGCATTTAAAATGTATATCAATGTACTTTCCAGCATGACATAAGGAAGAAAAAGAACACCAACAGTCGCTGGGGAATGTTTTGCTTCTCCATAATAGTACACACTTCTAAAAGAAGAATGGGATGGTAATTTAAGTCATCCTTTATTATGTGCTTGCTCTGGCATCTATGTTTTTGTCTGCTTTTCTGCTTTTTTCAATTTCTGATTGGAAACTTGATTTTTTTTGGTATATTTTTCCTTTCTGGGAACCAATCTTTGCTCACAGCAAACTTACCTCAGCATTTTATTAATAACAATGAGTTAAAAATATGTGACACTTGTATGTGTCTTGGTTTGAAAGACAGGTGTCTGCTAAGAAAGGCAGCACCCTCTCTTTGGAATGGAGAATGTAACCTCCGCGCTCCAAATTATTACAGTTTTGAAATTAAGGGACTCTCACGCAAAGATATGAGAATAGGAATGGCAGTTCTTTAATAAGGAAATTAAAATAGGAATACAGTACTACAAAGAACAAACCCAAAACTCTGACAGTGTCAGAATACAACCTGACACCCCATCAGTCAGAGTGTTGGTACCAGTCCCATTTAGTAGTGGCTGCAGTCCTCCTGGAGTGCCAGATGTGGTTCTGTTGAAGCAGTGCTCCCGTAGAAGGCTGCAGTTTTCCTCTGCAGGTCCAGTGATGATGTGGAAAGGTCTGGTTTTCCTCTGGAATCCAGTGGAAAAAAAGGCTGCTTTGGTGATCCAAATCTCAGTTTTTATCTAGGTAGGAATTGCTTGGCTCCTCCCCCTGGGTGAAGCATCTCCCAATGGGATGATATAATTTTACCAGTCATGCAGTGGGACTCAATGGCCCATTAACAGAAGATATCTTCCTGGAGGAAGGATGGGTTGTGGAAAAGATAAAGATGACTGCCCCACCCAGTTTGAACAGATGGTGACAGAATACATACTTTTGGTCACATCCTGTATTGCAACCTAAGACAGCATGCTATACTTTTAGATTCTAGACATAGTTTCTATGCTTCATAGTATGCATTGGGCCAGAAATGCAAGTGATCTGTATTCAGATGTATTCTGGGAGTGCTCCTTCACAATGAGTACAATGAGCATTAGAAGTTTCATATATTGCTCCAGTTTTGTTATAGCCTAGTTTAGCCTAGTTTTCCCTTTCAGGCCCAGGATATGGAATTGACAAGTTGCACATAGAAGCAATGAAAAATTTCATTTATTCTCGAAGTGTCATTGCTTTGCCTTGTTTGGTGCACAGATTCAGGACATTCCAAAAAAATGAATAAATCAGTTCAGGTGATGCTATGGATTATTTTTAGTCCAATAAGTTTTCATAGACAAGTTTAATGTGAAGCAGTGAAGCACAATTATTTTTTTTCTTTTTTATTCCTACAAATAATTTTGAATTTTAGTCAACAATCATTACTTGTATGTATTTTTAAAATTTTCTTTTCTATGGTAGACTTTTGATGACGTTAAATCTTAGCTGGATTTTTTTGTCCATTTTTGTTTCCTTTCCCATCCGAAGAAAATGAGAACAAAATAAGAATGTAATTTATTACCAGTCTTAGGATAAGACTGTAGAAAAAACACACTCCCATATTTATCTGCTAGCAGAAGTTTATGTAAATCAGTGATGAAACTCAGCCTTGGAGAGAAGGTGCTCAGAAGGAAATGTAAGGAGATGAAAAAGAGCAATACAAATTACTCATCCAGCGGGATCTACAATTACTCAGACACAAACAAAGATTAATATTTTGGAGTGATCTTTCAGCAAAATTGAGGGTAGGCAGCAACATTTCCAAAGGAGCATATTTGGAGTTGCATTACAGGAAGGATTTTGTAGAATAATGTAGAAGACTAAAAATGAACACTCTGTTGAAGGTCAAGATAATAGATTTTAGTAACACTTGCACTCAGTTAAACTGAAGTGCATTTTTTGGCAGCTGAAATTTTGGGTCATCTATTGTCTAAATGACAATAGTTTCCACTAACAGACATTAAAATAACTTGTTTCTATATGATAATGAGGTAATTTCCTGTAACATTTACTGTGGTTACATTTCTTACTTCATAATGATATTTGATGTCACCTTAAAAGGTTTATATTTACTGTGGATTTTACTGACTAAAGGAAAATAATTTTAAATTTAGCAGACTACATCAAGTACACCAACCTCCCTTTTCACTCCTACGAACCTTATGTTTATTACTATGGATCATTCTCCTTGAGAAAACGATTTGTGATCTGTGTAAATTGTTGTGTTAATACACATTGTTAGTGTTGCTCAGATTTGACATATTTAGGTTCAGTTTCCCATCTTTGCAAAAACTGAAGTGAAAGCTTATCACTTATTAGATGTGTAAGCTTACCCAAAATGGTTGGGGATTTTTTAGTACATTTGTGTGCAATTATTAAATATGAACATCTAAGAACAATTTCCTGATAACTCAAAAAAAGAGATAATAGTCACTTGATTATATACTCTGGATATATATTTTAATGCATTGAAACACCATCAGACACTGGATAAATAAACAGAAATTTAGACTTTAGAAATTACATATGATTTAGAAATTATCAGAACTGAACAAATTTGAGTTGAGAAATTTGTTTGATGCCTAGCAAATGTAGATGATCTAGCTTTCAGGGATTTGTCCATCATTGTTTCCCATTTTCTCAGGCTTGGGGACAGGTAGAGCACTGTGAGGAGTGTTCACCATCCTTCCAGTCACTACACAGAGTTAAGCTGAGGGGGTGAGCATTTCAACCCATAGTCTCTGTCTTTGTTCCTCTCTTGCCAGAGAGGATGGGTAAAGGAAAATGGCTTATGCAACAAAATACACATTTGTCCACAGCTGAAGCAGAGGTTCTGGGTGGCATGACAAGACTAAAAACTTGTAAAGTTGCTGCGATAAATAACTAGCCATTTACTAGAGCATGTTAACTATAAACTGTAGTATAATGACATAATAGGCTGAAATAAAATATTTAGAGATCAACATAAGACAAGAATTACTCAATACAATCAACATAACTGTACACTCACTATCATCCCAAATCAATCATCTAGAGCTAAAGCCTAGTCACACAGCCACCCTGTTATCTTTACAGAAAGTCTCATGATACTCACTCATCTAAAGTAAGATAAGTCTTAGTTTTAGTGCAGATTTTTTTTCTGTTTAGGAAACAACGTTAGCAGAGTAGACATACTCATATTTTATTACTAATGAAAGTCAAATAACTTCCCTTCATTTTTAATTTTTTATCCTACTGGTAAACCTGATACGCCACTTTGTGACTGATCAACAAACTCCTGCAATGAAAGAAATCTCATTAGATATGGGTCAAGCTGTTGTGTCCAAGAAGCTCTGGGAGTAATGCAAAGAAACTGACCTAATCTCAACACAAAAAGAAACAGAGGTGGCCTTTGTTTCATATAAACCACTACCAAAGCTTGAGTTGTGTAACTGGTGGTGTAAATGTTTATCCCTGTGTTCCTTGAAAGTGTAAATATCTCCCTGAGTCAGCCGGAACAAGAAGGGGAATGAATAGGTGGCTCAGTCCAACACAGAGTAGAAAAACAAAGCAACTGGTAAAATAATTTTTAAGAGAGCAACAGGCTTGAGCTGACTTCAAGCTGTGTATTGTTTCCTGCCGACTGATGACACCCAGGATGGTGATAATGAACATATCACAGACACTGGGAATGGGAAACACAATAATATTGTGATTGAACTGTCCACTGCATTGCTGTGTTTTGCTAACTGTGACTTATATTTGGTGATGTTATACAGTTTGAGTCACTCTGATAAATCAGAAATCTTTTAAACATCAGATATATTTAGAATAAGTAAAACTGGTATTAAATACTACAACCTCCACAGTCTCAAAGGACCCAGTGAAAGTGTACTGCACTCTGACATATTTAAAATGGGTAAATCTGTCAAGTAGCTTATCTCACTATTTGTCACAGGCAAAAAAATAACCTGTTCTGTGGGTGTATAAAAATCGTGACTGCGGGTTCTTAGGATTCCATAATGCACAAGGGTACTATCTAAAAGTCTCTTTATTGCAGATTACCACGTACATTTCCCCCATATCACCACTAGCACATATACTGCCACAAAATCACCACTAGCAAGAAAAGCTATTAATTAAGTGGATATATATGCATACATAGCAAACTATTGAACATTACTATCAGCCATCAATAATATAGTAACAATCAATAGTATGGTAGCAATCAATCATAGCAGCAATCAACCATATAACAACAGCAATCAATTGTAAAACAGCAATACAGTTATGTTCTATTACCAGCTACCAGAATCTTTTAATTAGTGAAACAAAATTATCAACCATATGATAGTGGGTAGTTATAATAGTTACATGGATATGTAATACCAGTATCAAGCGAATTAGACAGATTTCAGAGCGGGTGAAACAGCCTGAAAGAGGAGGACATATTGATACAGGAAAGGAACCAAACCATCTCAGAGGTAGAGGACAAACCAAACTAATCCCAAATGTGGGTCCAAAGAAGTAACAGACTGAGCTTCTCTTCAAAGATGTCCTGTACCACAGAGTCTGAAGTCATCCAGGCATCCTCAGCCTGGGTCCAAGATCCCATAGAGATTTCTTTTGGAGAGTTCAGCCTGTTTAAGAAAGGAAAATTAAGTCCTTTTTATTTCCTAGAAACACAACCACATCAATCACTAGCATTCTGAAGAGCCAATAGATCTTGTCAATCTCTATTTTTTACCTGTAAGATCCAATACATGATGAAGTTTTGTGGTTTTTTTCAGATCAATTTCATTTTCCCAGAATGTTTCCCATTTTGAGATGATAAGTTGCCATTGTTTCTTAGGTTTTGCACTTATTGATGATATCTCAGGGTGCCTCCTCTTTCTATGTATGCAGCTGTATTTCAAAGATGCCAGCTGCACTTTTCAAGGGTATTTCTGCTGCCAAGGCCTAGTTCCCAGGCTCTCAAGCTGGCAGGCAATTTGCCTGTCAGTATTTTTCAACAGACATTTCCTCTGTTCAGTAACATTCTCCTCCTAATCAGGCTACAAATTATGGCTGCTCACATCACCATTTTGTTTCCATCTCTGAACATCTACACTGTGTAAATTATAAATTTGTCCCAGGATCTTTGTGAATATGACTCAACATATTCCCCAAAAACATATTCTTGCATGGTTTTAGAAGCTGATTTCTGTGCTGCTCTACAAATCCAGCATAGGTGAAACAGCACTAGACTTAGTCCTTTCTACATTAATGAATTCACTTAAATTCTTTCAGGCATTAAGTCATTATTATATTACCTAGTACCACATTCTTAATCAAGAAAAACATAAAAATAATATCCTACAGCATAATCTGCACATGTATGTCAGACACTTCAGCAGGAAAAGAGAAATATTTTGATTCTCAAGAACTACATGTGACCCTGGTTGCCCAGGGTTACTTGACCTGAAGTGCAGATACCAACAATCTGCTCTGGAGGTAGCTAGTCCTGAGCTAAATATACAAAAATTACCATACCTCATAGTGGGGTAAAATTCCTCCTAAAATGGATACAGTGATACAGTCACTAGTGTAGATAGACACTATGAGTAATGATTTATTTTAAAAACAGTTCCACCAAAGTCTAAAGTATAGCAATGGATCTGGTTGGGTAATGAAGGCCAGGTGCCAGAAAGCAGTTTAGTGCCTTATGAATGATATTGGTAGAAATTATACGTGGGATTTAAAGCTCAGCTGACATCCAAACCCACAAAATGTCCAATATCTAAAAACATCTCGCTCTTTTCTTTTCTTTTCTTTTCTTTTCTTTTCTTTTCTTTTCTTTTCTTTTCTTTTCTTTTCTTTTCTTTTTTCTTTTCTTTTCTTCTCTTTATCAACGATATCTGAAGGAGTTTAAAGCAATGCTTCTTTCTTTCTATGAAGGACTGAATTCTGTCAGAAATTTGATTAGGATAAAAGAATGGCACATTTCTCAGCTAATATCTAGGAGACTTGGAGCAAAGTATCTGATCTTGGAGCACTCCACACACATCTCAAGGATGGTGTTCCACATAATTATAGAAATCAATATATTCTGAGTTGTGGCAATGATCGACATCCTGATGTAGGCTAGAACAGGGTGTCATAGAATAGCCAGGATAATTTTCTGCATTATTAACTTATAATTTTATAATTCTGAGGAGTGGTCTAATCTCAAAACAGAAATAACTCTTTGAAAACCACGGTTGGATTAAGAAGAGTGAGCATCCTCCTCCTTCCAGGCATAATAAGCTCCACTATTAAAAAAAGAGATTCATGGCTCCAAGCAGTATCTGAAGTTAAAAATTCTCCTGCAGCTTTCTGTTCATCTTAACTGTACTGAAAAGGAACTGATCAAAACAGAGGAGGTTTCATGACTATGCAGCAAAACCACAGAGAAATGAAAAATCAGCTTGATTCTTTCTTTCTAATACAGTTAAACTCTAGTTTACATGAAATTTTATCTTTTTCAATTGGAAAGTTATTTTGGTGGAAAAAAAGGCACATACAATTACCCCTCTTTATCCCAATACTGTTCAGTACTCATTCATTACTACATTCATCAGTAATTTTTTAGAGCATATAAGGGTCTGACACTAGACAGTAAAGTCACTAGTGTTGTGCATTTAGCCCTTTTCTACATGGTATATCCCAGAGAATTTAATTTGTTCCCTTTCTTTCTTAATTTTCCTGATTGTAAATGTGTTTCTTTCAACTACCCTGGAAAACACAAATCAATTTGAAAACACTACCTAATCCCAATCCTCCATATGAACAATTTTAAAGTATTAATTTTCTGGAAGGTTTATTTTATGGGTTTATGTGGTGGGGTTTAATGTCTGTGAGAAGACACCAGAATCTGCACAGATGGCAACAACAGGAAGATGGTAATAATTCTATGCCTGGTGAGGCAGATTTGGCTAAACTCTCCGGACAAAAACTCATATGGTGACAAACTGTGAGAGAGGAAGAAATGTGTTACACACATGCCATCTCAAGTTAGGGGAACAGCATCTGCACCTTGTGGACACCTGGGACTTTGAGTGTATAAAAATGGTACCTCCAGAAGAACTGTGGACTCCCACCACCGAGGAAGGACCAGAAGAATACCACAGCCACAGGGATCCATGGTGCTTGTTTTCTCTCTCCTCCCTACCCATCCTTTCCCTGCCCTGTCCCCTCCCCTCTCCTCTCTCTTCCTATTTCTTTCTATCTACCTCACCTTTAGTGTTTAATAAAGTCCATACTATTAACTTTGGTATATAGTATGGTTTGTAGCTTAACTCAGGAAGAGGCATCTCTTATAACTGGATCATAAGATCAAGTTAAAATAAAACTATGACAATAGTGAGATGCAAAAGTTTGATAAAATAATATCATGGCAATCTCACTTTGACATACTTTTGCTATAACTGTCTTTTTACCCAACATGCGTGGCCTGAGTAGAAGCAGTTGTCATGGCTTTCTTTAACTTCACCTTTTCATCAGGTTTCCGTTGGGGAATAAGTTTTGTCTAGCAGCCTCTTGTTCATGTCTTAGATTTCAGAGTTCCATTTTCATAAAACTCCAAGAAAATCACAGTTTTATCTGTTACAGTTTTTTTAGTAATATTTTATTTCCTTTTACAGTAGTTTTATGTTATTGTAAGAGAATGAGGTGACTTGAATAGTTCCAATCAAGGTGGTTTTTGTTGTTTTGCCCAGTTTGGTAGATGTTTCTAGAGGTGTATGGGTTTTTTTTCCAGCAAAGACTCTGAGGAGTCATCAGTTTTTCTGAGCTGACTTTATAAAGCTTTATTAAAAAGAGCAGGGTGCCAGGGCTTTATTTAATAAATTTCTGGTTTCGCTCATCCTTCTCTAGAGTAGCTGAATGGTAACAATCTGATTCAGCATTTCTGTGCTGGCTACATCATGCAATTAAAAAAAAAATAAATAATCAGATGTTCAATGGACTTAATGTCAAAATATACCCTTTAGTAGTTTGCAATCTAGAGACATTTTATATTTGCAACTCTTTACCCAGAATTTCCATAGTTCCTTTTACTATTTTGCAAGGTATTAACTGTATTAGCAAGTATGGTACCCGAAGGAGAGTTTTACTGCATGTGTTGACTAATGTTATAAAGAAGACTATGTCAAAACATGATTTAACATGTCTAAAATTATTTTTTGGTAACTTTTCAACTGGAGCAGAAACAGAGTGTACTCTGTAAAAATACAAATCAGAACAAGTTTTCAAATAAATTAATTTTGTCTTTAGATCTTTATCCTTTTTGTAATAATTTTAATTTAATTTATAATTTAATTTAATTTAATAATTTAATTGCTGAAAACACAAGTTATTTTAAAATAATTTGAGTTCTAGTGCTACCAGTATTTTTAAAGTCCTAATAATTGAGTACTCTAGTACTACTAAGAATAAATGTGTTTTATTGGTTGACTAATATGATATATGCAAGATTGAGTGTAAATAAAAAAGTATGAAGGTATGAAACCATGATGTTGCTGTACTCTACTGAAGTTTTGTCATTTATTTCTGAAATAAAAAGATAACACCCAAGATGCTCGACATGGGTGACTTTCAAAATAAACAGCAACATATTGACAAAAGACTGATGTTTTGTATTTGCTTGTAGATAATTGTTAGACCTGAGTTTGGGTAGCATTCAAAATCTATTTAAAGCAGTGAATTGCCCAAAAACCTTATTAGGTGATCCAAGCACTAGAAAAAACTCTAGCCCTATAATAGCTGCCCAGCAGACCAAGATAAAAAAAGGTGCCTTAAACATTCAAGTAAGCAGTCCCAGTGATGTTCTGTGAAGCTGAAAGACAGAATCTGTTTATGGCTTCAGGCCATCAAGTCAAAGAAATACGTGCACAGTGATGATAGGAAGAGAGCAATGACTTGGTGGTGGTGTCTCTGCTCTATGGTTGGGAATGCTGACATTGTGTTAGCCCCTGACTGCAGGAATAGCTGAAACCTTCCCCACACCATAAGTCATTCCATTTTTATTCATGTGGCTACCAATGATTCTCATCCAAAAATGCTGTCCTCGGACATCTATTTCAAAAACAGTGTAACCATCCAACTATGGATAGAAACAAAGGTGAAGGTGGAAGGCAGTTTAACTAGAAAGAGGAGATTAAGTTCCTGTGTTAATAATGAGAAAATACACAATGAAAGAAAAGTAATTTCTAAGAAAAGCTGACTAGATGAGCTGTTACAGTACAATATAGAAATGTGGATTCTAGACTTGTCTTACACAGTTGGTTGTACATTTTGTAATAAACAGTTGTTAGACAAAATGGTGCTTATTGTGGTCTAGTGAATATTTCTTACTTTAAATTCTACATTGACTGTTGAACTCGAAGGAACAATTTGGCTAAGAGAGCTTGTTTGGCTCTTCCCTGGAAGTAATTGAAAGTTCTTTCAGTGGTGGAAGAGTCAAAAATGATGGGCTATGAATTTCATTCCATAGGGAGAACTGATGTGAAAGGAAATAAGAACACCATAATCCATGCTCATATGCAGAATCATAATATCCTTTTTTATGTTGTTTTTTGATGTACTGCAGCCCTTGCTTTTGTAAGAAAGATGAACAGCAAGAGATGTTCATAGCAGTTTATAGTCAATATAAAGTTCATTTGTTCCGCTTTTCACTTTACTCCATGACTCTTGCTTAAGTTTAGGTTTTGTTATATGCATTGCTTGCTTTTCTATCTCTGGGTCTAGGGAGTCACAGAAAATTTCCTTTAAAGCTGTTGCCAGCATGTAGAAATCAACAGCCTGCTATCAGTTTCCTGAAAGACCATAATTTCTTTTCCTAATAAATTAAGAACTGTCTGCCAAAAGCCACTGACAACTAAAGGATTTCTAGGCTTATTGAAATTTTGACTACACGGATACACTGTGCTTTAAAAGCATAGACACCTTAGGTTATGCACTGTCTTCTTTTTTTTTTTTTTTTTTTTTTTGTTTGGAATGGTATATTGGGCAATTGAGTTCAAATAATGTGTCATTTTAATTGGTGCAGGAGAGCAATTGACTTTCAATGGCAAAATGTCAAGTGCTTCCTTTGCCTCATCAAAGTAAATTTGTCAGGAAAAGACTATCATCTCATATAAATAGAAATCAGTGCAATTAATTTGTATGTTTCAATTAGCTCATGATCTAATTATCTCATGGTTTAAGGATAACAGCTAAGGACTTCAAAGAGAAAAAAGAGTGTTTCTCCTCTCTACTTCAGCGTTTCCTATACTGTTGACTCATATTCATATACTTGAATAAATACTCTGTGATAGTTTGTTGAACTTTGCAGCTTCATTTCACACAAACTTTCAAGTTAGTTGTGCTGTGAACCTCAAAGCCCAGTTCTACTCAAAAACCAGAGGAATTAAAGCCAGCTGAAGTGATAGAAGAAAGACAGATGTTCCAAGAAGTGTTGATTATAACTAAATTATTAATGTTTGAGACTAAGTCCCCAAGACCTCCTAGCACATTAAGAGTATTAAATAAAAACTGAAATGAGGCACAATGGGATAGACTCAACAGAAGAATAACATGTCTGCAATGTTGTTGTTGTTGTTTTGAGATGCCAGAGGCCCACCTTTAATATAACAGCAGACTATTCTGAACAGGAAGATAGTTTCACATTTTTTTGGGCTTAAAAGGATTCCAGACTGCCTAGAAGAGCTGTTTTGGTACTTTTTCTATAGAGGGAATACTTTAACTGTTTCTGAGGCAAGAACTGTATCACTGGCCCTTTACTTTTCAAATAATTACTAAGAAAATACTACAGGGCCTTGCTTCACACTCTTTTTGCTCAGCCAAGATGAAACACATTTCTCTTGCTAATAGAAGCCAACACTTCATATTGTTTTCAAAATACGTCTTGCTTTCAACCCTTCACTATTTCTTAAAATAAATGTCCAACAAAAATCATTACTACATTGTAATGCAGAATAGTTTCTACTAATGGCAGTTAGAAAAATAAAATGTGACCTAAAAATATTTCAATGCTAAAGAAAGTATCTGTCAGAGAATGCTAGAATTTTTAATAGTATAGGAATTAAAAATTTTAAAAATTATCAGCTCATTATAAAATTAAAATATGTTTCCTGTTTCGTAATGTCTTGTGCCTTTTTTAGTTTTTTTTTTCCCTCCTTTACTGCTTTATACCTTATGCAAAAAACAGAAAGGTGGGAAATGAGCAAAAAAAAATTGTTACAATTCTTACCTGAGAACTTTCTTTGTTAATAGGTAAACAATGAGTCCTTTCTCCTCTGTGGTAAATTCCATCCTTCCTCAAGATGACAAATGGAATTAAGTTATCCTGGTCAATATGATAGAGAAGTTTTCCTCCTAGACGCTTCTATTATTGCTCCTGTCTCCCATGAATGGAGCAGACTTTTATATGGGGTAAGAGTTTGCAGTTTCCTCCATTTATCCTTAAGTTACCTCTCAGAAAGGAGAAAAAAAGGTAACTTATGTTTCATGTCTACATCTTTATGCCTGCGTTTCTGAAAGAAGTCATGCTCAAATGATCCTTTTTGATACTAAGACTGTAGGTAGTTTGACACGACTGAAAAATAAAAGTGGAGGTGTTTTATCCAGCTGCAGTAGCTTATGATTTGATTCATGTCATGGCAGTCATTGAATAAATTAAAGAAATTCCACTTAAACATACATCAAACGTAAGCCTATATTCTCTCAAATTAATAGTGTTTTTATGGGAATATATTGTTAGAAATGATTCTTGCATCTCTTCTATTATCAATCTATTTTTTTATTCAGTGTAACATTATGCAAATGTAGACAGCATCAACAGGAAAAGAGATTTTGTTGTTCATAGTAGAACAGCATCTGGCTCAAGTAGTAATGCTTTCTTGGAAGTGCAGAATTTAAAGTTTTCTATGAAAACACTGCAACAAGAACCTCATATATATATATATATATATATATATATATATATATATATATAGCACAAGTGTGATGTGTTACAGCCTTTTTTCTAAAGAATACACTCTGTTGTGTTATGAACGAAAGAAGAAAATGTTCTTTGCTGTCCTCCTTCAAACGCCCTAACTGAGAAAGAGCCTGTAAGGATGTAAGTTTTGTGCTTAATAGCTTTTCCCTGCAGCCCAGTTCTTTAGGCATTTGTGAAGGGCTGATCTGGAGTCACAGCTCTTTTTCAGAGTTTCCTCCTAGCTGCTTCAGGGAAATGTAGAGCCATTGTTATAAATTCTGTCATTCTAAGTGATTTAATTCTTCAGTGCATTAAGCTAGGAACTCAGGCTCTCCACACTAACTGCATTTTGCATTGGGAGTTACACATGTAAAAGTTACATTGTGAGATGTTTAGGATTACAGTGCTTTATTTGTCTGTTTCATCTAGTCTCTTGTAATCAGTACCTTCTGCTTTTTTTTTCTTTTTTTTCCCCTGGCAATATGAATGGTTTTGCTTTTCATTTCACATTACTCTAAAATATTCTCCATGTTAGGTGTGGATTGTCCTGTTTCTCAGAGTAGTTGTCTCTTCTGTGAGGTTTCTGGTGTCTTTCATGATGGTTTTGAAGAAGCATATTTTATGTCTTAATGACCCTCTTCTTTAAATATATTCTATAGCTTTAGTAAGGTTCTCCCTAATCCATTATTTTCACAGGTTCACACCATTATAAACAAAGCAGCAGAAGAAAATGAAAACAGTTTGCATGTCAGATCAGAAACATTTAAATCTCAGCTGGAAGTATTTATTAAGTAATCACAGATCTTTACAGACCCTGTAGTAAACACCTGGCTGGTTTGAAAGTTTACTTTGGCATTCCTAGACTTTCAAATTCATTATGAAATTAGTAATTCATAGCCATTATATATATTTTATTTTATTTTATTTTATTTTATTTTATTTTATTTTATTTTATTTTATTTTATTTTATTTTATTTTTCCTTGTTATAGCCTTGCTTTACTGGAAATTAAATGTCTGTACTTCAGCAGTATTATTGACTAGTTAGGAGAGGAATAGACAGACACACAAGTTCTCTTAGTCAGCTGTACTTCTATTTCCAGCATGGCAGCATCGGAGTTTCTAAAAAGCCATCAAGTCTTGCAACTTTTATCCCGATATCTAATTAAAATCAGAGCTGTCTAGTAAAGTGTGGTTCTGAAGGTACAGAGAAACTGAAAATCCAGGCCATATCACTAATAAAGTTTTCAGCAAAGAAGGACAAAGAATTCAATCATTAAATGTCCCACCTGAAGCATCTGTTTTTATTTTCTGCAGGTGCAAGCAAATACTTTTCATCCCTAGCTAAAATCTGTACTATGCACGCACACATGCACGCACACACACAATCAGCTCCTTCTCCCATTCTTCACTAAATGTAAAAAGGATCATATTGATTCATAAAAACACATAGCACTTTGCAGTAGATATCCAGTCGGTTTCCTAAATTCATGTCCTTTCCCTTTCTTTCCCTCTGGACTCTGAGTGTAATGCAGAATCACATCTCATCAGACCCTGTATCCAAACTTTGGAGGAATCAGGAGTTCAAGGAACGCCACAATCAATCTCCCCTACAGCAAAGACACAGCTTAAAACATCTTTGATAAGGTAGATGCTTATCCACAGAGCATTCTATCCTCCCCCAATAAACTATCTTAGAAGAATGTATTTACAGTCTCTGAGACCCAGATCATTGTTTACAGCCATTTTGTAATGAGGAAAATATAGGATTAAAACTATTTTCTTCTGTTGTGGAATTCAGTGCTGTCTGACATTAATCAATCTTCTTAAAATTGTTTTGATTTTTGTTTGGCCTTCCTGATGTGGAAGTTAGGTTCTAAAAGAACTGTTTTATGAGAGGTAGTGAAAGACAAGACTTATTAATGTTCACTTTGTGTTCAGTTACTTCAATGATTGCATTGCTCACTAGCTTACATATCTTTTTTGAGAAGTGAACAGAATTATCAGTCACAGTACTGTAGTATTAAGTTTTCCTATCCCACTAACATTTTATTGTCTCATCCTGAAAGACTGATGTCTCTTTTCTTATATATTCTGTTTTTAGAATATAGGTGATTGTCTTAGTTTGAAAGACGGGTATTTTCTAAGAAAGACAGAAGCCTCCCTTTGAAAATGAAGTGTGTGATCCCTCCTCCCTACAAATTATTATAATTTTGGAATTAAGGGAGCTCTCAGGCAAAGATATGGGGGTAGGAATAACAGTTCTTTACTAGTATATCTAACACGACCAACAAGAACAACAACAGCTATGAAATTACCCACAAACAGAACAGTAACTCAGTCCCAGTGTTTTTTGGCTGCAGGCACCTTTTCCCTGAGCTGCAGTTCCCGGTGCTGGGGGCGGGCAGGTCCCGCAGAGCCGCAGGAGGGCTGGGGGTGATGGCAGAGCTGTCCCAGGGGGAGAGAGAGATGGAGAGAGAGCCCTCCGCTCACGGTGTGGGTCCTGGTGCTCAGCAGAGTGCTGGATGGTGGCAGGTTACAGTGAGAAGGCAGCAGGGCAGGGTCTGACAGCAGTGAGGATGGCTCCCGGCGCTGGGATGGCAGTGATGGGACTGAGGCAGTGATCGTCCTTCTTGTCCGAAATCCGCGGGGGAAATGGGGCCGAGCCAGAGCCTTCCTTTTCCTCTTCTGGATGTTTGGATATCGAGGGGTTTCTCTCCTCTCTCCCCTCCCCCCTTGCCACCAGGGCCCAGTCAACAGGTATCTTAGCATGACAGTGGGGAAAATTCCACAGAGGGAAAAGGGAAAGGACCAACCTCCAACAGTGACCTGAATTGTCCATATCAATTTAAGTGTCATCTCACCAGGTAAGATATATTGAAGCAAAGTTAGACAGTTATATATATTACCATCTATGCCAGAAATAGCTCACCTCATATATTCTAAAAATAG
This sequence comes from Cinclus cinclus, assembly GCF_963662255.1. Taxonomy (NCBI): domain Eukaryota; kingdom Metazoa; phylum Chordata; class Aves; order Passeriformes; family Cinclidae; genus Cinclus; species Cinclus cinclus. The sequence continues at coordinate 71,969,019 of NC_085047.1, forward strand.
GTTTTATTTTTTTTTATGCCTGCATCACATCAATGTATTATTGTCATTCTGCTCTTAAGTGCATTAAGGTTGCTGTATCTCCTCAATTATAACTGAAAGAAAATGACTTGTTCATTTGGCTAATTTTTTATCTTGAATTTTCATATAGATAGGCCATGGCTCTATTTTAATAATAATATTTTCTTATGTACTGAACAAATGGAGTCCACTTGTTTACAAGATTGGGCTGAAAGTGTGTGTGAAATTGGAATGACATGTGGAATGTACATGTGGAGTACACTGTCACTTGTAAGGTGGCAAAGACCTCTGGTTTGTGAGAAAAATCAACAAGGATTCAGCCTTTAATAATAAATAAATAAGGGACGAGAAACTATGTGACTACCTGTGTTCATCTCTGTGTGTATGTGGATGTGTATGAGTGTATTGGCATGTCTGGAACTTGCTGGAAATATAAACAAGAGAAGCAGCAAACAAACCAAGAGAATAATTATTCTGAGTCTGTCATCAGGCAATCCAAGCAGCAGATCATTGCCATGACACTCTCGTTATGATTGCTAGGAGACAGTATATTTTTCTTAAATATTTACCTCTTCCCATTTTTCTTTGCACGTGGTGCTTTTTTCCAGAAAGATAACTTTCATATAGTTATATTTAGTTACTTAAATATGGTGAGATAAGCAGCCCATGTTGCAAACATGACACATTTTAAAATCACAGCACTTTCCTTCTGATTTGCACAAGATTTATAAATATTAAAGCTACTTCCTATAAATGTTAACTATAGCACATGCAAATGCCTCTAGATGTAAACAAACTCTACATTTGCAGTTGCAGCTTAAAACTGTCAAAAAATATCAAATGCTTTTAGACACTAAAGTCATATCTTTGAAAATATACATTGCAAGGCATTAAACAAAGATTTCCAAACATTCTGGCTTATCAGTGCTTTGCTATTATTAAATCATGAAACTACACAATGATACTCCCAGAAATGACAAACAACAGAACATCCACTCTTTGTGTTGCTAAGGATCAATGTGCCCTAAGTACACAAAATGAAAACTGAAGGAATGCTAAATTATTTTTTTTGTGCTTAAGAGGAAATAAAAATTTCAATTATATAAATAACAACCTGTATAATGAAAAGAGAAGTCTCATAAATTTGACCTCAAATGTAGCCATCTTGCTTTCTAAACTCTTAGACACTATTTTAAATGCACGTCAAAGACCGACAACTGAATACTTACAGAATTCTCAGGGGGTACTATTGGCATAGCCTTTACTGGAAAAAAAAGTGATTAAGTGGCTTTGATTGTCATGACTAAGATATCCAGAACCTCTCTTAATTTCTAAGAACTGCTCTGCCCAAAGAGATAACTTTTGCCCTAAAAAGACACCTTCAGTTCTTCCTATAGACTCAGCATTTGTCTTAGACTACGATAAATGAAAGCACTCCGCATGCAATCCCTTATTTCCTAGTCAGCCTAACACAATCAATATTGTCTATACATCATGAAAAGCATATAATTTTTATTAGTATAGTTGTTTTAGTATATTGCAAGAATGGTTATGATGATAATTCAAATGCATGTAATTTATAACATGCTTTGAATTAGCTAACTAGCCATAGCACATTAACATCCAATACTTTTCTATCTTCCTCATCTTTTTTTATTGGTTCCATTCTAGAAGCATCTACCTTTATTACAGAGGAGGAAAAGAGATGAGCCACTTCTGTGAAAATCCTTGGGATTTATTTAAAAATCTAGCCAGAGTAATTAAAGCTGATAGACATTACACTGAATCCACTTTGTTGAAGGCATTTGCCAGCAGAGAGAGAGGGATGGAGACCAGAAGCAGTTATCCAGAAAAATAGAAGAAAGTATAACTTACTCATTTGTAACAGCTGGCTTTGTAAGCCTGTATCTGTCAAAGCCTTAATGAAACCCAGACTGATAGCCAAAAAGTTAAAAGCCACAAAGATGCCCTGTTAAATGAAAGGTGAGCCTTATCTCACACAGCAATTTAAGCTAATTAAATCCAAACTAGTAGTCTTAGATTCACTTTATAGGTAATGGAAAGAATTAGGTGTATCTATTTTATGATGAGAAGATTTCCTTTTGGATTTTCCTCTTTATTAATTTCTTTTATGGAATACCTTAGTTGCTTAAATTTAAAAGTTAACTTTTAAGCCGTGAATTATATAGCATAAACATTAACCAAAATTATTGAAAAAAAATCCTATCCAGATCTAAAGGGAAGGTAGATTTTTCTTCAGTAAGACTAAGCTTCACAAGCTGATTGTGCATGGAGCTTGAAGTTCTAAGCAAAAATGAAATAGAATTGAAAAAAAAATAGCTGAGTTATTTTGTATGGCATGAATTTGTAACTTGTAGAAAGAAATTTCTTCTGATGAGGTTCTTTGGAGAAGAGCATAAATATGAACCCATAGAAACTACTGCAATGTAATCTGATTTGCTGTGTTGATCTTGGTGAGATCTGTGAGTAACCACTCTTCAGCTTTATTAAACAGAACCAAAACAAACCCCCAAATAACACCTTTCCCCCCCCAGAATTATATTTATTCCCTTTTTATGAAGTACAGTGTTTCCTTAAAGGAGCTCCAATCCTAACCTGAGTGTGAATTGTAAACTTCACAAATTGCCCACTGTTTATCCACTTGATAGAGGCAGACAGTGTGAAGCATTTAGCGATAGTTATTGCAAAGAATCACAGAATCATGGAATCATTTGCTCTGGAAAAGACCCTTAAGATCATTGATTCATCAAACTGCATTTATTTTCTCCTTTTACCACCTGTAATGTTCCACCCTATGAAGTTAGTAATTCTTTTAAAAAAGCAATCTGAAAAATCTTTATTGCATTAAACAGCTTCACAACCAGGTACTCAGAACTGAACCTGAGAAATTTGAAGAGTTTCTGCTATTTCTGATGCTTTTCCTTGGTAGTAAGATGTTTTCTCATTGTTTAACCTTTGTATCTGCAAATATTATTCCCTGGAATAAATGTAGGTGATAGAAATATCTGAAATGTATCTGAATTATTTGACCATTCCACTATTAACAAAAAATAAATAGATATAGATATTATTCCTAAAGATCCCTCTGGAAAGTCACTAAGCCATACATCATATATGAGAATAAACTGCTTTACCAGATATCTTAGTAAAAAGTTTTCTGAGATTTATGTAAAAGATTGGATTTGCATGTAAGGTAGGATTGCACAATCTTAATATTAGGATTCTCTTGCCTATAAACCCGAAAAGGTCAAAGAAATAGAGCAGTGCTCACGTCTTAGCCTATTTTCCATTGATAGATTTCCATATATCTATATGGCAGCAGCCAAATTAAAGTGACAGGCTCAGTATGGCCAAAAGTTTATAATATTAGACTGATAATTTTTGATAAAATTATTGCCATTACTGAAATGAAGTCCTTCTGGGCACTAATAAGGACAAAATGACTTTTTTAAAATTCTCAGGCCTTTCAATGAGTATTGTCAACAGTGCCTTTTGTGTTTACAGCATTTACGGTATACAAACAACTTGTCAAAATTCTGTTTTTCTGTAGGTTATATTGAAGGCCACCAATAAGAGTTACAGTATCAGCAACTTAATTTCAGCTGAAACATCACCATTTCTGGATGTGTTTGACTTCTAAGACTATCTTGTTCACCCCAAACAAAATCTGGAGTAATACAAATATACTTGCTCAGCCCTTGTAAATCAAGACTAACAGCTTTCATATTTTCTAGTAGCTAATAATTCTGAAATCTACTTCTAATAATTTAGAAAAATGTGTTGCTAAAGAAAAAAGAAAAAACATACAAGAAAAGTGAGTGAACAATGGAGGGAAAGTCTCTAAATGGGTCATGTGGTTTAAATAAAAGTCAGTTGTTCAACTGTTCCTTTTTACATTTTGTTAGTAATGAAGTTCTTCCCATATTTGCATGACAAATATGGTCAAGGTAGACAATGTGTTTGTATTTTCATGAATTCAGGGCTCTGACTGCCCTTCTCCAAGAAACCAAACTCCTATGTTGGTCCCTCAAGCCAAGGTTGGCAGACTGAGAACCTCCTCTCTGGTATTTAGTGCACACCTGTCAAAAGCTGAGAAAAAAGAGCTACAGAATGATCCCACTTAAGCTCTGTGGACAGTTAAAAACCTGACCAAGCACTCCAATGGAAGTAGAGACAGAAGAATCACCTGTTCAACATAGGAAAATCAGCAAGAGATTCTGTCAGGAACTCAGAGGCAATGAGAGACACTGAAAATGCCTAAGTTGAACTGATAGTTGTACAGCCTTGAGCATAAACAGAAGAGAGAAATTTTGTTTCTGTCAGAATTGCATTCTTTGGGCGTAGCATAAAGGGCATAACATTTTTTAACTGCTGCTTCTTTTGGTTTTGATTGAAAATAATTTATTACCTATTTTCAGAAGCAAAAAACTGACTCAGGTTTTTTTATGTTATGTAGTGCTTCTCTTAAACAAAATGAAAGAAAACTCTCATTATGTTCTGTCTCTCCTTTTTCTTACAGCAAGCAGTGAAATTGTGGTTAAGTGGCTTGAAGAGTCACAGAACATTTAAGTGCTTTTTTTTTTCAGCTCACTGCAATTAAAATCAGAACCTAATTATTTTATTTTGCTGTGTTTTAGTTACTTAGAATTGCTGTAATTTTTTCATTTCAATCAACTTTAACTTAAATTAAAATAGAAATTTTTGTTGTTCCTGTTTTTAGCAGGAACTAAATTGTTTAATTTTTATTCAGGATTTTGTATCTTCACCAATTTTTCCAGTCTGTTGTGCTCAAGGTGCTCTTACACCCTTTTCCATGCCCACTACTGTTTGCAGCTAACTGAATTTGGACATCCAGTGTAAAATCACCCTTTTATTTGATTTGAAGTTGATTGAGTTTTCAAGAAATGTATCTTAAAAATAATGACTGCTCCATTTCCTTGGTACAATTGTTAACAATGTAATAGATTAACTACAGAATCCAAATATTATAGCTCCCTGCAGTTTTCTTTTTTCTCTAATTTGTGAAGCAAGGTTAAAAGACTTGAAAGCACATATTCAAAGTGTTTTTAGAAAGCCATTTTAATATTTTAAAGCAAACTATATTGCATATTTTTTAACAACTATTCCTAGCATTCAATTCAAACACTATGTTTAAACTTAACATAAAAAAATGTCCATAGTTTGGGAAAACAGGCTGTGCAACTCAGATCAGGGAATGATTCAGTGACAGTTTTTATGTTTGTACTTTTGTATATCTGCTTTGCACAGTGGTTGCAACACTTGAGAAATAATCTCTAGGAAACAAAGTATGTCTCAGCTTGGTCAGTGAAGAGAAGAATGGTCTAGGACTTGATTCAACAAAATATCTGCTGTTCTTCTCAGAGGTAGCTTCTAACATCCTTCTTTATACTTTATACACACCAGATAATATGGAAATAAAAAAAAATATTTACATCACCCCTTCAAAACCTTTCCTGGTTAAATCAAAACATATCTTCATCACACTGAGGGCAAAACACACTTGAAAAATTCAATACCTCTCACAAAGTAACGGTCCAAAATAGATTTTTTGTCTATTCTGCCTCCTTTGTGATACCCATACTTTGAAAGGGTTAGAAACACAAGCAGCAGCTCCTTTCTTAGGTGTGCAAATAGAACAGAAGAAACAGAAACTCTCCTCGAACCTGCTATTTGCTGATTATTGCGTCGTTTATTTGAATTTGACTCTTATTAGTTTCACTTGATGGTCCCTGGATCCTGTACTGGGAGGATTTATATACTTGAACACCTGCATTGAAATGCATTGAAGTTCACCATTTGAATTTATGTATTCCTTGGAACTCTAGCCAATGCAGCCTTTTTTCCTCTCGTTACTGATAGTATTTTACATTTGTGTATGCATACCAATGTGGAAATTAAAATAGAGCTGATAAATCTTTCCTTAGAAGTACCTTTTCTTTTTCCCTCTAACAGAAAAGGAAATCTAGGAAGTTTACTTTAGATTTCTTCATTACGGATGAATTAAATATGTACAGTGTGGAACCACCCTTACGGACCAGGTTAACATTCCCCTGAAGAAATTATTAGCTTCACTATCACCAGTATCTAAAGACATTCACATGATGGAGTGTCAGCTGTAAAATTGTCAATTATAACTGATATTTTCTAGGTTCTGAATATGTTCAGTCTTTTTTAGTCATAAGACATTGTAAAAGAGTTGATTAGGGATAAGGGTATATTTAGATGGTTCAGATACACTCTTTTAACATCTGGTTTGCTAAGACACTTCTTTTCCTAAGTAGCATATGTTGTCTTGCATTTTGGGATAATCATGTCTTCTAATGACCAAAGACTTCTGGTTTTTACATATTTTTACCTTCCACATAAAACCAGGTTTCATTGTAAAATAATATATTTCCTTTTATATTATAATGATTTGACCTGCTTTCATAGTATTTTCATTTCTCTGACTTCATACACTGGGACATTAAAAGAAATTTGATGTTTGCCCTCTTTTCAATTTGTGATTTTATAAAACTCTTTAGGTGTCAGAACATACACGGTATACTATACTTGAGATGGAGCTCTTTCATACATTTCTACAGTAAAAATTAATCAAAAAAGAAGAGAGCAGTAAAAAGTAATCTATTTTAGCTTTTCATTAAAATATTATTTTAAGAAATAATTGATCATTTAATTTTATTAAGATTACATTTATTAGTTTTTCAGCATATTTTTAATCCACAGACAAGAGCACTCAGAATTTTCAAGGCATTCTGCAACAATTCGCAGGCAGCTTTTGCAACCTGTGTGTATACCAGGAAACTAGACAGTTGTGATTGGAGTGCTTAGAAGATGGAAAAATCAGGTCAGTCTCAAACTGTTAAAACAACACTTTGCTAGATTGACATTAATTAACATCACACATTGATAATAATTAGCTACTGCACATCATTAATCATTATCACTCCATACTGAAAGCAATTCTCCCTTAATAATGATTCTATACCAGATGTGAAGGTGCAAAATCACAAAGATAGTGCTGTGCAGTCACTGCTGATGTCTGCAGACTGTGATGTTCATATTCACTGAGTTCAATGTGTGCTCCACCTGCTTCCACCTCCCCACACCCTAATTCTCCTGCCCACCCATGCTTAGCTACTTGGCTATTTTGTTTTTAAGCAAAACCAGCCCTTATCCATCTCTACAGCATGCATGTAAAACCTCAAGAGGTCTTTAGTCTAATCTCCTTCTGAAAGAAGGGTCTATCTGAGTTTGCATCAGAATGTCCTTGTAAACTTTTCAAGATTGATGCAACACAACATCCCCTGGCAATCTGCACCACTGCTCAGCCAAGGGAAAAACACTTGACCACCATGGAGTTGTTTAGGCTCCCAGAGACTTGCTGCTTTCAGCCTCTGCTCACACTGGCAAGACCATAAGAAAATTGCCCAGGGTAATGAGCTACTTGCCGCCAAGTTCACACAGCCAGTTCCTGTGACAGACAGGTAACAAAAGGAATGGCTGGGCCTTGTATTGTCAGTCACAAATACTGCAAGGCCTGTGGGCAGTCACTAGTAGTAACAGTATTAACTTTTTGGGCTGCTGGGTATTTTGGTTTAAAATAAGCTGCATATAAGATCTGCTCACTCAGCTTCATCTTTCGTGGGTAAAACAGGTCTCCATATCCAGCTAGATAAATTTATTTATTACTATCTTGAAATGCTTTAATATATTAATTTCCAAAGTAGTTTGAAAACATGAGGCACAGTATAGGCATCAACACAGAATCCTATGGAATGAAGTCATTGATGGCATGCTACTGCAAATAATAATCCTTACTTAACTATAGCTTCATATTAAATTAGTTTCTGCAGACTTCATGAAAATATGTTTTCTGTAAGTCCAAGCATACTATAGGAACCTGGTAGCAGATAACTGTATACTTAACTCCTTTGAACCATCAAATTTGTTATACTTTAAATAGAAATCTCTGAAAGTGCATTAATGTTATTTCCTATTGAATGTTTCTCCACATATAAAATAATTTTACTTGTGTTCTAATTATTGTCATTCTTATTAATATTGTATATATTATGGAAGGACTTATTTTTGTAAGGACTTCTTTAGTTTCCTGTTTGTCTATGGGGCTTTTGTATGACTTTAAGTACTGTGTTTCTCCTGGGTCTTCACAATTCCCCTCTCATATCTCACTTTATCTACGTAGTTCCTTTGGTGATTTTTTACATTTTTATATTTCTCTCAGGTTTTTATTTTGTAATCAACTTTTGAAAAAGAGAAAATTTCATATACTATCTGCACCAGACATTTATACTTGTATGTGTCTATTAATGAAAGAATCTGAAATACAGATTTTCTTTCATCTCTTAGCATGATGCAGGTTTCTGAAACATAACACAAGAATTGAATTCTTTTTTTGTCTTTTTTATCAAGAAAAGGAGAGACTGACCCACACATTTCAAATATCTGATACTTAATCTTTTATTGTCTTTGTTCTGTGAGTCTATATTGATATCCATCTCAATATTGTAGTTCAGAAAATGTAGAGGCTAGTGTCAATGATGAAATGCCAAGTGATCAATGAAACTTTTTTTTCTCTCAGAATATATTTTTTTATTTTTACCCCAAGATCTTTTTTGTTGTTGTTTCATATTTATTTATATTTATTTATTATTTATTCTTCCATGTAGTTCAATTTTATAATTTTATTCTCTAAGGTAATAGCATCATATATGAAAAAGTGGGAATATTGGTATAATATTTCTGGTATTAGAATAGCACATCCAGAACAGTATTACATTGGGAGATCAGATGATATTCACTTTGTTAAGGAAATGTCTTCTTTTTGGTTTAAAAAAAAAAAAAAAAATTCCACATTTTATTATCCCTTTTTCCTGAAATAGACACTGTTATATGGATTAAGGCTTTAAAAGAAATTCAAGGATGAAGGTATTACATAAACCACAGAGTGAGTTTCTGTGTATTGTGATGTGTTGGCATATTACAGCTTGTATCAATTCTGGGTTAGCTTTGGTGAGTTTTCTGAGCATTTTCTTAAAGCCAAGTTTCATTAAAAGGTACAGGTATTCTTACCATTGTGTTCTGGTTTCAAAATTCAAATTGCTATGGTTTATTAATATTAGCATAGCACTTAATACCTGATGATTATTGGCTGCTTATCTGATATACTATCTTCTACATGTTCACTTCTTTACTGTTTTCTTCTTTTTCTTTTCCAGTTATAAATCCATTTGTTTATTTTCTCTGCGAAAAATAGATGGCTTGAAGTAATGATGCAAATAATACACAGAACTGCGTAAGTTTGGGATAAACCATATGAAAAAATATTTCCTTTTTTTCCTATGTGGTAATAAGGCAAATGAATATGAAGACATTCCATAAAAAGTTCTCCGAAACAAAGTTTTACTTCAGAACACTGTTCTAGTTTTGTTGGGAATACAAGTCTGTATGTGGCTAACAGACTTTAGACTGCACTCATGTTATCAGAATACTTAGGGCTGTACTAGCTCTAAGCTAGTAAAGTTCTGCTCTTCTTCATAACAGCAATTTCCTCTTTTAAGCTAAGATGGGCATTTCAGGCGCTACTTCACCACCAAATATCTGGCACAGCAGGTGTCAACTTTTTCCCAATTTACTGAAAGATAATGTAATCAAATTAGCTAATGTCTTACTTAGCATACACAAAACATTGATTTGAATATTGAGATGATATTTGCACAGCAGAAGATATATTCTCTAAGTGTAACTCTGAAGATATTAGAAACCTCATTTTTTTCTGTCTCAGCAGCACAAAGAAATGTCATTTGACTTCGACTACTGTCAAATAGTTACTCAAGACCAGATAACTCCCAAAATCTCACTGCCTCATCACGTTAGACCTAAATGCAAAGTTCAAAATTAAGCCTCAAAATGCAGACAATGTCACACCTTACAGTGCCACTTTCACCAGCTGCATTGTTTATCCGCATTTCTGTAGCTTCACCAGATGTAAGTGCACAACTAAATTAGATTGCAGTAATCATTGTAATAGTATGCTGAGAGGAGGGATCTGTGGATCAAAGCCCAGGGAAAACACAGGTTGTGCTGTCAAGGTGAATTTGCACTATTCATATTTTTGGCATTGCGTTCTGAGGTGAAGTGACCCTTCATAATTAAAGGAAAGCTGCAGACATCCACCTTCAAATGCTGCTTCAGTCTGTGAATATTAATCTTTCCTTAGTAGCCTTAGAGATGAGAAGAGCAGAGTTGTATAAGAACTTTCATTATTTGGCATTTCATCTTGGCTTGCTAAGGCACTGAATTATTTGGCAATGGTTATATTAATTAATGCTTAGAAAAACACCCAACTAGTCCTCTCCACTCAGTACTTAGAGAATTTGAGTTCACAACCTGAGTTTATAAATTTCATTTCCCATGTACATCGTAAATGTCAGGCATGTCAGTAATGTGCTTGGTAGACTTAAATCGCTATTTCTCTCAATTGCTTTCCTCTATTGCAAAATAGTGCCATTCCTCTAAGATATTTCCTTATTATTTCTTTGATCAATTATGCTCTCAGCTCTGACTTTGATAACAAATAGCAGATGTTGTGGCTTTTACTGCACTGCGATACTGTCAGACTGCAAAAAAAATTTTGTATAAAGCAGCACATTTACCTTTATTTAGTAGTGGTGGTACACTACCCTTTAGTGCCTACTTCATTTTTTGTAGTTATGTGAAAGCAGAATAGGAAATTCAGGTGTGTTGTCTTGCATGCAGTGTTTCAGAAAGTAAGAATTGAGTCTTCATATGAATAACACAAGAAAATTATGGAAAGGCATGCTGGAAAGATGATCTAAAAATATTTAGTGGGAAAGGGTGATGTCAGATATTAAAATAAAGACCTCAAAACAACACAAACAAACCCTGAACCAAAACAGATAAATAAAAAAGACTTTTTTGTACAAGATATATAGACAATTGATGGTATGGTATCACAGATCTAAAATTGAGGAGTGTGAAGCTTTGAATAGTGTTTCAATAGTGTGGCAAGGTTTTTAGCATAAAGTAAGAAAAATAAAATAAAAGCCAATAATGCTATTGTCTTACTTGTGGGAACCAGGAATCAGAGCAGTATTTTATTTATATTATTTATATTTATTTCCCTTCTGCATTTGTTCTGGTTTTGTTCTCTTCATCTGTCTCAGATACATTTCAAGAAAGAAAAATAATGTGTCTGGTTTGTGTTCAGGTGCTGTTAAGAATTCCACAACAGCCTTGGTTTTCTATGGTTTTTAAGATACCCCAAACGGATTACTAGTGAAAAAAGGACGAGTTATAGCAGATGAATACAAAGAAATAGTGAAGTAATAAGGATGTTCATAATGAAAATAACTCTTACAAATTTTAATATTAATCTGGCAATGGCCAAAACCAGATACCACAGGAGATGTGAAAGAAGCCTTGCAACAAGGGCAGTGACTTCAGCTACTCACCTTAACAACAGGGAGTCAAGATCAATCCTTGGGCATGAAACCAAGGACTGTGGGCTGACTTGAATCCAGGCTGCTTAGTGCTGTTGCATTAGGATGAAAACAGTACATTCATGATTTGTATCATTTGGGTCCCCTGCAATGCCTCATCAAGGTTGTTTCATACCTTTCTTTTCACAATAAATGAGATACAATGAAAGGGCTGTGCTGCACAGGACCAAGGTGCATTTTTTTACCTGATTTTGAGATGCAGAGCTTCAGTCTGGATTTGTAGCAAGGTGGATCAGAGGGTGCAAAACTTTGTGCAGTCTCATGGTTTTGCTGTCCTTTACGAGTGCTCCTTTGAGAGAACTGCCTTTAGAAGGAAGTAGAGTATTTCCTTAGGAGGACCTAAACTGACTGGGAGTAGATTAACTGTTGAATTAGGTGGGCAAAGGAAAATCCAAACCCTTATCTAGTTTCCTGGCTGCTTTTTTAGCAACATAGATGTACTCATTATATTTATTTAGTTTCCTCCTATGAAATGTGGTGGGTGGGTTGACCTGGGCCAGCTGCCAGACCCACAGGGCAGGGGAGAAAATGGGTTTATAAAGCCACTGAGTTGACATAAGGACAGGGAGATCACTTATCATAGCAGCTCTAAAGAAGACTCAGAATCTGTATTCCACTCAAAATTCTCCATATGTTCTGAAAGGATAGAGTTTTCACATAATTTAATAATTTAGCGTTAATAACCATTGGTTATGTCCTCAGAAATTCTAATAGAACATGAGGCTGAACTCAGGTTTTATCTAGTCTTATCTGTGCAGGATGGCTCTAAAGTATATCTTATCAACTGGCTCCTCAAACAGTCCACACAAAGCATTCTTTGAATTCCTATTTCTTCAGCACCATATCACAATATTTATGTGTATTTGTACTTTTGCCGTGCCAGCAGCAAATACTGTCTTAACATGCTGTGGATCACCTCATAAGGGCATAAGAAAACTTATAATTATAAAGAGAGGAACTCCAGGGCTCAATTAGTTCCAGAGCCAAGGTAAGTTCTATGCATTCAGATCAGAGAATCGGAAAGAATTATTAGATGCTATAATTTTGATGTGTTCTCAGCCTAGGAAGAGATTCAGCCAGGGTGAACAGTTCAGACTTGTCTGTCACACCTGAGTACTGAGTTATGTATACAACAAACCCTAACAGATGACTTCTGAAAGATGGCAACTCCAGCATTGTAAAGGAGGCAGTGAGTAGGTCCATTATCATAACATGTGAGTTATTATTGCTTGTCCTCTGAGTGTGGCTGGAAAAAAAAGATGATTTTCAAGCTCATGCTTTCTAACTGCAAAGGTAAAAAATTGGTGTCTTGAAGAAAATTGCATATAATTGCAACTTTTTTATTTTTTTTAACATTTTAAAGTTGTTATTTTTAGCATGAGGTATATTTCAAACTTTGTAATTTGATTAACAATTTAAAAATCTTACTCTTGAAATTAATCTGTTTGGGCTGATAGACCAGAAATATTTAATTAAGTTTGGACAAATATTCACATGATTTATACTGCGTATTTTGTTCTTCCTAAAGTATATTATTACAACATTGAAATATTTCACCTTAGCCTGTTTTAAGGCCCTATAAAGGTGCATTGTTTTGAAGGAGATTTGCAAAAAAAAGCACCCTCTTTTCATCATATTGAAATATAAATATTAATCCTCTAGCTGTCATCAAGACTTTTTTCCCTCTATTTACAAATTATTCAATCAAATTAGCTGTTGAGAATATATTATTCCCTGGTTATTTGGGGGGAGAGAGATGTTAATAAAAGCTTTAGTTTTCTTTACTTTTACTTTTTTTTTTTTCCCATAGGTTTTCTTTCTTTGTGTGATTGAAAAGTCATTTTTAGTTGCTCTTCAAAGAATAAATTAAAGGCTTTCATTATCAAAAGAATGAAGTTATATATGTGTCATTTAGTAGCTTTTGATAGATTTACAAAATTACTTTGTTCTTTCTCTATAGTAACTTTTTATTGTTTTAATACATTTAAAACTTTTTTGTATACTGTCACATCATGTTTATGGTTGTCTTAACACATAAACAACTCTCTGAAATTAATATCTAGATTATGTTTTCAATAGTAATATAATCTAAGGAGTAGGAGCACTTTAAATTATGCTGAGCATGGCCATCTGACAATACTCTGATTCAAATCTGTGCTGGGACATTTCTAGGACACACTCTCTCCCTCCACCTGTTTTACACTAAGCTTCAAAGCAGTCTCAGAGGATTAACTTCTCCTGATCTACAGTTTCTTTTAAGGACACAACGCAAGTCTTGATGAGTTTACTCAGAACCTGTGTCAGAGCCTGATTCTTTACTCCTCCCATTTTAAATCTGGCTGACTCAGGGAAACATTTACCCCACCAGCTGATCCACTCAGCTGTTGATAGTGGTCACAGAAGTGACCCTCTGGTCTTTGCACTGCTGAGCAAGATGCACTGGCATGCCAACACCCTTGCCCGTATGAACCTTCTTCCTCTGTTGGGTTTTCCTCAGTGATTCACATTCCATCCCGTGGGGCTTAGCCAGTAACAATCTGCTATTGATGTTGAAAATTCTCCCGTCCTTTTGTTGTTCTCTCTTCTGCTACCATAGCTAAAACCCATTTTTCCTTATCCTCGCTGTGTTTCTATATTTGGCTATATAGTAATTTTGTAATACAGTAGCATGTGTTTCATAAGTATATGAAGATTCAAAATCACCAGATTGTTCAGGAAAGTGCCTCAATCTGCTTTTCTAGACCAATAATTTTGGGAAAAAATTTAATTTTTTTCTTGATTCACAACTTTTTTGAGGATTGTATTGAACTGCCAACTTCCTGACTAAAATCCAGTATGGGATTAATGAACATTTAATGCAGAACAAGCAAAAATATGTTATGGTATAATCATGTGTACCTAAGGTATGATTTTTACTAGTCATTCTGTAGCACAGTATTAATTCTAACTACCATAATTTCTCAATTTCTGCATTTGACTAATAACCCAAAATTAAGGTTAGTCATTCATATTTAAATTCAATATTAATTTTAAATTTAATATTATTTGCCTGATTAATTTAAAATAGAAAAAAACATCTAGGTTAAATTCTGTTGTCTTAATTCCAGACTATTGTATATTTAAATCAGGGAATTGTTCTAGTGCTCTGAGGCACACATTTATGTTTGGGACTAGATAATCTCAGAGGTGCTTTCCAACCCTAACCATTATCTGATTATATGATTTTGTCATAAAAATACTTTTCCAGTGATTCTTAATTACTTTTATTTTTGTTACTTCATTTTTCAGTATCTGAATTTAATTTTGAATCTTTTTGAAGATTGAAATTTAAATATTTTCAAAATAATTTGTTATTATTCCATTTAATTGGAATCGCATGGTATGGGAGGAATAGATCATTCTCATCACTTGACTGTGAAAGTATGTAAAGCAGTAAAGCTCACATTTGTTAGACAGGGCTCATTCTTACACTCAATCAAACTGAAAAAATATTTATACAATGATGGGTTGGGAGTGTTTGTTTGTTTGTTTCTCTCAATCACTGCAATTGGGATCATGGCTAATACTGTAGATCATGTCTCCCTGAGGGAAAGAAAAAAAAAATTAGATCAGAGTTACACACTTTTAAGACAGGATGCTTTTTTCTGAATTATTTTTTTCCTTCATTCCTGCTAAAATGCCATTTAAACACTAAGATTTTTAGTGCTTAAAAGGTAGAATTCCTCTTTTATATAGTCAGTAGGCCCCTCATGGTTGTTACTGTTTCTTCTCTTTGAGTGAAAATCAGATCGCTATATGCAATCTAACTTTTCTCAGTCCCATTTCCTTAATAGCCAGTGTTCAATCAGTTTATGTGATTATTTATTCATAGGGTCCCAAGGTAGAGAGTCATCATCTAATAAATTCTTCAGCTCTTCTTTTTGCATAGCAATTAAAGGAGACGAGGTTTTTCATTTAAAATGTATGGAATATGTAATGTTCAGTGACACAAATCAACTGAAACACTAGCTGACTTTTTTTAAAACACTGCTCTTGAAATCTTCTTATTTAGTCACTATGTTTCATATATTCTCTTCACGTACATTTCAGTTGATGTAAATCCAAGTACTATCTAGATAGTCTAAAATATTTCTTCAAATGAAAGTGTCAGCACTTACTGCATCTCAGTTCCTGTATATTCCTGACTTGGAATTTCAATTAATATTTCCTACTTTATGTCTCCATTGTCATGTACAGCTGGAGAGAGCATCTATGTATGAAACAATGTTCAAAATAGAAGAAACTCCTTAATACTTTGTCATTCTCAGCATTTCTTGTAGTTTTATATATATGAAAAATGCAAAGAAGCATTAATTAATCTTTTACAGTTAATTAAGACATTCAAATCTAAAGCCAAAATGCTTTTCTTAATTGGTTCCCAGAACTTAATGGCACTTTTTAAATCCCTAAGCCACAGAGAATATGGGGACAATTTCAAATGTATTGTGGAAAATACAAATGCATGGACATAATGGCATTGCCTGCCCTGTCACATAACTAGAAAGTTTTTGCTTTACAGAGAAAGGCAGTCTGAAATTATCTTCCTAGTCCAGTGCTCATTCTGTAGAGCAGGTTAAACCTTTCTAGGACTTCTCAAGATTTAGAAAGGCAAGAAAAGACAATATAAGGCAAAGTATTTCTAGAAATATTTTTATTAACTTTTAAGTTTTTTTTCTTTCTCATACATAAGTTTATTTAATCTCTAGTGGTCATTTTGTTTTTAAATTCCAATCTAAACTTGTAATGCTTCCAGCCTAAACTGTTCTATGATTCTATATTTCTATGATTAAAACATTACTGTACAAGAAGGCTTTTCTGTCATTTGCCTATGCTGTTCTTGCCTTCATTCTTCTCTTAGGTTAAGAGCAACTTCTTGTAGACTGCACAGTCAACCAAGTTTTGGCTTGAGCCTAAGAGAGTAATTTATTCTCTTTTTTGTTTTTTAGTTTATTTTGCTAATAATTTCTGCTCTGATTCAGCATGTAGTCTTGTAAAGACTTATGCTGGTCTAATGGTGTAAGAAGCTAAATGATAAAACTGAGTCACCAGAATAAAAAGAGGGCTGGGAATTTTGTTGTTTCAAGTTTACATGTATGCTGAACTCCAGTTTAGAGTACTGAAAGCAAAAATTTTACTGCCACAGCATTTCAGCAGCATTTCTCAGATTCAAAGCATATTAATAGTGGTTCTCTGCCTGTGCTAACTGCTGCCAAATGGAAATACCCTTTGTGGTGTTGGTCTTGATGACAGAAATTCAGAACATAGTACTTGGTAGCCATTTTATGCAACCTTTTTTTGTTTATTTATTGCACCCTCATTTTTCTTCTGAAAATTATTCTTTTAGATTTATCAACTTTCTTTCAATATATTTTAAAGCATATTTACGGTGAAATTGTACTCATTTATTATTGTACCAGTATTTCGAGTATCTTGTATTCAGTAGCTTTGAGTACTCCTGCTTTTCTGTGACATCCCCTTTGTGATGCATCTGAGAAGCATTTGGTCTCAATCTTCTCCTTCTCCTTCTCCTTCTCCTTCTCCTTCTCCTTCTCCTTCTCCTTCTCCTTCTCCTTCTCCTTCTCCTTCTCCTTCTCCTTCTCCTTCTCTTCTTCTGTTTTTTGAAGTAGAATAAATTACATGGTATCCTGAAGTTAACCAGGTTATCTATGATACCACTTACTCTTTATATCAATTTGAGCTCATCTTCCTTCAGTGAGTATCACCAAATTGATACACAGGACTTCAGTTTGAACAGCTTGTCACACAATAACAGTTGGATCTATTCCTGTTGAACATAGCTCTCCTGATGCCTTCTGACTATGTAACTCCCAGTTTTTTGCCACCTGTAAATTTTGTTACCTTGTGCTTGGTTTTGAGTCTGATGTTAAAGAAAGATTAATCTTCGAGTATTTTTTTCTATGAACAGAAATTTTCTCAAGAGTCATTGTTCCTCTTTTCAGAAACATTTACTGCTGTCTTTTCTTTAATATGGTCTTGGATATCTTTCATCTCTTTACAGCTGTTTTCTGTTAATCTTAAGAAAAGAAAGAAGCCCAAATCCACCAACCAAACTATTTCTAAACCATCACTTTTGACTAATAATTATATATATACATATGGACAATAGAATTAATTAAATCTATACATTTGTGTTCCTTGAAATGCAAATTTAGCTAACAAGATGTAATTTTACTCATGTTAATGCAATTGCCAATTATAATCTGATTTAAGAAAAATACAGCTGTCTGTGTTTTCTTTCTGGTGTGTCTAAAAGGAGCTATTGCAAACATTCTGGCCACATTTGGAGGACATGAACTTGCTTAGTTTTGAGCAGGCAGCATATAATAAGTGACTTTGTCATGCCTGCTGAGTGCCTTGTTTTTTCTAAATTGAATGGCATGTATATCATGCAGAATTGTTGAGAGTCAAGGGGGAGTTGCAGCTGGGAAAGGCTCTGACACAAACATGGAAGATTACAGTTATTTTATACCAACAGAAGGAAATGCAGATCTCAGTGGATAAAAATTCCATCTTTAATTTGTAAACAAAATAAGTGAGCCTAATAATATGTTGACTATTTCAGCTGTGAAATAGAGCCAGTAAGCATATTTTTTATTTTATGGACCAGATAACTCTTGAGGTTTTAGATACTTATACATACCAAATTGCTTATTTGTTTTTTCAATAAAAACAATAGTTCTACACAACACTGTAATGAAACCATAGTTACCTTCTATTTCCTGAAGGGACAAAAATGTGTACCACAATTTTGCTAAAAGCTGGTGCCAGCATACTGCTTCCTTTCTCCCATATTGCCATTCTATTATTCTCCATAGGGAGCCTTCAGCCCTCATGGTACACTGGCAGTAGAACATCCATTTATTAATGCAATGCTGCTCAGTATGTGTCTTCAAGCATAGGCCAAGTAAAAGCTTTCTGTCATGCTGTGCAACTGGCTGTTCTATCCATACCTCCAAAAATCAGTGTCAAAGGAAGAGAAAATGAGCATAAGAGTAACAAAAAACCAATGAGAATAATCAGTGGTATGAAAATCATGATTACTGAAAAAGGATTAAGAAACTAGACTGCCCATTCTGAAAAAGAATCAAACAAGAAAATGACATCAGTGAGGAGTATCATGTGTTCACCAAGTTCCTCAGACATTTCTGAATACACTGCATAGTGCATTAGACTAATACAGATGAAGGACGGAGGATTTAGAAATAAGAACTGTGGCTTTTTTACCCCAGTTCCTAAAATCCAGTGAGGCAACTCATACTATCTAAGTTAGGTGCAAGGATAGAATGTGCAATCAATGAAAAGAATCAAGAATCTCTGAAAAAGGTAGAGGGCACCAGTATTAAAGTTCTCGTTATGGGGAGAACTATCTTTGCCACTGTAGGGTTCTACAAAAACTGGAACTACCTTTGGTTACTTTACTAGTAGAGGCATTGAACATCATTTTATTAATTGTGGTAGTCACCACAGGATTAAAGGATCAGTCTTTCAATTGACACAACTTGAGTGCCTTTGTCACAAGACCACGAAGCCCCAAAACATGTTCAGAACTCTTTATAGGGATGTGTAGATGGTTAGGAAGCCCTACTGATCTTTCTGGAAATCTTAGCATTCTGAATCCTTTTGAAGTACAAATTTTAGAATATCCACTAAGAGTTTTGTCCAAGTTCATCTTTAACAAAACTAGTGACTCGAAGTGTAGTAGAAGATGACTGGGCTTTTTGCTTTGTGGTTTTTGTTTGCATTTTTTTTGTTTGTTTTTACTACCTAATTTTGGGAGATATATTTTAGGGCCTTTTTGTTGTTGTTGTTTTTGTTTTTGTTTGTTGTTTCTTTGTTTTTGTTAGGTTTGTTGCTTGTTTGTTTGTTTTCAGTTTAAAAGACTATGCAGTAACAGATTGCTCTCTAAATGGATAAGAACTTCTGTGTGGACTTTTGGTTTGGTTTGCTTGTTTTATTTTTCTTCTCTGCATAAATTTCACTCTAAATTCTTACCATGATAGTGATGGTGATGAAAAAATCAGCACCTTTGATCATCTGTTTGAGAAGGGAATCTGGCTTGTCTATTACAACAAAAACATTTTTACTTCAAGGAACTAGAAACATATTGAAACAAAGGAGTTTTCTTTTCTTTTTTTTTAATTCTGAAGTATTATGTATAAGCATATAAGACTTTAATTCCTGCTAGAGATAAATGGTCAGTCACTTACCTTTGCATTGAAACTGAATTCTTCTCACTACTGTAAAGACAGTCTATGAGGCCAGCCTATTAATAGCTTTCCAAGGAGCTGTCTCGGTAGCTCAGAAAAGATTTGGAGAAATCATTCTTCTGTAACTAATGGATGGATTATGAAAAGAGCTTTAGCTACATCATCCCAGAAAATTTTCCTGTCATATCAGAAGCTCAGGACCACTACTTGCTATGTGATATAAAACAGTTGCCAGGATGCTCCAACATATGGAGACGTTGTTGAATTTCTGGCCAAGGACTAGAAAACATGTCTGAAAACACATACCTCTCTGTCTTATGACACATGTCCTGCAAACATTTCTGATAGCTCACAGCTGCTCCGAGATGTTGGAGGCCAAAAGTCCTGGTTTAACCTGAGTGTATTATAATCAAGAGAGACAGCAAAAATATAGCAGATAAATGGATGCAATTTAGATGGTTTGAAAGGCAAGGCAGTAGAAGAACACAGAGTAAAGAAATAAAATAGAAGTTGAAAAATTTCCATGGAGGGGGAGGATGGGAATAATAAAAAAAATGAAATCTAACAAGAATATAATCAGAATAAGCCTAATATTCCAAAGCATATATCTTATTCCAAACTACTGTGCACATCATCATCTGCTGTCTGAGGTACTTTGACTCATAGAAAACAGTTTTTCTTAGATCAAGAGCACGGAAGCTTTCCTTCATGCTAATATGCTAATATTTTTGGAATATTATTTACCAGCTGAAGCCAAAAGATATTTCTTGGATTTGCATCTGGATAGAAGATTAGAACAGCTTGTTTGTTTTTTCTGTCTGCTGTGCTTTTTTTTTTTTTTAACCTGGACACTTGATGAGGTCGCACATTGAGACTTTTAGGGCTGAAATAAGTGAGTCTAACAAAATCAGTCTAACAAAAATAAAGATTGAACTCACTCAGATCTCTGAAAAGTAGGTGTTTTCTTCCTTCTTTTCATGTATGTCTCAGCTTTACCCTCCAACAAAAATGAGTGTTAATTAACAGATATATGTGTATGGAATATATAGCAAACATTTAAATAATATCTAAATTATACACATGCGTACATGTAAATGTACCCATATATATGGGTGTATATATATGTGCATGCATATTCACATATGTAGATTCCCATGCATACATCATCCTTTCTCACGTAGAAAGGCATGAAAAATTTATACATATCTGTGACTGAATATTGTTAAAGGTTACATGTACACAATCGACAGCATTTTTACACATCCATTCTCTTCTCTGTTTATAAATATATAAAAAGTTAATTTTGTCATCATTTTTGTAAATAAAACATACACTTATCAATTAATTATACAACTAAATATTTTCCAATTTCAAAGTCATTCTAGAAAACTCCTACTGACAAAGAACCAGATCACAGATCCCTGACTGAAAATGGCAGCCAGATATTCACATGAGTTTAAACTAAGGGATTTCATTTGTGCTAATCAAGATTAATTATTCACAGTGATCTCACAACACAGCAATGAAATAAAGAGATTCAGTTCTTTAGATTCTTAGGTGTGATTTAATATTTAGTAAGAAGTTTCCCTGACACTAGTATGAATGTTTGTATGAGTAACTTGGCTGGGCCAAACTTCTTATACTATAAAATACTGCCAAGATTGAATGACTGCCTGAAATATTCATGTGTTTAACACAGCTAAAATGTCATCCCACTGTGTAGCAGTTACATTTATCTTCCATATTCATAAATTAAAATGAGTACCTATAGAACTATCCATATATTTTTTTCTTTTCTGCGATGTACAGTATATGCACCTCTAGCATTTAAAAGACAACACTGAAATAACTATCAAAAATGTTTAGAGCAAGGAAACAACCACCACATTCATAAAACTTAGCATGTCTTCAGTTTTTCATACCAAGTTAATTTTCAGATTCAGGAAGACACACTCTCTGCAAATGAAAACACAGTGTCCTGTGAGCTGAATGTGAGCTGAAGTGCTGTGCTTGAAAAGCACAATAAAAATTTCAGAAGTAGTTCTGAGAGGTCATCTATGGCACTTCTTACTGCAACATGGCCGCAACATTTTAATGAAAAGAGAGTTGTGAAGATGTGTGGCACATATATGTATTGGAATCAAAAAGATATTAGACAAGGATTAATAAAGTCAGTAAAATCAGAAAGGCAGTATAACCTTGTAGTGACTAGAGTGCTAATAAGAATTTAAGTCCATGAGCAAGTAAGTAGACACTCATTTAGTCAACTTTACCTTTGACTTGTCATAAATCTAAGATTTTGATATACTTATAGATTATCTTTGAAATTATTTTTTCAATTTGGCTCTGACATCCTTTTCTATTTAGGTAGGCCTATATCTATTGTGCAATTTTTACTGCTTAAGTATGAGGTCATATATTTTTTATTGGGTTTAGCTTCCAGTAAACCTATTTATGAGACACCATTTGATTTAGATGGTATTTTCTAGAACATGTTAGGTAAGTTCCAAAGCTTTTTTAAGGTCTTTTGAATTCTTTTAACTAAACACATTCAACACTGGATCAGATTTATCATCATAAACTGACTCACAAACGTTTTTTATCAATAAAACTTGCAGGAAGTGATTCTTTCACTATCTCAAAATTCAAGTGGTTGTTTTACTTATTATACCATCTGCAACGTGTCTAGTTGATATCTGACTCTCTGCTCAGAGACAACAAAGCATAAAATGCCTCCATAATTAATTTTCCTTCCCCATCTGACACTTTTTATATCAATGTAAAAAAAAATTAATTTTCTTGCCTGTTATACACTATTGATACAAGATTGAAATTTCATATAGATTTTAAAGTTTTCATAAGCAGGAGTCTTCATCTGTGAGAAAGAAATGCTTCTTTATATTGCAGTGCTCCAGAATATTTTCCACCAACTCTTATCAAGCAACCCAAAATTACCTGGACACAGAGAAAAAATATAATAAAGTTCTTAAGGCTTTTACATCACTTTTAGCATTTGTATCCTGTCAGGAAATGTATATCATTAATAATATCACCAAACATCTAAAATTAGCAAATAGTTTGATTCAGTTACCAAAACATAGGTGTCTACTATAGCAGTCTATAGCAGTTATGCACCAGGACATTCTGCCTTTTGTGCTGCTGCTACACAGAACATTAAATTGTTGTGAAAAGGAGCAAGAGGTAAAGAAATAGATCTTCTTACCAAGAGTTTTTTCTTTTATAAATTGATTTTTCTGAACTAAACTCAAAGATTCTGGGATTTCATGTACAAATTACTCTGGATAACTCTATCATGTCAAGCACGCCATGGTTCTGTGAGTAAACACAAGAGAAATTATGAAGCTTGTGTAAGCTTTTACACCATGCCAACTTTAAGGCATCAGTCCTTAATCAAAAATATCTATGTCTAAAATGATGGAATTATGTTTTTTTTATAATGTCAATTGTATTATTGATGGAATTATGTATTTTTCTTTTCTTCTTCTTTTTCTTTTCTTCAGGTTTCTCTTGGCTCTTTCCTGAATTTGACTCAGAAAAAGTTTCAGCATTAATTCAAATCAGATGCAGAAGATATCAGAGAGATATCTTCACACCCTTTTCAGATGTTCCCAAAGAACAGTTTTAGAAGCAAATATTTTCAAAGCAAAACACTTTCCATGTATGCTGCCAGTGTATAACACATCCAGTCTGCTTTCTGATTTGTCCCTTTGCTTTGTTATGTGTGACATGTTGATTCTAAAGCTGAAAGGCACACTCTTGTAAATTGCTAGTGGTAGAATTATTATCAGAAACCATATAATTTGATACAATGTCTTAATGGACACAGAATTGCATTCAAATTAAAGCTCTCAAGGAGGTCAGGTGCACACCCTAGTAGCAGCAACTTAAGGGCAATGAACTGAATACTTTTTCACTGTGTCAGAAGATGGAAAGTCAAGAAACAGAATTTTTTTACTGCATGAAACATTAAAATATAAGAAATCAAAACTCTCTCTTGGAGTTTGCAGCCACAATAGGGAAGAGTAGTTCCTGAGAGAAAGATAGAATATAAAAAAATCTAGGGAGATCTTTCTGATGATTTAGCATCACAGTTTTCGTCACTTCATAATTTCAGTTTGTGAACATCCTGAGCATGTGGACTTTTGGAATGAATAACAGTTCTTGGTTAAATATTAATTATATACTTTAGTAAACACAATCATATTTCTCGTCTTTCTTTAACCAGACAGTCCATATGTATTTTGATGGCATTAAAATGTGGGACTAAAGTTTGGGAGTTAAGTATTGTATATCACGAATGTCTCTGTAAAATGTGTTAGCTTTTAAAAATCCTACAGGTTGTCTCAATTACATGGACTGTTGGAAACTCGTGCACCCTGGTCAGAAATCAGAATATCCTTTAGCATGTTCTCTCAAGATGCATGAATTAAAAAGAAGCTCATGTGAAGCCTTAGCTTATGTTAATTTTAAATTTTACTGCTATTAGATGTATTTTCAACGTATTAACACTCTGAAGAAAATAGCCAGCAAGCAATGGTTTTAATCTATTGTTTAATTAAAAAAAAAAGATATAAAATTTATAAATTGGATTCACTGATGTCCTGGATTTTCTCTTCCTCTATTGTTTTGTCAAACACCCTCACCCTCCTCTATGATTTTTTGTTCCTATGCAGTGAAACTTGGTTGCGTCTCCAGTAGAATATTACAACTTAGTACATGGTCTTTGCAGCATGGAGATGAATCCAAGGGAATTTCTAGATCTCAGCGTAACGCAAATATGATTGATCTGTTTGTGAATGTAAGCAAGAACATGTGACCAGCAGCTCTGTTTATCAGCAATGTAAAGAAGTTTCTGGGCTGCAGTTCATATGATAGAAGTTTCTATGCATCAAATGGACTACAGGATACGTGGGTAGAATGAAATCTATGTCTGCATTCATTATGCACCTTCTGAATAAGTGCTTTTATCTTTTTTTCTTTCCTTACAATAGTAGAATTAAGAAAAAAAATTCTTTCCTGACCTTGAGGCAGTAGCATGCCAAGGCCTTGTTAACTAATGTACTTCTGGAGCATATAGAGGACTACTAAGGAGATTTTCTTTAATTCCTCTTCAGTATCTGACAAGACCCAAACAAATATATGCTTGCAATTTCCTTATGATAATGAAATGAATCAAAATTCCTTGCTCAGTATTCAACTTTGCTTTCCAGAAAAAAACAATGGGCTAATATTCAGTCTATGTAAGAGAGAGTTATGTTCTATAGCAAAAAAAAAAAAAAAAAAAAAAAAAAAAACCACCAGATTTTGTATCATATCCCAGAAAGAAATTTGCATTTGTTACTTTTTGAATTTGTTAGACTCACATCTAATACCAGATAGTGAGCTACGAAGTTGTGGCCAAACATACCTTTAGTTTTTGAAAGCTGTATGTTTTTTAATGTAGTCTCGTTCACATGTTTCTTTCAAAAAGAAAGCAACTGATGATTTTCCCATTTCAAAATTAGTTAGAAATGCACAATGTTTATCTACCCTTAATTGTGCTGACATCTGAAAGAGTGACCCTAAAGACAGATACTGAATAACAAGGTGTGACCTAAGGACAAGTAAGGATATTTGATTTGAAGAATCCAGACTTTCTAGATTTTTTTATTATGTTCTGTGCTGGGAAGATGGGGCTAGACTTGACAGAGTGCTTTCCAGTATTTCCAGTGAAGAATTTTTTATAAGGTTTGCATGAGTTTCCTTTTCGAAGGAATCATAGGCATTGCTCAAGAACAGAGTCTTAGTATGAATTATCTTTCAAGCAATGTATGCGGTCAGGGATTAAGAATTTGAAGCAAATCAGAAAGCCAGAGCTAGTCCAGATAACACAAAGAGACACATCTCAAATCTAATCAGAATTTATGGTAGACATTTGTTTTGCTGCCTGCCTCTATGAGTAGTTGTTACAGTGAGAATATAGGACATTTCAGTATATAGTACACTATTTTCTATTATTCCTTTTTTTCTGGATAGTTCTTAAGATATTATTTTTGACTGAGAAATCATGTATAGCCAGAGTGTCTCTCTTTGACGGTTCATAATTCTCTTGGTACTCCAATTGTACTTAGAGAGTAAAAGTTTTGCAAAATGCTTTAAGCAGTCTGAAAAGTTAAAGATATTTGAAGTACCCTGTGACTCCTTTTTGTTTAGTCTTGTTCCCATTTGTACACTTAGTGCATATAGTGGATCAATGTACTATTGAATTACTCTTTCAAGGTTATACTGGCCTTTCTGGAGAGTGTCTACAGATGGGTACAGATGTACCTTATTTCTCTCTGTTCTTCAGATTGACTGTGTTCAAGTGAATAACTTCAAAAACTGCATAACTCTTAAAATCCTTCTATGCCCATGTAATAAAACTGTGGCTGCAGTACAAGTAAGAATTCACAGAAGTTCCACTTAACATTCAAAACTTTTGACTTTGAATACCTTTTATTTTCATCCTTTGTGTTCCAGAAGAATGAAATTTAATTATGTGAATGCTGTCTGCTTCACATTTGCAACAACTTGACATCAAAGTTTGCTGCGTTGGTAAAATCTGTGGCCTCTCACTTGTTTCAGAATATTAAGATTCAAGAAGTTACATATAAAAGTACTGTGCAGAAGATCCTATCATGTTAACAATAAAAGCTCCTTTCCTTTTTTTCGTAAAAGTATATGATAATCCATTTATTTAAGTTAATATTCTTTTTTTTTTACAATCACAGATTCACAAAATACGATGATTTGGAAGAGACCCCCAAGAAGCATCAAGTCCAATGCCTGGCTCTGCATAGCACCATCCCCAAGAGTTACGCAATACCTCCAGGGGCATTGTTCAAACTCTTCTTGACCTTTATCAGGCTGGTGCTGTGACCACTTCCCTGGGGAGCCTGTTCTAGTGTCCAACCACCCTCTGGGTGAAAAACCTTTATTTAATATCCAACATAAACCTCCCCTGACAGCTTCAGGCCATTCCCTTGGATTCTGTCACTGTCACCACAGAGATCATGCCTGTCACTCCTCTTTCCTCATGAGGAAGTTCTATTTGCAATAGGATCTCCCCTCAGTCTCCTCCAGGTTGAACAGACCAAGTGACCACAGCTGTTCCTCATACAACTTCCCCTCAAGCTCCTTCACCATCTTTGTTACCCTCCTTTGGGCTCTCCCTATTAATTTAATGTCCTTTTTATATTGTGGCACCCAGAACTGCACACAGCACTTGTCAAGAGTCTGCACCAGTGCAGATCAAAAAGGGACATTCTCTTCTCTTGCCGGACTGTCAATGCTGTGCCTGATGCTAATCTGGACACAGTCAGCTCTCCTGGCTTCAAGGGCACTGCTGACTCATATTCAACAGTGGATGATGTAATTAGGCATGTATTAACAAAAAAAAAAAAATAAATAAAAACCTTCCCAAATTGTGTAGACCAAAGTCCACCTAGCAATCAGATTTCAAATGGCTCAATTCTCTATTTAAATCTCTGCTGTAAATTCTTTTGAGTCACTGAATTGTCCATTTTTTTTTATTTTTTTTTTTAGTGCAGAAAGCCTCCTTAGTTAGTCTTTGATTTGTTATAATTTGTGTTTAGATCTGTGTAAGAGGATGGTGCCAGCAACAGAGCGTATATCAAAAGCTTAATAATTTCTTCTCTCATTCTGTTGAGTTTGCAGCTACAGTTACAATTCATTACCTTGAAAATCATAATTTGATTTAAAAAATACAGATATAAAAAGGCAAGACTCTCAAACCAATCAAGTATGAACACTCAGTTATCTTGAGGCTAATGGGTCATTTACTGTAAGGGTCAATGTATTTTTGTCTAAAATGAAAGCATTGCTTTAATTTTCTTCCCCCTGTAATCTGCCCATTGCCAATCTGCCTCTACTGTATAAAAGCATTGTATTTCAATGATGTTATGCATCTAGGAAACAGATATTTCACTTTATTCTTGTAGCTAACTTATGTTAGAAATACAGATACAGAAAACATAAACATTCATCTTTAAAACTTATGCCAAAATAATCCTGGGCTACAGAGCAACTAAAACTGCAGGAGACAGATTTTCTCTCACTATATTCTTTAAGGAAAATATCCAATTGGATACTTTTATTTTTCTTCTCTGTCTCTACCTTTTATTGGCAGAAAGAAGAGGGATACTGGCAGACAGAAGGTTATGGAACATTTTTTAATGCTTCCACTTTAGCTCACTTGTAAAGCTAGTAAGTGAGTAAATCTCTGCTGGATGATTTCACAGCTCAGCATGGCCATCATGTAGGAAGGTAGAGAAAGTGGTTTTGCCTTTTTTTTTTTTCCATTTGTTTGTTTGTTTGTTTTTTTGTTTTTGTTTTTGTTCTTAGATCCAAAAAAGCAAAAGGATCTCAAGTAGTTAAGCACAAGGGGTAATCACCAGCTGATAATTAAAATACTGAACAACACTGAGGTAATGGTGTACAAGAACAGTAACTTAACTCCCTACATTGGAAAAAGAGATAAGTTTCTGACTCTTTGTTAAAGAAATGGTGAGTTACAATGTAAAATTTGACTTTATTGTGGTGATTTGGAAATAATTTAGTTCGCCTAACCTAAGGTTTGTGCAGCTCACACAGGATTCCAGCACTTTCTTTGTCTTTCTTTGTCTTGAAAGTCCTTAGAGGTTTACATATTTGAAATTTTAATCTAGCTTTTTTTTTTTTTTTACTTTAGCTTCAACTTTGACTCATAAAATCATAACTTCAAGATAAGAGTCAGTGTTTTCATTTAGCTGGCCTGAAATTAAGTCAGACAAACCAATGCTGAAAGGTTTGCAACATGTTTATCCAACACAATCTGGATTAAATCTGTTCAACAAAGAAAACCTGATATTTTCTTGACCAAAAATCCTAATAAAGAGCTTCACAATGATCCTGCTGCATAGTTCAGGTATATATGCATAGAATATCTGATTAAGTGCATGTTGGACTAATTCTACAATTGGCAGACAGCATTTGTATATATACAGAAAATCCCAAGCATTAGACTTATTGCATGTGCAGATTGATTCCACATTTCATGAAGAGTGAAATGTCTGGTATAGATTTTGTGAAGAGTGAAATGTCTGGTATAGATTTAACTTGAAGTTGTTCTTCATATTTCAGATGAAAATTTATTATCTAGGCTTAATGTAGAAGTAATTTTTATAAGTATTTTCAGAATGTTAATTGAAATAATTCTTATTTCTAAGAATGCTGCTACACTTCAGCCATACCAATCTTTTAATATTTGCTGGTATTGAAAAGAACTTCTCATGTGCTTTGAGATACAAACCTTTCACATTATATATCTTCTGATTAGCATTTAATTCTCTTTCTCACTGTGTTACAGATCATGACAGAATAATGAAAGTAATATGAAAAGCAGTTCTGCATATATTTTCCATGAAGAGATACTCATCTAAGATACTGAATAATTCAAGACTAATAGAAGGTTGCTTGAGTCTTGACAAGAACTAGTTCTTTCTTCTTGAAAAGGAAGAATGGGATAGTAGCAATGCAGAAAAACAAAGTCCCTAACTGTATCTATAAACTAGGTCATCCATTACTAAATATCTGAACTCTTATAGTATTACTTGCTGACACATCCCAGGAAGCATGAATTTTATCTTGTGTTAGTTGTCTACGACACAGCTGAGCTAGTCACCCTGGGTTCTCTTTATAGTCAATAGAGAAAAAGAGGCACTATTTAGGGAGAAATCCACCTGACCTATTTCTGACACCTACTTTAGGATGAAATGAATCATGCCCTAGAAGTGCTTATTTCTCTTCACTGAGCAAAGAAGGAGCATAGAAAGAGTAGCTCACCTGTAGAGACTTACATTGAAGAGGTCTGAGTGGAGCCTTACCGTTTGATTCTGGTCCTTACTTTAATCAGTAAATAACTAGTTTTACAAAAGAAGAAGAGCTTTCAAAATAGGATTGAAAGCCTTGCATTTTCATTTGCTAACTGGTACCATATGCAAAGCTCAATAAGAACAGTGATTTCAGTTAGGTAGAATGGAAAACGAACCTGAAACCAAATGACTTCCTACACCCTGGAGACTCATTTTGATGATGAAATTTTGAACTAAACAGAAATAACATTAAATACTTCCCCATTCTTCCTTAGGTCTTATTTTCTTTGAGCGTACCAGACCCCTGTTTTTTCTCTAATGAAATATCTGATCAAAATATTTTGAAACTATTTTTAAAGAAAAATAATAATAAAGTAATATGAATTAAATATTAATAGCTCTTTTCTTTCCCTAGATTTGAAGTAATCTGTCAGATTCAACTTAAATTTTTAAATTGTTTTGAGTGTTTCACACTGGAGACTTAAAAAAAAAACAGAGAAAACTTATAATTTATTCCCTAGCATAATTTTGTTGTATCTTCACTGAAAAATTCTTTCACTTCTTCTGAAAAAAAAAAAGAAAGCAAACTCAAACTTTCTTCAAACACAATAAGACTTAGCAGCACTAATTCTCCATTTTAATCTTCCCTATAAAAGAAGATGCACTCATCATATGAATATATTTTAAACTGCCAATATTATGATTTTTGGTAAACTTTTTCTTATTTTATAATTTTACATGTTTTTTTGTAAACTTGTTGAACTTCCTTTTTCTCTTTTCCTTACTATCTTTCAATATTTATCTATTGGTGACTCACTGCTTGACCTATTCTAATATTCAAAAGCCAATCCCTCAATCCTTTAGGTATTGTACTGTAGCTGTTACACTGGAAAGCAAATTTCAAGGTATATCATTGAAATCTATAGGGGCTTTAAATGCAAAAACACCCACCTAAATTATCATTGATATTTTGTAAATTAATCCTCAGAATAATAATCATTATACTCTTAGTAAATTTTTCCTTCTCTGTCTATGCACTTTAACAGCTGCACTAGAAATTATACAAGAGGTCTGGCTACTGTTAACAGATAGAAGCTGATTTTGAATTTCTAATTACTTTAAGTATGATTAAAGGAGCTGAATGGTTGTACCACTCAGATATTTTAAATGCTCATAATTTTCCTCATAAATTTAAAGAAAAAGTCACTCAATTTCAATTTGAACATACTTGCTTCTTTTAGTATCTTTTCTCATGTGCATATTCATTCCAATAATTACAGTTCAGTCAGATATTTGTAGCGGGATTTGGAGCTGGTAATTATTTTAATGTGCTTGTTTTCCAGACAACACATGTATTCATAACCAAAATTACTAGTACAGTTATGTTTAATATAAGAGGAGGAAAGGACAAAGACATAATGTAAAAAAACCCTCCAAAATTATTCTTAATATATGACAAGTTTATTAGAGAGCTTTCAGAACTTTATATTTTTAAAATTTGCTAATAGTGTATATGGCATTTTTGCACTGATTTCAGAGGTAGAAAATAGCAGTTAATTTAAAAAAAAATCCATTTAATTCTTTGCAAAAAACCGTAAGTCTAGAAATTTTTTTTTCTCTTATCACATGTTGTGTCATATTTAGTTGCAAAAATTAAATCCCTAAAATTATTTTTGTAGATATAGGGATGACATAGGTACTGATATTAAGTCTTCTTTGACTATGCTGGCTAAATCACCATTGAATATAAAGAAAGATTACATATGTAATTCATATACAATTCATAAACAATTATGTTCAGCCATCAACATTAAGGACTCTGCATCTTGGAGCTGAATGTCATTCCTTAATATGTGGATGTTTAGGTTGTACTAAATTATACCCCACCTCTCTTTGTTTCAAAGGCTAGATCGTGGTAATCATAATAATCTTCTGGAATGTGGCTGACTGACCTTAGTTCCCTGGATCCTCCTTCCTGACCCTCTGGAAGACAGGAGGGATATTTGGTTTTTTTTAGTCCTCTGAAGCCAGCTCATTAAGTCACCATATTGCCGTTACTTTTCATGGATAATAACAAGTGGCTTTATACTGATATCAGCTGGCTGATGTCAGCTCCATTAGTGTTTGTGGGTACATGCTACTAAATCCTGCTGATCGGTGTGTGTCCAGTTTATTGAAATTGTAAAACTTTCCAAGTTCATACCTTTCCACAAGGTCTCAGGAACCAGAGATCATTGAAGCCAGTCTTAACAGTAAGGATCACGATAAAGAAGGTATTGAATATGTAAGCCTTTTCTGTGTCGTTTGCTGCCATGCACTCTGCACCACTTAGTAACAAACTCAGATTTTCTAGGTCTTCCTTTTGCTGCTGATTTAGCTATAGAAGCCCTTTTTTGATCTTCATGGCCCTTGCCAGATGCAGATCCAAGTGAGTTTTGTTGTATCAAGTATATCAGCAGCAAAAGCAAGACTTAAGGACTGCACAACCTTCCCAATAGGATAAGGAACTTGTGCTAGGAACCATTACAACAAGGTTTCTTTCTTAGACTGTGCCATTTTTCCCAAAGAATAGAAAATTATACAATTTATAAAATTTAATATATACATGTGATTGAAATGTTTTTCTGTCTGAGTCCCTCTACTCCCGGCACTCATATTTGCCCTTAAACTGCAACACCTTTGTAATATAATTACCTGTATTGCTTTATAGAAGGAATGAGAAGGGTACAAATATTTTTGGAATTTTGTTCACCATTTTAGACCATACATAGCATGAATTATATTCCCAACATGGCTATTTCACTCACTGTATAATAAGGTGCTAACAATTATTCCTAGTCAAGAACTTTCTGGTTAATATCTACATAAGTTACATTAGAAATATTGTGCGCCTAAGGCTTCACTCACCTGCTCATGTTAGCTGGCATCTGTCATTACCTGCAGGCAACAGAATTGAGCCCCAGATGCCAGAAAAATGATATGACATGAACACTTTTTAAGAAGTAATGACATAAAAGAATTATTTAAAAATAAAAAACTTATAAATAAAGAACATATTTATTTTCATATTTCCTAGTCCTCATTTTTGGCTGGTTTTGCATTATTTTTCCTTTTTTCTCCCCCATCAGTCCTGTCTGAAAATAAATAAGATTTTTAATCTCTAGCCTGTAGAGAAGACTGGATCTGTACAAGAATTGAAGTAATATTGAGTTGTTTAATAAGAATTTCATAATAAAGAGTAGCATAGTTTTATGACATGCACTGGACAAAGACTAGAAAGTAGCATGTATGAGCTGTTCACAGTACTAATTGTGATTCATAAGCCAATTAAAGGGGGGAGAGAATTGTTATTCAGCCTTAGTATTCTATTAAAATGCTAGGATTTCCTCTAAACTTTAAGGAATTGATTAATCTAACCCATAGATCGTAATTATTTTTTGAAAATCAAGTCATTATTTATGGGTATACATTAAAGCATTTCTACTTTAATAATATTAAAAATACATAGTATAATACATTACCTGAATTTGAGGTAAGTAGATAAATAACCAAAGCCCTCTAAACCTAAGTGTGTGCCTAGTGAATATACTAATAAACCACACTTAAAGTGAAATAACTGCTTCTTCCTGACTTATGAACATTTCCTTATAATGCCTGATAGATTAATTAGTTTTTTTTTCCAGAAAAACCTAGGAAGTAAGAAGTACTGTGTTTATACAAGGAAAAGGGAGCTTGTACACAGAAAAGATGAAAGAATAGCTTTCCAGCTTTTGTTTCAAATCTCTCTGCTCAGTTCCCCATTCACTACTGTCAATAGCTGTGGTTTGCCTGACAGACTAACAACTTTTATTTTCTTTCAACTCTTCCTCCCGTATCTAATGCAAATTCCTGCCACTTGTCTTTTTACAATATCTCAGCCTTTCCATCCAATCTGCTAATAGCATTGCTGCCTTTTGGTGTTCCCTGTTTTTATCTGCTTGGTCCACATGCCTCTTTGACCTCTTACCAGCTTTCTTCTCTCACTGCTAAGAAATAAGCAAGAAAACTAACTTAAACTTCCTTTTTTTCTCTGCCCTTTGAATCAACCCACTCTTTTCTAAATCTCTTCAGCATCTTCTAAAATTAATCTTTTTATCCTCTTTGTCAGGCTCCTGTTGCTTAAATACTTTATTATTTTGATAATATTTTGCTTAATCAACAGTTCTTGCCTAATCACTTCTTGGTACTACTTGGTACATTTCATTGTCTCACTTAGAGTTTCACTCTATGTCTTAAAATTCTACAATTTAGTCCTCTTCTTAAATTTTTTATAGCATGATTTTTATATACCTTTTAGTGTTGAATGTATACTCTTGGATAGACCCAGTCCATTCATATGCAACTCCATGGCTGTTGTCAAAACCACAATTAGGAATTATTCTATGCTAGGGTTGTCTTCATGGCACCAGGTCTGCTGGCATCATGTAGCATTCATCTTTCTCATCTTTATGGAAGGTATCACTGGAGATCATTTATTGCAACCCCCTTGTCAAGGCAGTATTACCTAGAGCAGGCTATACAGGAATGTGTCCAGGTGGGTTTCAAATATCTCCAGAGAGGGAGATTCCATGACCTCCCTGGGCAGCCTGTTCCTGTGCTCTGCCACATTCAGTGTAAAGATGTTCTCTCTCATGCTGTGGTGGAACTTCCTGTGTTTTAGTCTCCTAACGTATCTCTTCTTGTATTGCATGTGTAGAAATTCCTCCCTTGAGTGAGGTTACTCCTCAAGGTTACTCATCAAGGTTGAGCAAAAGAGGTTTACCCAAGATCTTTGGTATATGTGAATAACGTCAATCACTACTTAATAATTGGCTTTGCCAGGTTTAATAGAATTGCTTTAATATAATTGCTTCAATATTGCTTCATAGTGTACTGTATTATAAGAGTTGTTATAGCACTCATACTCTGGAATAAATAATTCTGATTCAAATCTTTAGGTTTTATCATTATCATAATAAAAACAGATTGCCCAGAGAAGTAGTAAATACCCCATCACTAGAAACATTTATGGTCATGTTGCACAGAAATCTGAGCAACTTGATCTAATTGAAGATGTCCTGCTCGTTGCAGGGGGATTAGACCAGATGACCTTTAAAGGTCCCAACCAAAGAAAACCATTCTGTGATTTTGTGATGGTATGATTCTATTTCCCTGTCCTCTAACTTTCATTCCAGCCTTTTATATATGAAGACATAGACATTTCTTTCTCTTTTCTAAGTTTATTCTTGCTGTGCTTAAACAGAAAAATGCACAGAGCTCAGGAGAGGGAGCAAAAGCAAAAGAGGTCATGCAAAGTGATGGCGCTGTCACCTTTTGACATCGTGAGTACTCAGATGTTAGAGAATGGTGCTCAGCTAAGCTTTAAAGTAAGCATAAAGCTCTCATAATTTCTTCAGTACTTTTGATCCATGTGCCGGCTGTTTTAAGTATGTTTTCTGTTGTTCATTTCTATAAATGCAGAGACATTTATACTTTGCTGAATTGCACAATACCCAGCCATTCGGCAGCACCTCCTTCAGTGACATTTTGCCTGGATATGCTCATTGTCACCATAGTAACTGAAAACCTTCCTTCACCCAATTCTACATATATCTTCCTTTTCTATCATCCTTCCCCCTGCTTCTGAGGAAGGCGGGAAGAATTTATATGTGGGAGAACATATATGAAGAAGTAGTTATATTATAGGAGCAGTTACACGTTGTGCATTGAAACTAATTGGCATATTTTTACTCACTCCTCAAATTTAGGATAGGCTGATTTTTAACTATTTACATATGTGTGATCAATAATCACTTGTCTAATTATTTACCAATATTTTGTGACTGGTTTTAAAACTGAAAGATGTTGTTTGGCAGATCAGACAACAATATCTCAAGAAGAGATTATCAGCACAAAAAACTGAGGTCTACAAAAGAAGTGGACAGCAGAAATTGTACTCAACCAGCAGATGGGAACAGGCTGAAGTGAAAAGGAAGCTATCTGGCAATTTACCAGTGATTTACACAGAGAAATGCATTCACATATTCATCTAAAAAAAATATTAGTGATAAAAATAAAAATATATTCCAAAGTTAATGAGCATTCAGGCATATTAATCTCAAGTGTGTCTTATTCTGGATCTTCCGTCAATTCAGCGTGATGCATAGACATTCTGAACACTGGGAAATTTTTTATTTTAGTAATTATTGTTTCGCATGTGCACCTTAATAATGTGAATATATTTAGACACTTATCCTAGGAAGAATATTTTTAATTTATTAAAAACCCTAAGAGTAGATTAATTACATAGAGAAATATATGTCCAAGGAAAAGATCTTTATACTGCTGTTGTTCACTATTTATCAGCAAGTATTTTCCTGATGCTGAAATAGAATCCTGCCCCAGGAAGACTTCCTTGATGGAAGATTATTTAGACAGACTCCTTTTAAGTATTCCACCTGAGGCAAAGCTGATTAAGCACTCTCCTGGGATATCTTGAATTTCCATGAGAACCTGCGTGTCATTGATTGCCTAATATTAGTCACGAAGCCAAAGGAAATAGCAGGAAATAGTGATCAGACCTTTCACAAAAGTTTGAAGCACAACTTCAAAAATAAAGTTATTTGACAAATGTTGAATACATGGCCTGTGTCAAAGGTCATGACAAACTTGCTTTTGTACCCACACTGAGGTGGCTCAAGGCTACTAAGGCTTAATTTCTGATGCCTGAGAAGGTGGAATGTGAATAGAAAACTTAGAGGGTTCAGATAATCTTTTTTCTAGGTCACATTCATAGTTCTTCCAGCCATCTGATGGGGTCATATAGGAAAGTCAAAAACAGTTTTAGCTGTTACCTTTCCCTATGATAGCTACCCCTGCCTATAATCCAGATCTGTCAAGAACTGAGCTGCCATCCTAGTCAATACCTTGTCTAGCTATTCAGTGATTTGTGACCATCTCCCTGTTCTGATAATGAAGTATTTCCCTGGTTCGCTCCAGTCTCTGCAATCAGTTTACTCACTTGGATCAAAAATCCCAATATTGTCACTCTTTCTTGTCTTATTTTTGCTAGCTGAAGCTTTGGGATAAGTTGACATGAAACACACTTTCATAATGGTGGTTAAAGCTTGCTAGCAGGTCCAATGCAGATCCAAGCTAAAAGTGTCTAAAGATCTGGCCTAGGACCAAGTTCAAGACCTAAGTTGTAAGGAGAAATTTAGCGATAATAAGGATAGCATTTGGAGTCAGGCAAAATTAATGAGTTTATTGACTTATTTATCATTAATAACAAATAGACAAATCATGCCAAAATGAAAAACACTGAAAGAAAGAAACCTTGTAGTTATATTGGACATCTATATTATGATGGTACATGGAACTGTGGGGTTTTTTTCTCCGTTTATCTCTCAAAGGAAATCCAGCTGACTTTTTATTGAGAATACTATCTCTGAGGCAGCAATAAATTGATAAGTACAATAAATTATTTCCTTACTCTTGGGATTGCCATGGGTTAAGCCCAACTGGCAACTAAACAATGTGGATCCATATGCTCACACTCCAACCCATCCCCTTCCATCCCCTTCTCGTGAAACAGGGCAGAAAACCAAAAGTAAATCTTTTAGGTTGAGACAAAAACAGTTTAATAACTGTTAACAAAGTAAAATACAATGATATCTTATCAGTAAATAATAATAATGAAAATAGAGTGAAAAATCAGGCCAAGTGATGTGTAATACAATTGCTCACCACACACTGACTGATAGCAAACCCTATCCCCAAACCTGCATTATGTACTGAACATGACTTTGTGTGGTGTGGAAAAAACCTTCGGCCAGTTCAGGTTTTCTGTCCCTGTTTTTGTCCATGTCCTCACTGGCAGAGCATGAGACACTGAAAAACTCTTTGATTTAGGGTAAGCACTACTTAGCAACAACCAAAATATCAGTGTGTCTCCAAAGTTTTTCTTATATTAAATCCAAAACACAGCACTGTACCAGCTACTGAGATTAACTCTATCCCAATCAAAACCAATATGGGGATGGATCTAAATAGGAAGAATATTAAACAACTGAAAAATAGAAAAATCAAAATTATTGACTGCCAAAGGAACATTAGATCACTCTGCTCAAAAATAGAGTTAATACAAATATAATAAAATGTGAAAAAATACAGACTTTTGGATAATTAAAATAGTTTTCCTGTATATATTAAATTAGTTAAATGTTCCTAATGCTGCAGAATAATGGCAGAAAATAGTCTAGGCAAATGTACATATAGTACCAGACTCTTTAATATTGAGCTACTTATTCAGATAATTGGATGCAAAGCTAGTAATCTTAAACACAATGTACTGTATACATTTAATAAATTTAATTAGTTAGGAATCAAGCACCTAAAATCCATGTTTAGTCGATTTTCTTGTGAATTCTTTAAATCTAAATTGAAAATAACTCATGTTTTCTGAAGTTTTACTACGGTCTTGTGCTTAAAGAGGGAAAGAAGTCTTTCTTATATTCTAGAAATAATTATAATGCTATTTTTTTCCCAAAACACACCTCAAAATAAAATAGAACACTATCAAAAATAATGAAACAAGTTTCACTATTTTTTAAATTTAGAATTTCCTAAAGCTTATTTATAGGCTTATTTATTATGTTGATATTATTTAAGATGATTAGTAGCTGTCTTTTTTTGAAAGGGATGGGCCAATATAAACAGAAAGAATCAGAATAATTTTGGGAAATCAATGCATTAGTCCCTAGAGAAAATTCTTACAGGTAGCTGACAGTTAACTGTGTCTGACTTTTAAGATTTTAAGCCAGCATTCATTGTTCTCAGCAGTGATATAATCAAGTTTTTTTTCTGGATATTAAAATTAAATTAAATCATTAAGGGTACTTGCATGTTTACAGCAATATGGGGTATTATCTTTTGGGGGTATTATCTTTTTCCTTTGCATTCTTCTGCCCATTCTGGATAAGAGGATGTAATTCTGCATTTTTATACACTTCTGAATAGGAATTTGTACAGATGTTATTTAGAAAATATAGTTACCAAAAATCTCAGACAGTTTTGGGTGGTACCCTTTTGCTTTCAGCAAACTATGATCCATGTGGTTTTAGACATATTTTATCATGATTCCATAAACTGGGCAGAAACCCAAAATCCAAATGATGTGTGGAGATACAGCATGTCTAATGAGGGCTGGGTTTAACGGTCTGTGTTCAGAATGTTTT
Organism: Cinclus cinclus; assembly: GCF_963662255.1. Classification (NCBI taxonomy): domain Eukaryota; kingdom Metazoa; phylum Chordata; class Aves; order Passeriformes; family Cinclidae; genus Cinclus; species Cinclus cinclus. The sequence continues at coordinate 72,008,054 of NC_085047.1, forward strand.
GTGTGCTTCAAGTAATGTATTTTGATCAGGGAATGAAATCAGTGTGAATATATTAGGGTGAAATTTTAAGGATTCATCATATGCAAATTTTATAACTTCAATACTTGTTTTTTTCCTTCAAAATGGATCAGATTTAGAAATTTTTAAGATATAAAATTTCTCTTTCCCCCTCACCTTGGCTAAGTATTCTAAATATCCGCATAATCTGAAAAAAAAAAAATACTCAGTCTCTATGAGTTGTCCTAATATATTACAATCTGAAGAAGAACATTGTTTATTTTGCCTTACAATTTTTTTAATTTAAATACTCTGGGTATCCCACTATTCAATTTCACTGGATTCTCTTGTGTTTCTTCCATGAGAGTACAGAAAAGCAAGAATGACAGTCTGAAAATCTTGGAACTACAAAAAAGAAATAAAAATATTTTAGATTTTTTAAAAAATTAAAATAATTAGTATTCTAAATGTTCTTTTGAATCTCTGAACATTTGCTTCTTGGTTAAGAAATAGTAAAAAATCCTATGAAATACAGCACTTATAAACCGCAAAAAACCTATTTTGCTGTAAATACTATATCTCATGTGCTTGGGTGCAAATATTGTATTTAATTGGATAAAGAATGGAATATAAAGTATTTATTCTTCAGTTATGAAGGGCCTTATCTTTAGTCAACTATTATTATAACTATTATAATCAGTGATCATTCTAATGAAAATGCAGCATTTAAAAAAGCCTGGAAGGTAATGAGACAGCCTGTCTGATTGGTGACATTTGACAGTTGTGGTAGTCTACAAAGAGCTAACAGCAATCAATATGGAAATCTATAGAGAGAAGCTTAGAAGATCATATATTTCCTTAAAGTAAATCTGTAGACATTCATTGTTTCATTTTGCACTCTCTGAAGATGCTTAATTTTCACTGAATAAAGACTTTTCCATTTTCCATATCATGAGTCTATTCTATTCTGACATGAACTAAAGTTTGGATCCCCCAGACTGCACAATACAGACTGTATGGAGGTTGTTGGCGTTTTGTCCGTTCTTTTGCTTGTTTTTTGCTTGTTTTGTTTTTGGTGGGGTTTTTTAGGTTTTTTGTTTGTTTTTGTTGTGTTTTTTTTTTTTATTTCTAGCAACCCTTCTCAGTTTACAGAATGGCAGAATCACAGAATCTTCTGAGCTGGAAGGAACACACAAGTCTCATCAAGTCCAACTCTGAGGTAAATGGTCCATACAGAATCAAACCCACGACCTTGATGTTATGAATATAGGTGAATAAATGCTTACAAGAAATGGGTGGTAAAACCAATGGCTTTGGTATCAGGAGAACCAGCTCTAGAGCCCAGCAGTTTATACCTTTTGAAATAATCTCATCTGTTTAATTGGGATTTATTTCCCATGTTGTACTGACTTTACTCTCATAGCTTAGTTGGATATATTAGATTCTAGTGGGGAAAAAAACACAAATGAACCACAAACCCAACAACCAAACAAGCAAAACACCTCACACTGAGTCCATAATTTAGAATATTTCTAGCAGTACTCCAAATACTTTTATTACCATCATTCATCAGAAGAACTGAATTCTCAATATACACTTGACCTTATCTTCTGTAGTTCTATAAATCAGTTAAACTCCATCAGAACAATTGTTTAACTCACTTCATTAGTTAGACACCTACATAGGCTACTTCTGCCTCTTTGAGACTTTCAGAAATTGTTTTGAGCTAATTAAAATACCTAAGAATATATGCATTAGTTCTACATCTCACCTTTCTTCCTAAATATATCTGAACACGGTTTACTTTTCAAGAATGAGGCAAACTTAATTGCAAAGGTGATTTTAGGAAAAAATGAGAGCAATTGTTTAGAACTGATTGATTTTTAATTCCACACGGAATTTTAAATTGAGTTACGCAGCGGCACAAGTCCTTCAGGGTATATGTTGGACTTGTAATTTCATTTTCACTGGTCCAGTGATATGTCAGCTTAGTGCCATAATGTTGAAGGTTTTCCCAAACAACTGGGCATAAAGATTTAATTCTTAGTTGCACTTTCTAAATTATCATAAGTCAAAATAGTCCACAGGCACAAAATTTAATATACGTTTAGTGCATCATGGAGCTGCACTGCTCTCTCACATCCTTTGTGCAACCTTGTTCTGATATATGTTTAAAGGAAAAAAAAAATACAGAATTCCACATTATTTACATTATTAAACATTCAGTTTCAATTTAACTCAATTCCAGAAATGGAAATATCATTCAATTCCCTACAATAACTAATGGTGGGGGAAAAAAGTCATGCATAGAACTGTAATTTTGATACTGGTGTTGAAGGTCTGTCTGAGTTAATGAATACAGCTCTGATGCTGGGATTCAGGAATAGTTGAAAAGAGAGTAGAAAAATAAATGTTGCATATACATGTTTTATGATTTGCTATCCTAACTGCAGTGTTTTGAATGAGAATAATTCTGAATGTTGATCCCTTCAGTACACCTAAAATTTAATATTTGCAATTTTTTCAGAGGCAAATTGCTGTAACTAAAGCTAAGCTGACCTTGTAGTATATGTTATATTTACGCATTTACTGAATACGAATAGGTAGATAATACTGTTATGTCACTTCTGTCACTTTTCAGAATAACATTAAAATTAAACTATACAGCTCTAATAGGAACAGCTGAATGCATGCCTCTAACCACATACTAACCTTTATCAGAACAAAATGCTTTAAAATGTTGAATTAGTTTCACAGGCATTGATGCAACATTTTTTGGTTATTCTGCTTGGAATAATGAATGGAATTTTTTTTTCCCTTTTATGAGACTGAACAATTAAAAAGCAGGTGAAACTTTGCCAAAACACTTAAATTATTCGTAACTCCAAGTGAAATATTAAAAACCCACAAGGATCTGATTCTGAGCCTTGTAAGAGGTACTCTGTTTTAAACTATCTAAGGAATCTAGTAATCTATGTATTTGTCCAAACTGTAATAAAAGAGAAATAGCTTAAAAATAAACATTTGGCCAACTTTTCCACCGCTGCATTCTACACCATAAAAATCTCCACCTTGGTTGCTGGTTTTCATTCTTAGAGCTTTGTTGTATCAACATTTCTCATTTCAATTTGAAACTGTTTTATCTTGCAAAAAGCACCACAGGTTACCCCTCTGCACTATATGCTGGAATGCAGTATTTTCAAGAATATATGTTGCTATTCCATGAAAAATGTTTGTGTAGCTATGGGTTAAACACTTTTTTTGTTTGTTTGTTTGTTTGTTTTTGTTACAGATGGAAGATACATATTCTATTGATTCCAGATAGGAGAGTAGGAGAGTCGATTCATTTTATGTTCTTTTGAACACTTTTGGTTTAATCCTCTTTTCCCTGCTACTCTAGAGGCATAAATGAAGAGATAAAAATAAAGCCACAGTAATGCAGAACAATAAAAGATAAATTCTGAACCCTTTTTTTCTGAAAATATAGGATCATAAGTCCCTATATTATCCTTTGGTGTTTTTCATTATGGTGAAACTGACCTTTCTGAATAGAAGGGTGTCTTTCTTCGTGTGTAATATCTAATACAAAATTAAAAATAATTAGGAATTATTTTAGGCATTGGAATTCATGACCATAGCACTCCAAGAAGGGGCCAGGTTAGAACCCATGTGCTTTTTCTATACAAGTATTGTTCTGGAATCTTGAAATCTAACTGAAGGGGACAAGTCGAAAGTGCCTTTATCTTGCAGCCTTATGGTGCTTCTTTTTTACGAAATTCACCTGTAAAATCATAACTAACCTGATGTCACTTGTATTTTTAGAGGAAAAAAGGGGTTATTAAGGGTAAGTAGAGCCTATGCATAAGCCATGCTATAAATCTTTAGATTACTGTACCCCAAAGGACAAGTTCTACAGAACAGCATTACTTGAAGAGAAGGTGAACTGTGGGCCTAGATGATGTGTGATAAATAAGGCAGGCTTCCTGTTGTACTTCTTTACTCTTGCACAAAAAAAAGATGACGAATGAATAGGATGACTAAACCCCCGAGCATCCATACTGCACAATTATCCTCTTCCTTTCTGGCTTGGGATCTGTTCCAATTCTCTTTCTACTAGGACCACCTATTATCAAGAGAGATGCCCACAACTGATGCAGCTAATCCTGCTGCAGAGGGAGTGGTTCCATATCCACTCCTATTCAGATAGACAGACAGGTGAATGGAGGAATAGAAAGATAGATAGATAGATAGATAGATAGATAGATAGATAGATAGACAGACAGACAGACAGATAATGTATATCCCACAAGCTTCTGCACTTTAATTTACAGAGAGTTACATTGGATGTGCAACTGAATCTGATATTGATTCCATAACATTGGCTTTCCTAGACCCTGCAGGTTAATTCCTTCTATTAAATTTCCCTAAATGTGCCTGTTTCAGTAAGTCACAATGCTAGTCACATAAGACAATTTTGCTATGGGACTTGGGCTTGAGCTGTCTCCGAACCACATCCAGTTCAACAGCTAGGATCGCCAGTCTGAATTTAAAAAATAAGAGCTTTCAAATTTTCAACACAAGCACTGAGAAGAAATGTAATAATTAACAGAATTCTACATGGCATTTGTTTTTTTGAAGTTTGTCTTGAGAGAAAAAAAATAAAAGATGAATCAAAAAATAAGATTAAATTTTCTTTCCAGAACAAATTACAGGTGAAGTACTACTTCAGGTCAATGTGAAGATTTACAATATGATGTAATATTCAAGGAAATGTAATTGCTATGGAGTCTGGTTTGAACATTTCTATCAAGATGCATTTAGAGGGAATAAAGAAAAGTTAAGGACAGGAGATAAAAGGTGAAATCTTAGGAAGCAGAAGATAAAATGCATTTATCAAGTCTCTTGATTCTATCCAGACCAAGTGATAAAAGATCTTCCTTTCTTAAGAGGTACCTTGGGAATAAATACAGGCTTAATAGGAATAATGAGTGAAATCTAACATATGAGAACCCCTCAGGATAATTGGTTGTATTTACATGACTTCACACTCCAGGCATTGTCTTTGCCATATTTCTAAACAATCCTAGGAAGTATTTTCTTTATTAATATGTTTTCTTTCTCTTTTTTCCCCCTGAAAAAGGTTTTAGCTAGCAGTTCATTATTTAAAGACTTCTAATTAGACTTTTTATATAGTTTTGTTTCTAAAAGATGGTCCAGACTTTCTCAAATGTTTGATAGGACTGCCTCTCTGACAGTAACAAATTTGCCTGGACTGGACTTAAACAATGTACAGAGAATGAAACTATGAAGCATAGTCATTCTTTAATGTCAGGGTGTGTGATAGATGGTTCATTGCTCCACAAAGAAGCATCAACATTCATTATAATATTTCATTTTTGACTTGGCAGTCCTTGATTCTCTTATCTCTTTCTTTCTGTTCAGAAGATATTACAAACAAGAGAACTTGTAAAACTGTACCTCAAATTACCCTGTTATTTTAATTTGTTCTTTCTCTGTATTTTTTGATAATTTATATTAAATTCGTATCAAATGCCACTCTAATAAATAATAAATTTCCTCTATTAAGAACGCTGACATCAGCAAGTGTCCTAGAAACCATCCCCAGTTTCTGTTATCTGAAAAATGAGGCACACATTGAAAAATGAGGCACCAAGACATTCAGTTGAAGGCTCATTTTTACTGAAAAGGAAACTGAGCAGATTATGCTCACTTCAGACTGTAGCTACAAGAATTTCCCTGCAAACTTTGATTTTTTCTGAAAAACTCATGCATTAATTCAACATAGTGTTTCTTGACAAAGTTTTTAGTCGAAGCAGTAAAAAGTGAGCTCTTAGAGATTAGGCAACAAATCTCCTTTCATGTTATACTCCAAATCTTGCTACAGGCGAAAATAAAACACACTTAATATTAAAAAAAAAAAAAAAAAAACACAAAAAAAACCCCAAGAATTCCTTCTCAGTGCAAGTGAAATATTAACATGCTAAACAAAGATTTATTACTAGTCCATATCTACTCATTGCAGGAAAGTTTTAAAAAAATATTAATATAGAATCCTTTTTCTGATATTATGCTGATCCTTCTGCTGCCCTTGGCTTCAGTCACAGGAGTGACTACAGTGAGTCACCTACACCCTGAGCTCTTCAAGAGGTACATGATATTGATGGTTTCTCTTTTTCCATTCTAGGGTCTGCATAGTTTTATTTTACCTGCTTGGGAACTGACTCCATACCTGGATCCACAGTCACTGGTCTACAAGTCCATGTTACATTCAAATTTTCTCTATATTTCATACTTATATATATGGTACATTAGATCTTTGTTATTCATTATTTTTGTTATCCTCAATTTTTAGTTTTTTTCCCCCAGCTCATAGGTCTGCAGTTCTCCAGCTATTAGTGGGTTATCTACAATCTCAAGATTTCCATTGCCAGGATATGCCCTTGCTGTAATCATGCAGCACCTATACATTTGTCCCTTATGGAAATTCCTCAACAGAATGAGAATATCTTTCCACATGTCAAGGCCCCTGCTGTCATCTGAAATTTATCCATACTCACCCATAGCTCAAGACTAGCAAGCAGATATCTCTGGCTCTGTATCTCAGCTGCTAGTATCTGCATACTGAGTAAAACAGTAAATTGTTCTGTGCTGTGGATTTTTACAGTAATTTCTTCAACATTTAGACCATTTTCTCATGGGTGGGATTGATGGTTAATTCAATTTTACTAAAAAACAGTAGTCTTTAAAATTTGTTTCTTGTCTTGAATTCTGTTCCACACTGTTTTTTCCAACAATATTTCCCACACACTAATGCATTCTCAAGCTGAGACTTGGAAAATTATCACTTAAGTACCCCAATTTGTATCTGTTCAGGTAGCCACTTTCTGCTTGTTTTGCCTCCTCCTAATATAGAAGGGAAACCCTGTACTCCAGGTGCATCTATTGAAGGTGGAAAGAAGCTCTCTTGCAGGGTGTGTCCATCACCAAGTCTCATGATAAATACTATGTACCACATGAAGATCTCCAGCTTCTTTCTTTCTTGTGTGGCTCCCATTGTAACTGGCAGGATTGGTGTCAACTGGATTCTAAATGGTTGTACTAGACTGGGAAAACCTGAGGCACACACAACGTGGGCTAACCTGGGTCTTGTTAATATCTGGGCCAGTCATGGCCCTCATCTCCAGCTCCATTCTCCTCTTTTTCTTAAACAGCTCAGTGAAAAATCTACTAAATCCTATATATATGGGTACAAACCCTGAGAAAATCAAATAGCTTTGACAGAGATGTTAACTTCTGTACATTTGGAAAGACAAATACATTTTTTCTTTGCTTTATTTGCTGCTCAGTAGTTGTGATCAACATCATGTGGTTGATGTTCATGTCAACATACTTCTATGCATTTTACTTTGTATCATTTGAGATTTTTTTTTAACTTTGAATCTTTTCACAAAACTTTTTGTTGTTAACTCAGTTGCCTCTAAGTGACCGTGCACCAGAATTAATAAATCATCTGCATGTGAAATTACATGGGCTCAGTTAATTTCTGATATTTTTCATGTGACCAGAAAACATGAGCACCATATGTGTCTAGGGCATTGTGAAATCCTTCAATAACTCCAGGAAAGCAGAGCCACTGACCTTTGGATGTAAAGACAAGCTTGAACTAACAAGTCCTAGAAATGTGATTAGAAGAAAAAAAAAATATATTTCCCCCCCCTCAGTTTGCCTTAGAAGATGCTGCTTTCAGAACCCTTGGCGTTTTTTTGCTGCAATGCTGTTTAGTCATTGCAAGACAAAATAGTCCATAGGTAACAATAATCATACTTGGGCAATGTTGTAAAACAAGTGGATAATCACCTTGACAAAATATAGTCTGGCACTTACTGAGCATGAGCCTAGGGGCATGCAGTCTAAATCAAAAAAATTCACAGATTTGGGCTTTGAGACATTAAATAACTTGAGCATTTTTGTAAGTTCCTCAGAGTGACTTAACTCTTCACTGTTATTTTTTTCAACAATCTTGCTCAAAGGTGCAATTGCTATTGTAGCAATCATCTGCCACTGTGACCAATCTCTTAGGTTTGTGTGGGACTACACCAGTGCCTAAAATTATCTCTGTGTTTAAGTGCATATTTGATTTGGGCCTATGTAAATAAAATAATACAGTTTGAAATGCCATGATTTAAAGAAGATTCAGTCCTAAAAAATAACAGAAAGAAAATAGGAAAGGAGAGGCCTCTGAAAACTGAGTGCTTCTGGAAAAAAAAAAAAAAAGTTGATAATTGAAATGAGTGTTGTGGTAACGTAATAATACAATTCCAGAAATTAGTGACAAGGTGCTAATGGCAGGGATATGAGAGAGTCAGTCCTCTGAGGAATAAACTCTCATGACAAAAATTTTAAAGTAGAACAATAGGAACATTCCATACCTTCCTTAGCACACCAAAAGGAGTTTTTTGGCAGCTTTGTCATCATAAGAAAAAGATAGAATACTCACAAATTGTTAATAGTTTTCCAGTGTTACAGACAGAGCAAAATTTTGCTGCCCCAACAATCAGAAACTGAGGCAAAGGCTGATATTCAGAAAAGAATGTACCAGGAGAGATCACTATGAAAATAAATGAGGGAAATTCAGAGAAAATTACCTCTAATAAAACCCATCTACTACTTCCCTTGTCTAAATGCAAAGGCAGTGGTTTAATAGGGTTTCCAGGGCACTGGAATAGGTAAAGATCTTAACAGCTGCATGGTGCTTCTGCTGCTTCCATCTATTCATTGCCCTAGGCAATAATGTTTTGCCTATGCTCAGATGCAGATGTGAGGTGAATATTCTAATAATACTTTCACAAACTAACATTGAAATAAGTGGGTTTATAGCCATCTGCATTATATTAGAATCTATGTCCCTGCATATACTGTTATTCTTGAAATGGAAAATGACAGCTAAAATGCAGTTATGCTGTCTCCTGTAATGTGTATGTTAGTGTATGATACAGTGCATGCATTCAAACATATTAACATACGTCTCTAATTCCATGTTCGGACATGTTCCTGTGTTCAGGAACACTATTAAGGAGTCACAGGGTAAATTTTAACGAAGTCTTTCTCTATCAAAAGCATTTGGGTAGTTTTAAACACACCTAAGCATATTTTGATACATGCATTTTGTAAGTGCAAATGTTCAGGGAACATTAGTCACACAAACTTGTTTTTAAAGAGCTTATATATCACTTTGGCAGCATAAATACAACATTAAGTACAGCAGAATTCACCCATGTAAAATCAGTGTACTAATGCTACTACACATTAAAATTCAGTATTTCCTTTAGAGGATGTATTGTACATGACTTCACTCTTTAAGTAACTATAGAAAGCACAGTAAAACACTAGGATCACCTTATTTTATCAAAAGCAAAAAAGCAAAACTGACATTTTTTTAAAAATCAGCATTTCTGGTATAAGACAGTTCTTTGTGTTTACTGAAAGTAAATAGCAAGAAAAATATTTGGTAATTTTGTCTAAATTTCTGTTATAGTCTCTGTGACTTGCAGAAATACGTACCTTAGTGCCCATCTACATATTTTTTTGAACAGCTGTAGAACACTGTCAAAATGACATGTAGCAGGCTATGCAAGGCATAAAGAAAATTTTCATCTTGTTTACCTCTTTTTGAGGTGAAAATGTCAAAAAAAATGAGTGCTTTTATGACCCATGATGAGAAAATCTCTCTCCCTTTCTAGTAGGGTTCTTGGAATCTGAACAAACCTAACATATATGATCTTATAGAAGGTTAAATCACTAAAATAACTAAAGAATAATTATTTTTTTCACTGAAAGAAAGATTTTACAGGGAACAAGTTGGCCTTGCAACTCTGGCACAAAACAGCTGAAGTCAGTTAGAATTTCTCTTAGAGCTAGATACACTGTTATTTTAGAATGACGCCAGCAGCTCTATAGCTCTGGTTCTTCCTTAATTTCTGGCGGAAGCTGCTGTTCTCAGGGGTTATTAGTAATTTGGCCATTTGGAATTCCATCCAAGACTTGAATCAAAGATGTGACATACACGTTGTCATTACAGATGCTTATTTTTTGTTACATGAGAAAGTTCAAATTGATAAGTTTTCTTAAGTTCTATGGTAAAATGAAGAAACAGACTGTGAATTCTGATGCTTTTTCAAAAGTTATGAAAAATAAATAGCTTTCTCTTTCATTGTTGGATAACAGGGGGCTTTTTTTGCAGCCTCTTGAAAATATGCACATCATACTCAGAAACACTTCAAAATCACATAATCATTCAATTATATGAATTTATGGTTGGATGAGAATTGTGAATACCTCTGAAAATTATCTGATTCCATAATCACTCATACATATATTTTTGGTTTCTTTTCTTATTAAATATAACTTAATACATTTTAGTAGTTATGACTAGCAAGATAATCAAAAAATGATGGATATATGTTATAAATAGAATACATAAATACTTAACACAGGTTCAATTGTGAATGACAGCAATTAAATATACAAGCCTTTGAAACTTACAAAAGTAGTTTTTGACCTAATAAAAGAGCCTAATTAAAGGCCTAATACAAAGAATCTAATAAAATAAGACATTAAATGTTTGCATAAATTGTACTCTCTCCATCATTCTATATGGAATTAAACTATATCTAAATTAATATTTTAAAATTAGGTAAAGCCTAATTCAAGGCTTTAAGTTTTTCAAGGTAAGTGACTGGTTCACATATTGTCTCAAAATATTGTATTATTTTGGAGCAAATAGGTCTGCTTTCTCAGCATCCAGTTTTAGATGTAGAATACTTTTTGGAAAGCAAACGTGCAAACTGATAAAAAAAGAATGCCAAGAAATTATCAGGCAGAAAGATATTAAAATAATAATACCACCTAGCCTCATTTTCAAGGGGCAACCAGAATCTCACACCCTCTTTATCATTTTCCTGACTTTACATCTCTGCTTTCATGCAATTGTGACATCAGAACTAGGCTCTCAAGAACCAATTAAATATCTTAGGAAGGAGTTTAATACCCTAAAATTGATGTAATTTCCTTTGTTTCTTTTCAGATGCTTATAAGTTTTGTGCTGGTTTTATATATTAAAGAGCTAATTTATATATGAGAGGAAATATTAATTTAGTTTAGAACTACAGCTTGTCCAAATCTCTAAACAGTTTCTCTAACACAAACACCATTTCAGCTTATACCCATTCTGTTTTTTATATTCACAGGGTTTGCTTTAACCTTCTGGAAAATTAGTGAGTTGCTCATTGCATCTCTCGTATAATATACATGTATATATACAATGATACGTTCACACACATACATACAGAGCCTACAGATAAGTCTTTCAAAATGGTTACTTTAATGAAAAATGTGAAGTAGACTAAAAATGGAAAGAATCATAAAATCACATAAAAAAGGAGGTTGAAAGAGACCTCCAAAGGTCACCTAGTCACACATCCTTCTCAGAGAGGAGCAACTTCAATATTAGCTCACGCCTTATCTAGGAGAGTTTTGAACATCTTCAAAGAAAAAAATTCTGCAAGCTGTCCCAGTGCTTAACCTCTCACTGGGAAGAGTGTCTGTATCCAGTAGGAATTTTCCTTTTTTGCAGCCACAATGTTTTTTACCTCTTGTGCCTTTGCTGTGCATGTATGACAAGTGTCTGACTCCATCAGGTGTACAGCACCTCTTTACCTTTCTGTAGAATGATGTGAGCTCCCTGCCCCAGCTTTCTCTTCCTCATGCTGGACAAGTCCTGTTCTGTCAGCCTCTCTTCACACGTTTTATGCTTCAGACCCCTGAGCACCTTAGTATCTCTTGGCTGGAGTCTCTCCTATTTACTGACATTTTCCCTGCACCTGGGAATCCAAAACTGAATGCATTATTCCAGGCAATCTCACAAGGGTCAAGTACAGCAGAATAATAATTTCTTTGACCTGTTGGCTGTATTCCTGCTGAAACAGCCCAGTTAGCCTTTTTTACTGCCAGAGTACACTGCTGGCTCATGGCCAACTTATTCTACATGCGGATTTCTAAGCTCTTTTCCATAAAAAAAATAAAAAAAAACAAAACAAAAAAAAAAAAAAACAAAAACAAAAAAAAAACCAAAAACCTTTCTGTCCAGTCAGTTCTGAGCCTATGTTGAAATACAAGGATTTTTTTTTGACTCAGGAAGGACATTGTATTTTTTCTGCTGCAACTTAATGAGGTGTGTGCTTGCATATTCTTACACTTTGTTGAAGTCTGCATGAATGGCAACCTGCCCCCCAAACCACCATCATCTCCCCTTGATTTAGTATCACCCACAAAATTGCAGCTGCTGTGTTCTATCCCTTTATCCAGATGACTGATGAAGACTCCATCCTTAACAGAGACAGGAAGGATGATACCTGAAACTCAAGAAATTGCTGGAAAATGTAATTTTTATTTCCTTCTTAATTTTATTTGCAAAATGGTGAGTACCAAATTTCAAAGTTATAGGAAAAAAGAACCTAATGTTAACTTCTCTCTTTTGAGAAGATTCTTAGGATAAGACAGTTAAATTGTAATAATTTGAAATTATCACTGAAGCAGAAGATTAACATTAGTTTGTTTAAACAAATTTCTTTCAGAATGCCTGAGCATTGCTATGCCTTCAGGTTTCGAGGACAGAAAATAATAAAACACTCTTACAAAGAATGAAGGCTGAATAGTAAGAAAATTATTTAGAAGTCAACTTAGCATATTTCATCATGGAACCTTTATTTGCATTTTAATTCATTCTGTTTCTCTGCTGCATATACAATAATTTATCTTCATCTGAAAGCTGAATCATTTCCTAGAGTAAGGATATCTAGCAGTTTTGATGATGAATACACAGAACAAAAACGAAGCAATGAACACAATGTTCTATGTCTGCCAAATCCGTTCATCTCTCTATAATTTTATAAACTGATTAAAACAGGGTTTTTTTCAAAAATTTCGAGAAAACTCAATTTCTCTAAATCATAGGGGGTTTTTGTTTTGCTGTCTACTGTGGTTAATGATTTATGCTTCAAGCAACAAAACCCTTTGTTGTCAGTGTTCAGCCTTAATGCTTTTTGATTTTCTTCCTAAGTGCTAACATTCAACATAAAGAATAGGAACCTCATAGGTTGCATAAATATACCTCTTGGAGGAACCCCTCACATCCCTTTGTTCTTCCACATGTAGTTTAAATGCATTTCTGTATCTTTTTCTTCTCTTCTTATTTTTACTTTACTGTGTCATCTTGCTTTTTCTTCAGTGTCAGCTTTGCTCTATCTTATAGGTCTTTTTCTATTTATCTAGTAAGACTTTCTTAGTCTTCTTAATAGGATCTCTATACCCTTTATTTTCACCTTTACTCCCACTGGGAAGCTTGAACTCTCTTTTTTCTTAAAACTAGGAGGAGTTCAGTCATCCTTGAGTCTGTCTTTGCTCATCTCTGCAGCTTGTTGAAGATTTTGTGGTATTCAGGTGGGAAAAGATAGGTACCCTTAGCTTCATTCAGCTTTACAATAAATAATTAATATGCAGTTTTCTGCCTTTCTCCAGGATTTTTTTTCTTCCACTCTACGTAGAGAATTTCCCAAATCTAAATGCATATTTTGCCTTGAACCAATAATAGTAAAGAACTGCAATCTGATGACAGTAGTAGATAATGTTATGGCAAGGGTGTTTTTTCTTTATACTGTAAATTGTGTCCTGCTTCTGAGATGATGTCCATACCACAACATGAAAGATAAATATTGTGAATTTTTTTACAGATTTCATGTATTATACAAAGACATAAGGGGTTAAAAGACATTATTTTTAAGAGAGCAGTTTCTTTAGATTAGCTATAGTTTCACTTAAAGCACTTGCTTTGTAATTATATATTATATGAAAAATCAATTTCCACTGAAAATATTGAAGATTGAGTGATTGTATCCCAGTTTCAGAAATTTCAGAAGTCTCTCAGGATGATTAAAATAAAAATATGAGATTAAGTAAGTGAAGTGGTAAATTTCAGATTTTACTTAAGTTCTAGTTTAGTTTTTGTGGAGAAAAATAGAAGGGCTTCTTCCCTAAATTTATCCATTTTAAAATAGCAGGTTGGTCATTTAGGTTATCTGTCTGCAATCCTAGAATCTTTCTGTAGTTAAGTCTGGGTGCAGGTGCACGCAAAGCGTTTTTCCTGTTGTGTTAAAAATGGAAATCAAAAAAGTTGGGCTTTTATTTTAGTTCTCTGGTAAGTCCTACTTCATTACAAACCAACTTTAAATTCAGTGAGTTTTCGTCTAACTAACTGATTGTAAAGAATTCATAAATAGCTCTCTTAGATTTAGAACAGATTAATTTTTTTACTCCATGGGTCTATAGCAGAATGCTGGTTTTTTAGGTGTTTTTGATATCCCAGTGTGAATCAACACACGCATGTGACTTGATGGTGACAAAAAAGCCCACAGCTGAAATGCAAAGAGTAAATTGATTTAATTGCCTCGCTGGCTGGAGGATCCTGAAGCAGCACTGGGAGACAGTGAGACGTACAAAATGAGGACACAGGCCCCGTCAGACTCAGCTCAATCCTAGCAGGTGGCAGGGCTGCTGTTGGCACCCATTTATAAAGGGCTCGTGCATGCATAGCTTACCATCATGCTGTGATCTGCCTTGTGCTTTTTAAAATCTTTGCTTTGATGCCTCTCCCAAAAGGGAGCTCAAGCAGCCTGGGAGAGAGCCTCCAAGTCTCTGTAAACACCTGGTATCTCTACACAGAAATTCTACTTCTCAAAACAGAGAGAGGATTAACAGCAAGCAGCAGGCATAATATATGGTTTCCTACACTGCTTTTCTCCAGGCTGTCACTCCCAGCTGCAAAGTCACTTAGTGAAGCTATTCCCTTCTCATCACTCTTCTGCATTTAACCTTTTCCTCCCCAAAACACCCTCTTTTCTCAATGAAAATATCTGAAATATTGATAATGATGTTTCAAAAAATTTGAGATCTCTTTCTTTTAAAGAAAAATACAAGGAGAATACACTAAATGGACTGACGAAATACAGTGAGCAGCACCAATTTCCAGGACAAAAATTAGGTAAATAAAATGAATTTGGACCACTGCAGTATTGCTCAGATTTCAAAGGTATAGGAAAGCATTAGGAATTAAATCTCTGAGGTACTGGAAGTGGTTGTCATTGATCGAGAAGTTTTGAGTTCTGGAGCACGTCCATTAGAGGAAGCAGATAACTTTGGTGAAATCAGAATGTATACAAACAAGACATTTTGTTCTAAATCATAAAATTTGTTACATTTTTATTTTTTGGATTTGCAACAAGTACAGTCACATTTAATCCACTTGAAAGTGTTTTAGCAAATCCTAATTTACTTCTCTAGAAATATGGGTGGAATTTCATTCAGTTCTTACAGAGGGAAAGATTTTAGAAGAACTAATGTAAAAAGATATATACATTTGAGATGATTATCTAGAAACTGTTTATAGTAAGTGAAGTGAAATTCATCTCTTTTTAAAATACATTATCTTGTGGATTAACCTTGGTGAGCAGCTAAGATCCGCACAGCCACTTACTCCTCCACAGCAGGATGGTGGAAAGAGTCAGAAGAGTAAAAGTGAGAAAACTTGTAGGTTGAGATAAAGACAGGTTAGTAGGGAAAGCCAAAGCTGTGTGCACAGAAAAGCAAAATAAGGATTTCATTCAGCACTTCCCATCAGGAAGCAGGTGTTCAGCTATCTCCAGGAAAAGTAATATTTACTTGGGAAGAAAAACGACATCCGAACACCCCTTTCCTTCCTTCTTATTCCCCCAGCTTTGTACACCGACCATGATATCACATGATATAGGATATCCCTTTGGTCATTTGGGGTCAGCTGTCCCACCCAGATAGGCTCCCAGCTTCTTGTGCACTCCCAGACTCCTCACTGATGGGTTGGTGTGAGGAGCAGAAAAGGCCTTACCTCAGTAAGCACTGTTCTGCAATCATGAAAACATCTCTTTGTTATCAACGCTCTTTTCAGCACAAATCCAAAACATTGCCCCCCTTTAACCTCTATAAAGAAAACTAACTCTATCCCAGACAAAACTAGCACAAATTATTAAATTGTCAAATAAGCTTTCCTGTATATATTTATATCAATTCAGCCGCTAAAAAAGAGTGTCCAGACAGTCCCTCAGATGTAGATATGCAGAGTATAGACACATAAAATTAAGTGACATTAATTCCACCCATAATGCCTAGTCATCAAGCTTCCTTATTAACCAATGAAGACAAGAAATTACATCTAAAATTAAATTAATCTCATTCTAAAATAGGTGTCTAAGACAGATAGCTGATGTTATAAATTTTTTGCTTCATATTATTTACCCAACTTTCATTTAGACTGGGGCATGTACTCTGACTTAAAAACTAATTTAAAAAAAAACAACATAAACAAGACAACCCCTCCCACAAAAACATATAAACAAAAAACCCCATGCAAAATATATTTTTCTTAATTTCTTTTCAGTAGTGCAAATTTTTAAGACCCATATTTCACAGTATCACACAAAAAAGGGAATATTTTCTTCAACCCTTTGTGTTTGATTAGGCTGTCAGCACCCCAGGAAAGCCAAGACATTTGTGCCCTATGAGCCTGTCAGCATCCCATTATGGGCACTCTTCACTGAGCATTCCTGCTGGGTCGGAGGATTGTTTGATGGCCATGTTCCTGGTCCAACACCACATCTCCACACTTTTACCCTAACCTATTACCCACTGCCAGGGACTGCCAACACCCCTGAAGGCCTCACAGTAACAAATTACAGAATCACACTCTTTGTTAGTAAAACTGTTGCAGGTAAAGGTTTGAGGACTGCTGGTGGCAATATCTGACTGCTATTACAACCCGCTCTGAGGCAGGCAACTGAGGCTCTTATTAATAGATCCCTTGGGGCAGATTAATAAAAATAACACTGAATGATCAGTGTTTATATATGTGTGTGTATGTGGCAAGTTTATTTTGGAAAAGTTTGGTTGCAATGGAAAGGAGTAATGTAGCCATTTTGTTTTTTATCTGTAGAAATATAACAATATAAAAGTGCAAAAACATCACATAATAAAATCTATAGGCAAAAGAAAGCAAAAGGAAAAAAAAGAAGGGATAAGAGTAGATAGCAGAAGGGAAAGATATCACCACCCATGCATCCAGAGACAGGACTTGTTTGTTGTAGTGTGGAAGTCTATTGGTCAAAGTAATGGTTCCATCAATAGTCCATTGATCAAAGTCTTGGTCCATCAGTAGGGGAAGTTCAGTGGGTTACCAAAGGTTCAGGTGCTGATGAGAATGCCCAGGCCCCTCCTCTGGTGGGGAGTTTTGCACCTGAGCCTTATCAGGAGGAGAACTTTGGCATGATAAAAAGCATTATCTCTCTTTGTAGGATCTGCTTCTTAAGGGCCTCCTCCCTTACGTGGCTCACACCCACCTTGCTGCTAAACAAGGATCAGTTTGTCCTGGTCATCCTCCAGCAGTGCTGCTCACTCCTGATGCACCTGGGCTGTCCTTGTGCACACCAGAGGGTTTGCCACCACACCCTCAAACCTGTCCTGCTCCCCTTCACTTTGGGGGTGCAAACCTGGCCCCAGCAAAGACCCTGGGGTGTTTGTAAATGACTGATTGAGTCATTTCAATCATTGAAACATTTCAATCTCTCACAATTGGAAGAACCTATTCAAAGTGATATACTAACAAGCTGCAATTGAAGCTTTGTCTCCCTTAGATTGTGTGTAGGAAGTCAGCCATACTGACTGCAATCTCTCTTTATTACAATGCAATTTTACACCCAGACTTTTCCCACACACAGCCACAAAAGTACTTTAAAATAGTGACAATATTGTCACCATGAAATCTGATTTGCACTGCAAAGGGTTTCTGCATTTTTCTATAATCTGTAATTTTGCCTTTTTAGGGAAAGTTTTGGGGTTTTTTTGTTTTGTTTTTTTTTAATTATTTATTTATTTTTTTTACTAGTGCTTTATTTAGTTAATTAGCTATTCATCTATTTAAATTAAAATACTTTTCCATTTTCTAATTTTAAATTTTCCACCATGATCATGCACTTCAAAATTTCTCTGCCTCTTTTTCTTAATTTGAAGTATAGATTTAATGATTTCTATAAAAACATAGTATTTTTATAAAGGTGTTTTGAGGTCTTGAAGTGATTGGAAAGGTTATTTATTAAAAACTGAAATTTGAATCATTAAGTTATAAATTGCATTTAAACTTCATGAGGTTATTTCCCAAGAAGTTTTAAAAATATTTTTTTTTAAATCTCACAATGACTGAAAACCAAGAGAATTTTGATCTCTGCCTCTTCCTTTTTATGTTCCCTGTGATTGGCTGTCTCATCTCTGTGGCTGTTGATCAAACTGCTCAGTGTCCAATTACAAGATCAGAAAAGAATATGATAGCATAGGAATAGACATCACTTCAAAAGTCCATCTAGCTTAGAACCCTGCCTCCAGCATTGGATGACAACAGAAAAATAGGATGATAATAGAAGCAGAGTGTTAGGAAAAGGTAAACTCTTAGTGATACTTTTCAGAAAGTTTCCCAACCACCAAAAATCTGCATCTGAGAAACTTGCCAATGACGTTTTCTAAGTTTTTTGTGTCTCTTGATGGTTTTCCTTTGCTCAGAGTTGTCCACTATCTCTTAAATATCTGTCAAGCTTTTTAAACTCATCAGGATGCTGTGGCTAGAAGTTATACAACTGAAGTTTTCATGTTATAAAAAGATTCCTCCTTATGTTTATTCTGCATCTACCATCTGCTAGTTTCATTAATTTGTATTTTGAGAGAGACAATAAACCACCTCATGCCATTCACAGTCTCAAAGATGTCTATTTTTGTTTATTCCATCATTCATCTTATTTAAACTTGACCACAAATCCCTGGTCATACTTGCTCTTCTAGGCACTTTTTTCAGATATGTGTATTTTTCAGCTACAGAAAGAGGAGAAATTGAACTATATCTGCTCTCAGTAATCAGAACACAGATTACAACAAATATGTGTAGTGGCATAAAATTATTCTTCAAGTCCTTTCAATATAATTTCTATTATTCCACTTGGTGATCTTGACTGCTTCTGAGCATGGATCCTTCTTCAGATTTTTCACTCCAGGAACAAACATTTTTCCTAATGTTGGAGATAAAAGCTTGTGTTCCAACACATAAAGTTTAGGATTGAGACCTGAATTCTGATATTTTAATGCCACTTTCTGAATTATATCACTAGAAAATCTGATCAGTTTCAGTTTGAGAGCTAGGGTGAACTTTTTTATTATAAAACCTCTTCTTGATTGACAGTAGAAGTAAGTATAATAATAGAATTGCATATTAACATTTCAGGGAACTTCAAGATTTTTTTTTGTTAATCAGAATGTAATTAATTTCGTAGCTTACAGAGATTGAGAAGTTTGGTTTCCCAAGGAATCTTCTTTTAATTTATCAAGATTTCCTTTTTTTAATAGGAAGAAAATAAAGATCTATAGGGACAAAATGTTAAATAATGTAAAAACATGTTTTACTGGAAATTAGTATTTTAGGCAATAATTTATATGTATCAAATAATAACCACTTTTGATCCATATTTTATTATGAAAACTGAAAATTTAATGCAGAATGTGTTCAACTGCAGTGAAGGTATTTACAGATCATAGTGAAATGAACCAGTCAAAAAGATAATCAGTGCAGTTTTTAGTAACATCAACATTTTATTGCAGAAATAACCAGCCTCATTGTAAAACCCAAATCATATATCATTTTAAAGTTATAACAGAAGAAGGGAGTAGCAGAGCTAGCCTCCTTACCTTATTTACCTCCAGAATCCACTTATTTTGTCCCTTTTCTGTTGGGGTTTTTGGAGGGAAGGAGGGAGGGAGGGAGGGAGGGAGGGAGGGATGGATGGATGGATGGATGGATGGATGGATGGATGGATGGATGGATGGATGGATGGATGGATGGAGTCAAAGGTTGATTGATTTAAATTTCTATTTGAGATTTCTGTGGAAACCTGGAAAAATATTCATTAAACATGACTTTTGTATCACATTTATAAAATTTACTCATCAGGAGAGTCACAAAAGAGATTGTTTTATGAAAAGCATGAGGGCACCTATTTAAGCAAAATGGTTGTTAGAATCCTGAAATGGTTGTGTACTGTAGTTGAATGCTTAAAGTGGGTCTTTAAAATTATTATGCACTAATACTTTTGCATTCACATTTCTAAATATAATTTTATCTCAACTGTGATTTTTCTCTGACATGAATTTTGTTGTTAGCACTCTTATGATATCAACATTGGTCTTTTTCCCCAAAAATATGAAGTGGCATTTAAACAGTCTTGTATTCATCAATATCCCAATACCAAATATTTAAATTATGCTTGAAAACCTGAAACATATTACCTTTTTGTGGTTTTGTGCCTGTAGAAATACTTGGATTCTGTTACTAAACAGAGTTCTAACAGTATAGAAATGAAGTTATTTGATTGCATTCAAAATTTCACAAACACTATTAGTTACATCAAAAAAGCCCGAATTTTTGGAAACAGAAACCTCATAATTTCAGCTTGCTAAAGATGTGTAAGAGAAATATTTCATTTTTGTTTGTAATTTTTGTCAGTCAACCTCTTCTCAAAAATCCAGAAACATTTAAGAATTTAATTTCGAATTTGTGATGTACATGTACAGTCCTTTAGAAATACAAAGAATCCTCTACAGAGAAAATTTACTTGGTGAAAGTACAAGTTTAGCAGGTGTATGTGGACATTTTGGGCCCAATTACACTTTACAGGTTTTTTGCTTTTCACTACAACATACAATTATTGACTTCACTGAGGCAATCCAAGTCTTGTTCCTAGCATTATCATGTATTTACTGTGTGACTCTTAAAAAAATCAAAAAAAAACCTGTGGACCTTAGTTTCTCCATCTGTAAAATGAGAAAACTTTCTTACAAGAATATTAGTCAACAGTAATCAGAGTTTTTAAGTTTCTGATGAAAGCCTTAAGCAATAGCAACGAACAATTATGTCAATTAGTACTGAACACTAATTAAAAAAAAAAAAATCTGCTTTCCAGTCAGGCTAAAAGCTTGGTGCATTTGTAAATCAGATTTATTTTGTACAGTAGTAAAAAGCTGAATCCAATCTAAACATTTTCTTACTTGTAAAATCTATGTGACAGCTTCATGTTATGTATCTTGTCACTTTCATTATTTGAAAATTATGTGATCTATCAGTAGACAGAATATCTTACATAGTTCACCCTTTACTACACTTGTTTTGATTGCTTTAATATTACTTGTAATTAGGAGTGCAATGCTGAATTATAAAAATATTGAGCAAACATAAAAGCTACTGACTGGAACATTTTATGATGGAGAAAACAACTCTGAGCTTTCAGAAAACTATCTTAAGTCTGTCTAGCATAATGCCAAATGATGAAGTACTCAGTTAATGAAATGTCAAATTAAGGATACCTATTACATGATTTATATCAGCTTCTCTACATTTAAGGTGTTTTGGGGAGGGGGGTTGCTTTTCACTTGAAACTGACTGCAATTAGCTCAAACTAGCTGATGATACTACAAAGTAAACATCTTTAGTTTTCCAATTGAGTAATCATGTCACAGGGATCTAAATATCAGAGTATAGTTGAGGTTGGAAGGGACTCTTAGAGGATAGCTCATCCAAACCCTCTGCTCTGGTAGGGTCACATAGAGGCACTTGCTGATGACCATGTCCAAAAGGCTTTTGACCATTTCCAAAAATGGACACTCCACAGTGTCTGTGGGCAACATGTACCTGGTCATCCTGACCATAAGAAAAGATATTACCTCATGATTAAAGGGAATCTCCCATACTTCACTTTTCACCCATTGCCTTTTGTCCTGTCATCACCACTGAAAATGACCTAGCACCATCCCCTTTGCCCCTGACTTTCTGGTACTTATAGACATTGATAAGATTCCCCCCAACTTTTCTCCCCACTGGAGAGAAACAAAGGAGGCCCTTCAAGGAGTTCTAGGGGAAAAAATAAAAAAGAAAAACTAGAAAAAGCTACCTTTTTCTGCAACTATGTTCTTTGACCCAAATATATTTGTTCCAAATTAACTTCAGGGTGTCTTTATCATAGCTCAGTCTGTCACTTCTGAGGTCAGTCCTGACATATCACTGTAACTATATAATTTACATCAGCAAAAATAAGATTCCCTTTAATTACAGGGTGTGAAAGGTCACTTTTATCTACCCCTGCTTTCTTCTCCCGCTCTCCTTCCCTCCTTCTCTCCTCCTTGACCCTGAAGCTAGGCCATACATCTCAGCCCTGTCTTCACATTCTAGACATGTAGCAAGGCCTCTCCTTCTCTACAACATGTTCTCAGCTTTGAGCAACTGCAGCATGTATCCTCACTAAGGATCAGAAGTTGAAGGTTATTCCAAAGGGAATTGAGCTGGGAAAACAACCATATGCTGTGAAGTACAAAATGATTCATTATTACTATTGAAAATCATCAGAAAAGCAGCAAATAAATAATGTACTTTTGCCAAAAATACGATAAATTCAATAGCCTCACCTCAAGCTGTAAGGGCATGGCTGAAGGCACTTTAATTGCCTAGCATAGATAAAACCTGTGAGGTCAATGCAAGCAAGGCATTGAAAATGCACAGAGAAGCAAAAAATGTAGGAAACCTTATACAGAATGGACTGAAGTCATCACTGCCAGGAAGGGAAATAGATGGGAAATAAAAGATGAGTAAATAAGACAATATGCAATTGAATCTATGTCTAGATTCTTTAAATATATTCTTTTACCAAATATAATTTATCAGGAAGTCAACAAGCCACCTAGTGGGAAACTAGGCAGATAGTTCTGGCTGTTTAACAGGCATCAGGGGTGTGAAACTGCCAGTCAAGGAAGAGGTTATATCATAGCCACCCACAGGCATGGCACCCATAGCCAGGCTGAAGGATTTGTGTGGCTCCAAAGACTGTGACATACTAATTATGTGCATATGAACCCTGGTAGAACAATCCACAATGGTAATGGCCCAATATGAGCAATGCTCACCTAGGAAGATGAAAGCATAACTTTAGCACGCCCAGACATGAAGTACAGGAATGACAGTAATATGGTGAAAGGTAATACTCAGATACCTTGTTGAAGGCCTACAACAACAGAGTCCATTAGCAATTATGATCAAAATGTATGAGACTTTGCTGGGCAAGTGGGAGCTGTGCAGGATCATGTACTCAAGGATAAAACTTTCTTCTCTCTGTCAAGCGACACGGAAGTTGCTGAGTAAATTGTACCAATAGTGCACATTAGCATATCAAGACATCCTTCATGCTGAAATGACTCACTGCACAACCTCTAATAGAGTACATATAAAGAGCATTGCTCCCCTAAAGTACATCTCCCACTGTATTAATTCCTTGTCAGATGGCTGCTGGACTATTACATTCAGCATTACATCCTATCGTAACACTGTTCATGTTAGTCTTTCCATGGCTATAACCATATTGTGGTACACTGGTAACAGCATAAAGAGCAGGGAGTGTGCACTACATCCAAAGTGATCTCTGAACTCTGAAGTAGCCTAGAGTAGATTGTGGGGTGGGCAGACTGCCCTGGATGACAGACCAGGTTACAAAATAATGCTGAGAGAAGTGTCTTTGGCCGGTGTCCTGAACAACAGTGAGTCCCTTGGGGAAATCAAGTAGTGGACTGGTGCACAATGTCACAGATGCCTTAATCTTTGCAATGCTAAGGACCCTTCTATTTGCAATTCAGTGGTTTCTTTTTCACTTACTTCCCAGTAGCCCTTGACCTAAGATGATGTGGCTGTATTTTTCTGAAACTTTTGTGGCAGTGTTTTTCCCTTGTTCCTTCCATGCATACTTATGAGAAGCTGTCTAGTAAAAAATGAGTTAACAAACCTTCTCCTAACAAGGTGCTTTCTGCTGATTTTTAAAAGATGCCTATATCTTTTTATGTCTACCAAAATGTTTTGAAAAATAAAACTATGTGAATATTTTAAAAATGGAACAGATGTTCTATTTTGTTGTGTTCTACCTTGATGTTCTTTTTTTCCCCCTAATTCTTTTCTATGTCTTTATCTTTTAGAATTTCCCTCAGTCATCTTTAAAATGATAATGTGTCTTGTCTACAAAAAGTTGTTTTCTGAATTAAGGGACCAATTTGGATGCTTCATTTTTTAACCCCTTATTCACAAGGTAATGGGAGACATCAAAGAATCGAATGTCTGTATTTCTGTTCAACACATGAAACCTCCTTGGAAGGATTTATATATTTGCTTATCTCACAAATATGGTTACACTTATTGCATCTAACTTATTACACTAATTACATCTGACTAGACAATTTTAAAGAAATGGGGCTTTTTCTTCTACACCTGTTCTTCCAGAAGACTAAAGTCAAACTGAAATACTAACATGAACCACTTGCCTGGGAATATGTGATTTGGGGTTTTGATGACTGCTTGGGTATAGATGAAAAAATAAGGACCAATTCCAGTAATTATTAGATATGAGTATGATTTTATCATTCACATATTAAGAATTTCAAAACATTTGTAATTGGGATAAAAAACAGATCTGCTCCTTTTTTTGTCCAGACCAGGATAGAAAACTGAGAATTAAATAGTTACAAAACAGCCTTTGTAAAGCTACTATACCTAAGTATAGTGTTCCTGAAAGATGACATAAAAAGTTTTTGTACTGCTTTCCTGACATGATAGATGCCATTCCTGATTCAAGAATGAAGGTGTCTATGGAAGACTTATTCCCATAGTCTTTATTATATGAAATTGTTTTGAAACTTCAATTTGTGGACATACAGTATACATGCATATTGATTTCAGTATAGATACACATTGATTTAATTCTAGAAAATCCATACATATTTTCTGAGCTAGTGTTTTCAATATGCTATGTTTTGACAGTTGGAAACAAGTCAAATTTGGGGTTTACTGGTTACCAGTTCATAAATTATCAGCATAATTTAAACTGATTTCTATATCTTACAATGTTAATATGAAAAAATTTCTGACCACATACTAATTTGCAGAAGAGTGAGAATTCTCTCTCTCAAGGTATGAAATTAATACATAAACAAGTAATGAAGAATTTTAAAATCACATTTTTCTCCATAAATATGCATTCAAGTGACTTCAATTATGTTCATATTTGACTAATTGCATTGCAGGTTTAAAAAAATAGAAATATAGAAAAAATCTTCTTTACTGTGCACAGTTGTTTTTAAACTCATCTAAAAAGCTTACAGGCATTTAATATTACAGCTGAATTTCTCAGCCATCTTTAGATATTGTGTGGGTGGACTGAAAGAAAAAAAAAAGTGATTAGCTGTTTTATTTCTCCTGACTTTTAAGTTGTCGACATCTTTCTATTTATTTCTCAATATGTCATTTATGACTAACACCCAAGGATAGATTCTATCGATTAGAATTTTGTCCTTTGGATGTCATAGGGCAGTGCAGATTATCAGAATCTTTGAAATATCTAAACAAAATTGAGCACAATTCCACCCTTATTGTTTTATTCATATTATTAGTGAAAAATAGTAATGATTTTGAACATTTTACAGAAAAAAGGTTATTTCAAAAAGTATTGCGGAGGTATGTAAAATTCAGATTAAAATATTAAGCTAATATCCTCAAAATGACAGTAGACTGGCATGAAATAAACAAGATTACACTGGCATGAAATAACCTCTTCTGTGTAGGAGGTGAGATCAGATGATCTAATGGTTCTTTTTGACCTTAAATCTGTGGTATTCTGAAATTTCCCATCTTGTCATAGTGTAGAATTTTTGTTGAAGAAGCACTATGTTCAGCCAGAAACTAGGGATCAGATGAAGAAGGCGGCTCTGTCAGGGAGAGTAGAAATGAGTTTTGGGAAATCAAATGCAATACATCAGAAGTGGCAAAGGAGTTGTGAATTTGAAACTGGGGAAAGTAAATGTCAGGAGTAAAGGAGGGCTTCAATAAAGGGAGGCATTAGAAAGTTTAGCCATCTTAAATGATCTAAATGCAAGTTGTTAGAGTTCTATATTCCTCTTACATCTTTCATAAAGTGCATGCTTTGTTTCACAGATTGCTATTCTCAACTCCTTGTCGCACAAACATTGATATTATTCTGCTAAATGTTTACCTGTGCTGTGTATAACCTGGGATGTACAAGTAAATTTATTAGCCCTGCCACTTTCTACAGTTACCGCCCAACTCAGTAAAGAAGAGACTGTTTCTTGTACGATCCATCTGTTCCATTGGCAAACAGCTTTCTGACATGGCACACATCCAAGGACTGGCCAGGTTTACAAAAGAAATAAGAAAGGTTTACAGCAGCTATGCTGTCTGCAAGGTCATGAAAGGAACCTGACAACAAAAATTAAGGGCTTCCTGTGAAATATGATCACATTAGCACTGAACTATTCAATGTGCCCATTGTAATGAGGATCATACTGTTTCACATTTAGTATTTATTCCATGGCAACTATGGAATCAGTATTCATCTCTCATCAGTAAATGGTAATTGTCAGTATGCATGTGGTTTGGCAAAGAACTTGATAGACTTCTGTGACAGACAAGCATTTCCTAGCCCACTGAGAAGCAAGTTGTTAACAGAGAGGCCCAAAGATTCATTAAAGGTATTGGGAACAGACATCTGAACTGGAGTTGAACGCCAGTATAATCAGGATATTCTATGCTGCTGGCATAATTACCCTCTTCACAAAAAAAAGAAAAAAAAAAAAAAAGGCTTTTTTCCTGAAGCCAGTTCAGGCAAATGCAGATAAAATTCCAATTTATGGAAAGACACAAGCCACTTTTTTATTTTAGTCCACCCACATAAAGACAGCTGAGAAATTCAGCTAAAATATTACATTCCTATAAGTTTTTGGATGAGTTAAAAAGAAACTGTACACAGGAAGAATTTTTGGTAATATTTCTGTCTTTTTAATGCCACAATACAATTAGTCAAATGTTCACAGTCTAGTAGTTACAGATCTTCAGAAACTGTTTGTCAAGTTAACAGCAGCTTTGATGAATTTGAGCAAGTTGTTCTGAAAGGAAAAAGAGAACAGACACTGAGACAGGAAATCTTCTTCTTTAAAGTTTTTTGTTCATAGTACCTGGCTTTGTATAAAAGGTCACTGTCACCCCTCAGCACTTAATGTGTATTACTACATACACTTCACTTTCTGTAAATATAAAGGTAGGGCATGGGCACCTGTATGCTCATAATGGTGACTTCTGTGCCTGCAGGATGATCACATGTTTATAAGTTTAGTCACCTACATGTTTAGACAGTTTTGAACTGATCTGTTTTTATTATGGTTACTGAGTTTTAGGCAATTATGCCCAATGTGGCTAGTGCTATTTGCCTTCTTAGTAGAAAATACCACTCATTAAAAGCAGAGCGTCTCTGAAATCTTTAGACCAAAACATATTGCTAGACCCAAAGAAGCATCTGTCACACATCAGTTCTGGCTGTATTCAAAACATTGCTTGATTCTCATCTGTCCACAATAGGACACATATCTTCAGTATGTTCCAGAAAAGAAACAAGCAGATCAAAAATGCAAATAAGTATTTGAGCATCACATCAGGTGCCTTCTGTTTCCTGGAATTACTGGCTATCTATTAGCAGTTGATACATTTGCCAGACTCACTGTGCAGTTTGGCTCTCTGGATGGTAATAAAAATGTAAATCCTCCATGGAAATCCAAAGTCTCTGGCATATTTCAGAACTTTCAGCAATCTCATGCTTACTATTTTTTACTTAAGGCACTTGATCTGTAGCCTTGTACATGCAACCCAAGCTTCCCGAAATCTTTTGGTGAGGTAACATTCAGAAAGAGGCACTTTTTCCTCTATTATGTATCAGGGAATGCATAATCATGCCGGCTGAATTTGCCCACTCTTGCAGCTGAAAATACTCATAAAATACCTCAGTGCATGTTACATTGTGTATGTGTTTGCAGCAGTAAAGGTCATTGTCACAGCTCAATAAATCACACTGTGCACTCACTTCTTCTCCTTGGCAGCATAGTGCCTCATGCTACCTTCTTGCAGGCATCCTGTACAGAAAATTAATTCTTCAAAGCCTATTCTGAGAAGTAAAATAAAGACAAGAACATTACAATAGCTTAGGTTAAAAGCCAGCATAATGTAAAATTATATTACATATGTACAGACTGGGGAAAGAGATGGTGAAAAGCAGTATGGAAAGGGAAATGGGGATCCTCACTGATGAAAAGTTGAACATGAGTCAGCAGTGCCCTGGCAGTCAGGAGGGCCAGCCATGTCTTGAGGGGCATCAGGCATAACATCACCAGCCAGGCAAGGGAGGGGATTGTCCGCCTCTGTTCTGAATTGGGGAAGACTCACTTCAAGTTCTGGGGGCAGTTTTGGGTAATACAATATAAGAAAGACACTAAACTGTTAGACTACATCCAAAGGAGGGACATGACAATGGTGAAGACATACACAGGGAGGAGGAGGTCACTTGGTCTGTTCAGCACGGAGGAGACTGAGGGGAGATCTAATAGCATTCTACAACTTCCTCATGAGGAGAAGAGCAAGGGCAGACAGATCTCTTCTCTGCAGTGGTCAGTGACAGGATCCAAGAGAGAAGTACGAAGTTGTGCCAGGGGAGGTAAAGGTTGGATATTAGAAAAATGTTCTTTACCCAGAGGATTGTTGAGCACTGGAACAGGCTCCCCAAGGAAGTGGCCACAGGACCAAGCCTGGCAGAGTTCAGTAAGTGTTCGGAGAACACTCAGGCACATGGTAACATTCCTGGAGCTGTCCTGCACAAAATCAACCAGGAGTTGGACTTTGATGGTGCTTGTGGGTCCCTTCTGACTCTATTATTCTGTAATTCAGTAGTAGTCAATAGTAGCCCACTGGGTGAACATATAATAATAGATACTATGATGAAAAGGAAGGTCTTTTTCTTGTGGTCAATATCCATGTTTGCACTGTGAAGAGATCTTGGAGTACTTTGATACTTTGGTCAAGGGCAGGCAAGTGTATGTATGTAGACTTCTGTGATATTATTTCTCCTTGCATATAACAGTTTGGGTTTGTTTTTTTTTTGTTCGTGCATTGTTTGTTTGTTTGTTTGTTTTGATAGATACTGTTCATTGTGATAGCAGCTGAATATATCTATAGAGTGGCTGAAAAGTATAAAATACCTAAAAACTAAAGCGTCTCATATTTCACATATCCTGTATGTATTATTGTAATAACTAGGAAAAGTTTATTGTACTCTGTTCTCTGTGAGGACAGTGTTTCATAATTTCCTAGAAGATTTGATTTTTCTTGACTTTTTGAAAAGTTGTTTTTTTCTTTTTAATGAAACTTAGTGAAATCACTTGAAGAAATGAAAACATCTAGTCAAGTAGGTCTATACTTCCAAATATCTACAGTCAATGTTAAGAAATTGTTCTTTTTCTAAAATCAGTTTGTCACTATTACCTCTGATTGCTATAGAATAAACTTGTTTGTTTTGCTAATCATTTGACTTTCCTAATGAATTTAAAGGTTGTTCCCTTCAGGTTTGATTACATCGCTTTTGGTTATAGTTACTTCAGATTTTGTCAGCTGATTATTTGCCTAATTTAAGAGATCATTAATTATACCAAAATGTTATTGTTGTTGTTGTTATTATTATTATTATTATTATTATTATTATTACAGCAAGTGTGGTAAAACTGGAAGTAGTTAAATTGTACTGGTGAAACATTTCAGAAAAAGAAAAAAAAAGAAAAGTATCAGGCTTTGTTATAACTCTCAAAAAAAAAGAAATTAAAATAATCATAACTTTTGAAAGCAAAAGTTCAAGAAGCTTTTAAAAAAGTTGCCTTTGTATGAAAGTAAAATTATAAAAACAAATCCAAACAACAGTTTCTTCGTGTCTTTCAAGCAATAGTGAAGAACATGCTTGCAGTGCAGTATGTACAAATACAAAGGTCACTGCTTTGAGTGAGAGGTCTCTCTTCTGCTGGAGATTGACAGAAATAGTGGAGCAATCTAAAACAGAACAATATTTGCAAGACTGAAAAACAAGAATTTATTTGAATTTTAATGTACTAGTGTCTGAAGAAGGAGAAAAGTTCATTTCTTAGTACGAGACAAATCTGTAATGCAAACCAGTCAGGAAGTTTCTCTTCAAGGCAAATAGTAAAAAAGCCACCCATTCCCTTGCATTCTTGCAATGATGAAAAGATGTATTGTGAGTATCACATCTGTTAGAATAGGTTTAGTGAATATGACAGAGTGATTATTTCTACTTGTCACACCACTTATCTTGCCATCTGTGAATATAAATTATAAATAGACTGTAACACTGAGATTTTTCTTCTAAGTCTTCTTATATTCCTACTGCAGTAGTCACCAAATTCCTTTTATCAAAACTGAACTACTTTTGTTTCTTGAGAGGTTTTTACATGACCTCTGCTAAGTTATAGTACAAAATAATTTGGGCAAATGATTCTCTATTGTGTTTTTATTTATGACAGATCATGTATCTAAACATGAATTTTGAAAAAACTACAGTAAAAATATGCATAAAGGGAGAAAAAATATTTTCTGTGTTAGTGAGAGTCCACCAAAATTCACTTTTACTTTTGCACCATTGCAAATAATTTTACCTTATGACTATGGCTGATTGCTTATTTTTCAATAAACAATAACAATATCATTTGTAACAGGAGAAGTTCTGGTTTTTTTAAGAGTACCTAAACATTAAAAAACAAAACAAACAAACAAAAAAACCCCTTGCAGCTCTTGAAATGAATGATTTCATTTTTTCATTAGTTTATACACCCTTGGAGTTGTTTCATAGAAGTCGTGGAGAGGAATTCGTATTAATTTGTCATCTCCACTAAGGGTGATTATGCATCAACTGGTCATTTTTTCCTCTTTTTTTTATTGTTAAAGGGCAATGGCATTCTTGGGGTTAACTACATCTTGTCACACTGCTCAAAAGAACATAGAGGTTCAATTCAATTGTCTAACCTTATGCTTTCTAATCCACATTACAGTCTCTAGAACATCTGCCCATGAGTGGCGGAGAGGAATCTGATACACACTCTTGAAGAGGCAAAAGAGAAATTAGAAGAACTAGCCAAGTGTCTTAAATGGTGTTAGAAACCTTGATTTAAGCAGCAAATGAAGCTCAGGAACATAAGTTGTCATGTAGATAGCTACAAATGTTTACACTTAGTCAGAAGAGTCACATCCCTTTACTGATGCAGTTGTGCTTCATAGAGATGCTTCTCACCATGGAATGGAGGGGGGGTTTTTTTTGTTTTTTTTTTTTGCTCTTGGTTTAACAATTTCCTTCAGTCTGATTTCTAGTCTATAGATGCCTTGAAGTTACACCATATGGTAGATAGTTGAAAAGGGTGAGGAGTGAGTTCTAGAACTGCTTTTATAGACAACCTATTCTTGACTAGTCCTTGACAAGATGTCTGACATATTCACAACAACATATATAGCTCACTCCCTCACAAAAATGGAAAAGAGTGTCCTCAGAGGACAATCTTCTACCAGGCTTAAATAATGCTTGGCAGAGCTCTCCCTCATTCTTAGTCAGGAAACAGTGGTTATTCCTGTGTCGTCCCCATACAAGATAAAAGTGATTGTATGTTTCTGAGTGCTTGTGTGTTATATATGTGAGTTACTCTGTGGCTCAATTCATTGAATAGACATGCAATGAAATAGGACTTTTGTGGGGACAACTGATTCAAATTTCAGAATTTTTTGAGCTCTGGGAGCACCTAACATCCAACACTATTATCACTATTTTTTCCACATTTATTGATCTGGGTTTGTCATTGTAATTCTTTTATATTGAATAAATGTGCAGTAGTCTTCATTGTTTTATAATATTGATTTACTAGTTAAGTTCCTTATTGTTTTTTAAAAAGTTCATTTTCAATTATAGAAAAAAAAACTTGAACCTTTATGTTTTTGCTGTTTCTGCATACCTTGTTTAGTTGAAAAATAATGTGAATACTTTGAGTATTAGAATGCCAAAAACCAGTATGATGAGTAGAAGGAAGAATAAGACTTATTTTTGGTAGTTATTACTTAGATGTTTTTATCAAAGACAGGTGTGAATACAGAAGACATCAAAGCCTGTCAGAAAGTGCAATTATTTTCAAGTCTGAAAGTTTGCTTATTCTTCCTGATATTCCAAATGTGCTGCTTGCAATTTATTTCAAAGGGTGAATACTTCACAACAAAATCATGACAGAAGAAGGTTAGAAATGGAAAGTGCTAAGAGCTGGCATATCTACTTAGTAAAAGCAGAATTAGAAATCTAGTTGGGAATCTGCACATTTGGAGCGTTAAGACTATTGAAAACTACCCTTGAAGATCTTCCACTCACATCTTCTGAGGATGACTAAGCACTGCAGAGGTGGCTGTATAATAACAGTAGGAGTTGAAGGATTTTGAATGCTAAAGCAAATACAGTTTGAAATGTCAGATAGGAAACTCTAAGATGTTTCTCTTTTGCCTAGAGGTAGGCATTTCTGTGGAAAAGTTTGCACTTATTATTCATGAAGCACACTATTGAGTGTGCTGGTTTTGAAGCAAATCTAAAACATAGCACTGTACCAGCTACTATGAAGAAAATTAACTCTATCCCAACCAAAACCAGATATGAAATTACAGTTTTTTAAGGAGCACTGTGGAGGCCCTCACAACTGCATGATTATCGTGGGTGCAAGCTTCCCATGACTTATTTTTTTGCTAATGGTAGCTAAAGCACAGATAATTGCCTTAGAGTAGTATTCTTGTTGAGAGATAGATGAGCAACAGTCACGCATCCTCATATTCTCACCTCATCATAGGCTAAAGGAACAGTAAAAATTTAATAGGAATTTTTATTATGATCAACCCTAACACACAGAGGCTAAAGAGGAAACTCCATGGCTACCTTTTCTTCCATTAGTTAATTTTTTCTTGTCTCTTGGATTAGAATTTTGGGGTTATAAAATATAAGGAAGCCAAATACCCCCTTTTTTCACTCCTGTTTCAAAGTTCTTATCTTTCATCTAAAGTTTGCTGATTTTTGTTATTATTTGGTGTTAGCCTGAACATGGCATTTTGTTTGATCTGTTTCATGCCACAGACATGTGACCCAAATATTTCAGTAAGAGAAATTTAGAGTGGACTTTCTATTGCCAAGAAGCAGCACAAATATAGCATAACACTTTTCTTATTCTTTTTGAAGTGTTTTTTAATATTAACAGAAAACATGATTTATTATAATTAAGAGAAAAGGATAGAATGAGGTGGCTCATTTTAACAAGAATTGACCACCTCCTAGACTTTTGTGTCTTTTAAATATTGCTGCCTTGAATATTAGACTGCAGGAGAGTTTGAAAATAAATCTTAGAAGGTCTCTCCAGGAAAAAAAAAATTGCCATAATATATCAGAACAAATTTTTCAGTTCAGTCAGTGGATCATGCTGATACAAACCCTCAGAGAACCAGACTCAGTTGGTAAATACTTCAGTTTATTTAGTCACTTTTTCTTTTTTACCTGGAGCATTAAAATCTTCCACTCAATTGCAGCTATAAAAGTCTTCATTTCATAAATCTAAAGGAAAAAGAATAGATGCTCAGTGCATATACAAAGTACAAAATCTTTGTCTATTCCATCTATTATAGCAGTCACATTGGTTAAGGTTCAAATTCATCAGTAAGTTCTGGATCAATTCTTCAACATCCACCAGATTGTATTTTAAGTATATGTAGCATCAGACTATATGATCTGTGCCCTTTCAGTATTTTCTTCTTAAAAAATACTGTGAACTGTAATATACACAAGCTAAATAAACAAACCAAACAAACATAAAACAAAACAAAAAAACAACAATAAAACCAGAGAAAGTATAAGCACAGACTGCTTCCATATATGTTTTTAGACATCTGCACTCTCCCTGTCCTTTTCCCTCTTTGCCATACATGAAAAAATAACTTCTCAGCAAGACGTCAGCAATGTAGTTAAGCCTAGAGACATTTCTGAGCAACCTTTCTTATGGGGTGGGTATGACATCTTTTGCATCTGTTTGGAAATGAATCACCAAGAGAAACACCAGCTGTGCTAAAAGTCTCATCCAAAACCAAAATGAGAATGTAGACTGAGAGGATAAGACTTTTTTTCCCAGTTTATTGGAGACTGTGAATGTGATAATGCAGATGAGGCAGGCAAGGTGGATTTGATGTGCCTGACTTCAGCAGGAAGGTGGATAGATGGGGAAACCAAGGCTCTACACTGGGCTGTACAGGGAGAACAGTGCTTTCTTTGGGAAGAGAATGCCAGCCTGCAGCCATTAGGGATTGCCCTGGCTGGTGATGTGTGTGGTTCACTTCTCCCATGGCTACTCTCCCACGACATCTTTATCGCAGTGTCACTGCAAGTTTCTTCATTCTTCCTCCTGTCTCCTCCAATTACACTTGTGCTTTCAATGTGATAGCTCCTTTCACATTTTTTTACCAGTTAGCCTATAAATTCCATAGTATTTACCTATTTCCTACTAATATGTATTACTGACATGTTTGTTTTTAAGCTCTGCATCAGAACAGTGTCTGACCTTTCCATTTGGATCATCAGCTCTATCCAATGAATGTGTTTAATTGCAACAAAACCCATATATGCTTAATTTAGATTAAATAAATTTAGTTTGATTTCATGTTAGAAAGATTTGCTCACCTGCTTTCTCCATCTTTCAGAAAATTAATTAGCAATCTTTTTTTCTTTTAACTTATTTGTTGCCTGCTTAATTAAGTCACTGTAGGGAGGGACTTTTTATAGTGTTTGCTACCATTGTACCACAGACATAATAAAGACAAAAGAAAAATCATCAGAACAATGTGACTGATAATGTAGTCTTGTATTCATTTGCTCCTCTGGAAATGAAAATATGTGTTCATTCTTATTTTGTAATATGGATTGTTTCACTGAGCTGGTTGGCAATATGACTCCAACAGTTACACCATCAGCAAATGTCAATGCGTTTGTAGAAACAAGGAGTTGAGAAAGAAAGCATAATCAGAACAAGAAAAACTTCACCCTCAATTAGATATCTCTGCTTGGATGGATGGCAATCTCTATACACATTGTTTGCTACATTGACTAGAAGCTCAATTCACTTGAGAGAATACAAAACTTTTAGTGGAAATGGAGATGATTGACCTCTGGTGAGTCTAGTAACTTGGGGTAATGCAAGAAGAGGTTCCATCTGATATTTTCATGTGTTGATGTTTTGTATGACACAGGGTGCTTCAAATCGTTCTGCACATTTAAGTTTTAGCAATTGAATTAAGCATCCAAATTTATGTATAAAAATTACATTGCAAACAGATACATTTCAATTTTTAGTATCATTGAAAATGTTGAAAGGGCTAAACTGTAAAAAACTGAAACACTGTCCTTGCTGCACCTGTGTATCCAGGTTCTATTTTTTATTTTTTAGTAGTATAGTTACCAAAAGATGATTGATTTATTCAGAAAACTGATAGATCACCCAACCTTGTAATTGTGGAGATTATTTTCTCAGAAGCCTGGTTGACAGCCAACTCTCTATTACCTCAGAATCTGTTACCCAAAACTGGAAGACCACAGCCATGCCTTTTGGCATTGGCTAAGCAATTTTTCATGTGTAGATAGGAATATTAGAAAGAACAGCCAATACATATTCAGAATGTTCAGAGAAGTAAACTTACAATTACAGTCAGATGTAAGCAGATTATAATGCACTAAGTAGTAATCATTTGCAGATTTCTCTGTTTCTAAGACCACATTTACTTCAATTTCTTTTTTACTCTTTCTTCCAGGTCTAACACTTCATATTATATTTTCTATTGTATTGACTTTTTTTTTGTTACTTTGTGTATTTTAACTTCCTCTAATTTATCAAAGTAGTAACAACAGTAGTAATAAAATTAAGTAAACAAAAAATTCCTAATGGACACCAAAATAATAGGACACAAAAAAGTAAAGTACTTTAACTTTTAGTCTTATTGCCTTAAGACTTCAGTTGAAGTGTTTGAACTGTTCTGAAAAGGTTCATGCTTTGTATTGTGTATCCATAAAAAAAGAAAGATACATTTAGGATATGATGTCTACTAAAACCTATTGGAGTTATTCTCAGAAATGTCAGACATCTATGAAAAATCCTTGGCTTGGCAATCTCATTATAATTAGAAAATGTTTGGAATCTGAACCTAAATATTTCTTTATATTCATGCAAGTTACATTATTATCAATGTAATGAAAAACTGCCCTAAGTATTGCTGCTCTTCATTTGCTGTCCTGAAGCAGCCATACATAGAATAGAAAAGGGGTGTTTTAATAATGTTGACAGTTCAGACAGCTTCTTTATGCTGTAGGGTTTTTTATTCTTTTCAAAAATTAGAATTTGAAAGCAAAATTATTACTTCTTGTTTTTTTTCCTATTTTTTCCCCATCAAGGCTTTATTTCTCCTAGTCCTGTTGTAATCAAGGTATCTCTCATAGTGATGAAAGTTATCATGATTGCAAATTACCTATACGCTTCAAAAATTGTCAGGATTGTTCAGTTAGTATGTTTTTGTTGAAGTGAAAGAAAGCAAAATTTCTGGAGCAGCCTTGGTAACAGAATGTTAAGGGGTTGGAATGAACCTCGAAGACCAGCTAGTCCCAAGCCCCCATGGCAAGGACAGGGACACCTCCCACTTGACCAGGTTGCTCAAGGCCTTATCCAACCTGGCATCAAACACCACCAGGCTTGGGACATCCACAACCTTCCTGGGCAATCTTTTCCAGTGTCTCACCAACCTCAGTATAAAGAATTTCTTCGTAATATCTAAACTAAGTTTGCCCTCTTTCAATTTGTCCCTATTACTCCTTGTTGTACTACTGCAGCTCATAATGAAGAGTCCTTCTTTGGCTTCACTGTAGGGCCCCTTCAGATACTGCAAGGTTGCCATGAGGTCTCCATGCAACCCTCTCCAGGCTGCTCAGTCCCAGCTGTCTCAGCCTGTCTTTATAGGAGAGGTACTCCAGTCCTCTTATCAACTTTATGTCTCTCCTCTGGACTTGCTCCAATAGTTCCGTGTCCTTGCTATGGTGGGAACAACAGAACTGTACACAGTACTTCAGGTAGGGTCTTACAAGGGTCAAGTAGATGGAGAGGATCTTACATCATGTGTAAGAACAAAGCGCTCAAATACAGCCATGTCTCTCAGACTAGGTCAATTGGTGATCTTCATTGCTTGTGGAAACATTTTGCTTTGCATTAAATTCTTCATCAAAATGCACTTAAAATTGCTCTACACATATTCCCTTGCATCCAAAAAGCATATTGGATTTATAGCAAAACCCAGGGACTGTTGCCAACATTAGATACTTGTTACACACACCATTCTGCTAGAAAATTTCTTCCAGCCTCAAAAGCTTGTAACCAAAAGAGCAGTGCAATCTAATGTCAGGAAAAAGGAAGTATCATCACACCATTTACAGGTGGTAAGATATAGTCAATTGATTAAATCTTCAGTGGAAGCCATGTTTGTTCATTTTTACCTCTGTATAAACATCTGACTTAATGAAAAGTTATATCCAAATCACTTTTCAATTTACTGGCTGTAAAATAATCCTTTAGATAACATGTTTTTTTCAGACACATTTGCATCATGTGTTACACAACAGTTTACCAGTTGTATACTTTTGAATAATATTTAAGAAATAGAATGATGTACACACAATTCAGTCACATATATGAGCCATAAGGGAAAAAGAAACATACTGACCTAATTTTTTGGTCTGTCTTAACAACAGTCTCACAAAGTTTAGGAACTAGTGAACATTTGGGTATGATCAGGAGCACAGATTCTTCAGTGATTATAACTACTTGTATAGAATATATTGAATGATCACTGTCATTTTTGAAAGTGGTGCAGTTACTGTAAGTTATGCTGTAGCATATATTTTATTTAAATCTGAATTCCTGTTTCATTTCAGATCCTTGTTGCATCATATGAAATTTCTTAAATAAAATTGTTCTGAATCTTTTAAATATCTAGTACAAATAATTTAATTAAATTTATTAAATATTTAACTTTTAGCTGCAATGTACATTTAAAAAAATCATCCAAATTACACATAAATAAGGCAGGAGCTTGCAATGGACCACTTCTGGAAATTCTATTGAATTTTAGCTCTGAAAAAATATCAGTGTTAATCATCTTCTATTATTTTGAGAATCAGATATCTACTTCATGCTTAGTGTCTCATGTTGTAATATTAAAGCATCAAGTAAGGAAGTACCCCAGGTCCCCAAGATTTAACTGCTACAACTAATTCTACAATGTTTTACCCTCAGTTAATTCACTAGGCCTATGTGTCTAACCAATTTCAAATCATAATCCATATCAACAGAGCACAAAAACAATGTTTGCCACAAACATAGAGGGGATTAAAATTTAGGGGACAGCAATGTGAAAATGTACTGAAAAAACACATATTAAACTGAAAAGAGTGTAAATCCTGCAGTGGTCAGGAATGGAAGCATGCCATGTAGAGAGAACTTCGATTTATCATTGCAGTAATTGCATTTTTAACAATCTCATCAGATTATAGCAAACAGATATATGACATCCAGTCCTATAAAACTAAGATCTTTTGTTCGCCCCATTACAGGGTCTTTTAGGCCTTTGAACCAGGCTTTGGCAATTTCATAACTCACAAGTATTTTTCTCCTCCTCTTCCTTCCTCCATGAATGACAACAAAAGACTCATAATCCTGCCTTAATCTGGTTAATTCAAAGTTCCTTGGAGGAAAGTTAGATGGAAAAAATTTTCAGAAAAATTTTATGGAGTGACTCATTAAGGTGCCACAAACAGCCTTCACGGTGATCTGTGAATAATGGAATGGATTTAAAAGAGCCTTGTGAGTCGGTGTCTGGTCCAGTTGATTAGAGTTAGCACTTGATAACTTGTAGTGAACAGCAGGACTGAGCCTAAATAAGGGATAAAATAATACAGTTAAAAGTTCTAGAAAAGGGGAAACAGAGTCATTAAGAGGATTTGTAGGTTGAAAGTGTGCATATATGTCCTTGTAGATAGCCACAAAAATACTTTGAAGGGACCAAAGGAGGCAACATTTATACTACCTTGATCAGGGAAGATACTCTGATATTAGAAAGAAAAATAACTCAACTATGAAATCAAATCTAGTGGAAGTAGAGTCAGAAGTACTACATCTAGGACATAAGTAGTGTTAAAGACCTGAAAATATGAAACTTTCTACATTACTCTGAATGCAGCTTCACATGGTACTTAATCCTTTATAAGCTTTGCCAGAAATACTTTTTATACAGAATTTTCCAAAACTTTATCACTGAAAAATTTCAAATACCATTTGAACTTCATCATCATTAAATCAAATCTAGTAATTTCTTCCTTAATATTTTCATCAGAAATATCAACACTCTCTGTAATCACCACTATAACAAGAACTAGACTCCCAAAAGTAAGACACTATTTTTTAAGCCTCTATGCCTCTCATTCTGTTTACTATTACATCTTTTTTCATGCTTTTCTCAAGGGGAAATCCTCAGCAAATAATAACATATCAAAGACCACAGGTTCCTCTAACATCGTAGTAGTGGTTTGGGATGGTGACTGAGAAGTAAACTCCTTTCTACAGATTAATGTTGGGTTTTTCTTATACCTTACGTGCTGCTTGTAGCTAGGTCAGGGTCTAGAAATCTTAAGTTAGTCAAATATGGAAGAAATATAGGAGGAACATAAAATAGATTTTTTTGTTTGCAAATATTTAAATATGTATATACATATATATATAGAGAGAGAGGTATTTATATCTCTCAAAGCTATGTTGCCTTTAAAAAGACAGGAAAAAAATGCTCTGGACTGATAATTTTTCTAGTAATTTACAATTGATGATAAAAGTATAAGAGAAGCTGTGCACATACCCTCTAATGACAACTAACAAATATAACTGAGCACTGTCAGCAAAACCCACCATCTTTGATAGCTACTACTAAACAGCTTGAAGACATTTCACAGTGATTTTTTTGTTGTTGTTGTTGTTTTAAATACTGCATCTCCACACAAGAATCACTATATATCACCTTTGGAGAATCTTTAGATACAGATACATATCTACATGCGAACAAGGAACCATGTGTGGTGGGTCTGGCTGGGATGGAGCTCATTTTGCCCTAGCAGCCCTCCCTGTGCTGTGCTGTGCATCAGTAACACCCCAGTGCTTTGGCCACTGCTGAGCAGGGCTGACACAGCATCAATGGTCTCTGCCCAGCACTCCTCCCCACCAAGGGGCTGGGGGTGGGCAAGATCCTGAGAGGGGACACAACCAGGCCAGCTGACCCAAATTAACCAAAGGGATTTTCCATATGGCATCAGCTCACACATAAAAGCAAAGGGAAGGAGGGAAGAGACGGGTCTTCCAAGATTAGGATGTACTTCTTTTCAACTGACACATAATTAAATATTTTGGACATAAATAGCAGCAGAAATAACAAGGTAACCTGCTACTGTTTTCCTGCCTACATTCATATCACATTGGAATCTCTCTCAAAAGAGAACATTTATTTTCTTATGACTGTGAAGGATGTGAAGACTTCACAAAGTTCAGGGATTCCTCTTACTAATCACATTATTAACAGAAAACAACTTGGTGCACATTTAGAAAATCTTGAAAATGTTATTCAATTATATTGTTGCTACAAAAATGGACAAAATACTGAAAAGTTTTCTCCTATTTTATTAAGATCTCTCCCTTCATCAGAAAAGAAATTACATACAAGAAACAGAAAACAAATAAATTTGGAAGTCTGGTCAACAGAAAATCCAGAAATACAGACAGGCATTTAGGTCCATCTAAAGGCACCATCATACCCTCAACCTCTTACAGCACTGCTGCTTGAAAACATAGGGTTTTTGCATCTCCATCAAGGACAGGGGGAGTGCTTTTATTGCTGTAATTGATTATTGGATAGAAACAGCTGTATATCTCCAGACTCTGAAGTAAACTTATCCTTCATGTTTCTCCCTGCCTTGTCTAGAAAACTTTGAAATTTAAATCTCTATTCCTGCAGTTTATTTGTGCATAACAGCTGTTGAACAGCACATTTCTGATAACTAGAACCTGATTCTGAACAAGGCACATTTCAAGTGGCATTATCTCCATTTGGAAAATATGAATAGGGGTCATCTAAATTGCAAAAGTATAATTTTGGGAAATAAAACAACTGTTTTTGCATAATATGTTGTGCAAAAGGAAAGATGGGATGTCACTTCCCAGCATATAAAGTATAAATATATATGGAACATAGTCTGAGATGCATTTAAATGTGTTAGATTTTTGTCTGATTTTCTGTTTCATTGCCTCTTAATATGTGTGTGCTCATATTCATTTATTTTTAAACATATGATTGAACAAGGAAACAAAAAAAAAACATATTTACCTCTCCAGCAGATTCCTTCTTCTCTGAGAAAGGGGTATATAAACTATTTGTTCCAATGATCAAAACTAATATAATTTCTTTCTTTCTTTTGTGTATTTTTTAACACATTATTGTTAATAGTAATTATTTCTGTTACTCTCAGCTTATCATTTTCCTTTATTTTTCCTATCCATAGAGCTGTAGCTCGGAGAAAAAAACAATGGTAAAAGGATTAAGTAAAATAGGTAATTGATCTCTTTAGTTTTTTTAAGTTTAAGATTAGGAGGAGAGAGAATTTCTCTGTGAGTGTGCTTTTTACTGTTCCAAAACCTTCTTGGATTTTTTTCAAAGCTAATATTTTAACACTGTTGCAGGAAGAAAAAAAATTCAAGCACAAGCTGCTGTTCTGAAAACATCGTTCTTGTAATTTCAGGCTTGTGTTTAGTGTCCCCATGAGTGCCATTCCAGCACCATTAGCTTCTCTTCTGTTCTTGCAATTTCTGTTGATCGCTGTGTGCATGGCCTCTTCCATCTGCTGACAGTAGGTCAAAGAAATAAGTAACACTGGTAAATATTTTTCTTCACATTAATACCACTAAACTTTGAGTTAGACACACACACTGAAAAAAAAAAAAGAAAAAAGAAAATTAAGCTTACTGATATTATCACACTAGCCATACTCACTTATTTGTATAATATATGGAGAAAATGTCTTAGGAAAATAAAATTATTTTGATAATTTGGATGATATGATATTGGTATGATATGTGTAGTTTCCTTAACAATTTGTTGCATCCAAGGTAAAAAAGTAAATTATACAACCTCAAATCAAGGTTGGGGAGTGGAGAAGCAGAAGAGAAATCCTATTCTAGTTTGTAAGGTTAGTCAAGACTTATCATTTGACCCACACTTAATTCCAATGTGCTTTTTATACACACATGTGCACACATGCACACAGGCACAGACATGCACATTAATTAAGGTAGGTGCACATTATATATCCATAGTTACTACAACTACCTTTTTCACTACATAAACCTAAATTTGAACCAAATATTCATGTACATAAAAATAGCTGTATCATTTCTAATATCTGTAATAGATTCCCCAAAGCAGCAATGTTAAAACAAGCCTATGCAGTGGTAGTTGGATTTGTGCCTTCAGATGTTTTATGTTGCCTACGTTTTTCATCCTGTTATCACCAAAAACTGGCTCTAACTCCTCACTCTGCATCTGCCTGAGAACTATAATTGACAGCTATAACTTTGAGGCCTCTGATATCATCATGTGCTTGAACTTTTAAAGCCCTTGATATCATCTTCTATGCTCCAGTTTTTACTTTTGAGTCATCGACATGTCATTCTATACAGAATAACCAGTTGTTATCTCTGTATGTTTGTATTCCAAAATTACCATAAACATAAGCATTACATTTCACAGTTGCATTGCACTGAAACTTGAAGGAATTTACCATGCTACAATTTGAAAAAAATATTTGCTCTCAAATTACAAATAGCATTTCTTCCCATCCCCCTGTCTTACCTTCTTTATCTTTTCCTCCTTCTGTTTCTTTAGGGTTTATTTCAATGCAAACTAACTGTTTACCTTAATCTTCTTCATGCTTTTTCTTTATGGAAATACAGGTATGTGAAAAAAAAAAGGAATCAAGTCCCATTGCTTTACTGAAATTGTCCCAAACTGTTTTCATAGATAATCTTATGCAGAATCACTAAGAATTTATTCCTCTCCTTTGTGTTCAAGGCCTGAAAAACACGAAAGTTATAAAATGTTTAAAAAACCCCTGTGACAAATAGCTAGAAAACAAATTGTCTTAAGATCCTCTGAAACCATTGAAGTCATTGAACCCTTTATTTCCAGGGGCTTTTTTTATATTAATATGTATTTAATACTATAATAATTAGGCTCTGATTTATGAAAATATTTGCTGTGTAGGTAAGATTCCATGCAGCAATAATTTCACACTGATTTTAGCAACTTTGGTTTGAGGAAAAAGGAAGAGCTTGTAGTTGGTCAGAAGATACCTTAAAAAGTCCATGAGCAACCTAATTTTCTAAATCCTATTCAAAAGAATATCCAGCAGGGAAAAAAAAAAAAAAGACATAACTTCTTTCAACTGTTCATACATATGTTGGAACAAATATTAACTCTGGGCAAATGTAATGTCTCAGTATTCGAGCATTCATAAAACTACCCTGAGAATTACTGCTGGTTTTAAATGGAATTTATTAAACTGTCTAATTTTTCAACTGTTTGCAAACAACCACAACAATGCTTTATTTGTCAGTTGCAAAGGTTTTTTTATATATAAGCACTATAAAGATTATAATGCTAAAGTTAAGATTGTAAAACATCTCAGATATGTTATTCCAAGGATTATGTTAATGAAAAAGTAAAATTGCATCTATTTTATACCTGTGATGAATTCAAGCAGTGATAAATCTGGTATTGTCATTTCAAACTGTAGAGAAATTGTCATGCATATACTAATGATTGCCATATGACCAGTTCTTAAAAGGTGCAGAGTGAAAATGGAGATGAAAATGAAGCTCATATGAGTTTTCAGATGATGAGACAAGAAAGCTGCAATTTCAAAACAAAACTTTTGATGTAACTGCTGATGAGGAATTTTGAGAGGCCAGTTTCTAGATTAGATGGAAAACACCAAATTTGGAATTCAAGCTTTCATACTACAGATATAATGATAGTGATCTTGCTCTTAATTACAATTTGTGTATTTAATCCTACCACAAGGAATTTCAACATTAAACTTTTATCATTTTTCTCTAATGATGCTATTTTTTCAGTGTCATGACACTGTAAATAAGACAATAAAGATGTCCATTTTGGATATAGCATGAAGGTATAACACAGGTAACCTGGAAATGGAACAATTGTGTCACTCATATCCCTCAGATATTAGTCATATAGATTTAAATACTTATAGAGAATCCTTCTGAAGGCAGTGAAAGACAACCTCTGAAGAAAATTTATCCTTTTTTTAACAACTCTAAAAAATAGATGGATTCCCTTTTCTTTTTACTTCCTCTCCTATTCTTTTACTTGAAGAAAACCACTTACCTTAATCTAAATGTAAGATGTAGGTGTCTAAAGTTAGAGAAGATTGAGTTCTTCTTGATGGACTCATCATGTACAGGCTGTGTTCCCAGCCAGAAGTAATCTTTCAAATAAGTATCAGTCATGACTTATTTCTTTTGTTTACTTGTTTTTGTTATAAGTAAAACATGCTTCCAAAATGACTGCAGAATATTCTTGATAACCCCTCACTGGTAAAAATAAAAAAAAAAAAAGAGAGATCGGAATGCTTGGAATTTTTTTGTTGTTTGTTTTGAGGTTATTT
This sequence comes from Cinclus cinclus, assembly GCF_963662255.1. Lineage (NCBI taxonomy): Eukaryota > Metazoa > Chordata > Aves > Passeriformes > Cinclidae > Cinclus > Cinclus cinclus. Next base: position 72,053,035 of record NC_085047.1, read on the forward strand.
TTTTAAAGACCGTATTTGAGCTAGTCAGACTAAAACACTTCCATAATTAAAACAAGTACTTTTATTATGTCTTATTCATAATAATTTGACATATTTATAGTAGGGAAAGATGTGTACACATAAACAACTGGATAGATGAACTTCATCTGTTGATATCTCATCCACTAACACATTCACACATGCATGGGGAGAAGGAGACATAAAAAGCATTACAAAGATATTAATTTTGTACCTATGTGGAAACATAAGAAGTCTATACATTTTAGTTCAAAAATGGTGGAGAACATGGGTAGATGCTCATTGACATCTGCAAGTTTTAATTCCAATTCTGAAGGTACCCATACATTTTGCAGAAACAATGTGTTGCCTTCTTTAAGAAAAGTATGTGTTTATTTGCTCAGCTTTAATCCATTCCACTGAGGGAAATATTTCGACAGAGGAAAGATATACATCCTATTCAAAAGGGCTTCAGTGATTTCTTGTATTATGCAGATTTACTCTGCTGGTCTTGAGGAATGACATTCAAAAAGAAAACACTAATCTGTATGAAAATGAATATGATGAGTACCAAATATTTGTCTACTCTTGAATTTGTTTCTAGAAATCTTTTTGAGTTAATTTCACCCGGATTGCATATATGTCTTGTTTTGTAAATGCAGAAGTACTTGATTTGTACTCTGCATTATATGCTGATTCACCTCTAAAACTAAGAATGAATATGTATATGTATCTACAGTAGGATCTTTCTCAATCATTTTTCTATGTGTTCAAAAATATGATTTTAATTTTAATGTGTCTTTTCTATTTGTAAAACAGGATCTCCTTATGCTCTACATATTAAACAGAACGACTGAACAGCAAATCTAGTCTTTTATGCAATTTGGTGGAAATTCAGTAGTGAATATCATGAAAAAGGTTTTATATGGAAGAATGTTAAAAACCCCACTATTTTTAGTAGTAGCATCCCAACTCACTGGTGATAAAAAGGTTATAGATACAAGAATGCAAAAAGCCACCTAAAGTCATACCATCATTAGCTTAGATAAACAGTTTTTTAAGAAAATCATTAGTAGGTATTACATACATGCTTAGAACACACAGGACTGATGTGATGGTTTTATTCTAAATACTATTATGTATCTGGTTTGTTTTTAAAACAAACAAAAAAAAAACAAACAAAAAATCTAAACTAAAACCAAACAACAACAACAAAAAAACCCAACAAAATCAAATAAAAACACAAAAACCTGAAAAAACTCCACGGAAACAGGTTATTGGATGAAGGTCTTCATATTTCACAATTCCTGACCAAAAGGAAATATATTTTGGTAACATAATAGCAAGACTTATTTCATATCCAAAATTGCTGTGAGATAATGATACAACATCTACCTATTATCTTTATACTGGGTGCTTCATGCCTTAGACACTTGCATTTGGCAAATGAATCATGCCACAGAATTGATTCATGAACTGTCTTGTGGTGACAGGTGCTATTTAATTGCTAGAATGCTTAAGTCTCAGGTGATGAAGACACACTGCAGGACACATTTCAAACATACATACATGACCTGTGCCCCACTCTGGCTCTGGCTCTGTTTAATTTAAAAACAACTTATGCGGTCAAGGACAAAAGTTTCTTTCTCCTTTTCCTGAAAACAATTCAACTGCCAACTTCATGGCACAGTCCAATACGTTTTACAGAGCACACTATTAAATTTTCAGAATCAAAGGCCTAAATAAAAAGTAAAGAGAAAAATCCTAATATAGCAGCTAACAACATTATATGGTGCAAATATGTATCCTGATATACTAAATGAAATCTTTATGACTAAATTAAAGGGAAAAACATACTTCAAGGACAGGATTACTCTGAAGGCTCCTATTGGTTATTACTAAATGTCTGCTGTTAAATTTTCACAAGGACTTCTTCAGAGGGGAGGAGAGAATCACTGACAATTGGGGCTCACAGTGACACCTGTATAAAACTGCCAAGATATATTTTAAAACAAAATAAAAAAACCCCAAACCAAACCAAAACAAAATTAAAACCAAACCAAACAACAACAAACAAACAAACAAACCCACACATAACAACGTTTTCCAGGCTTTTTTAAATCTTATACATAACACATGATTAAGGGAAAATGATTAGCCTTCCGAATTACTCCAGTAAATGAGGGGTTCTATATCAATTCTGTTCAGGGAAAAATTCTAGGATACAAAATAAATGAACAGGTGGTAGTTGCAGTTATGAGAGTGATTGAAAGTAAATTTTGTTAATCTGGATTGAATTTATTCTCAAATTTGAAGACTATTATCCTGAATAGTTAATAATATGAAGCTAAAATACATAAAAATTATTAAATTACTTTTCACAAAACTTAGATTTATGTTTTTGTCACTCATTGATTTTACTAAATTTCATAGAATCATGGAATGGTTTGGATTTAAAGCAACTTCAAAGGTCATCTAGTTCCAACCCTCCTGCCTTGGCCAGAGACACCTTTCACTAGACCAGGCTGCTTAAAACCTCATGCAACCTGGCCTTTGGGTAAGCTCTTCTATAAAAGGAGCATCTACAATGTCTCTGGGCAACTTGCTCCAGTGTGTCACCAGCCTCGCAGTAAAGAAATTCTTTCTGAAATTCAACGTAAACCTCCCCTCTTTTAGTTTAAAGACATTCCTAAAAGATATTCTATTGCTATTTGACCTTGTAGAATGTCCTTCTCCATCTCCATTGGGACTCCCATTTAGGTACTGGAAGGCTGCTATAGGATCTTCCCAGACCCTTCTCTTCTCCACACTGAACAACCCCAAGCCTCTCAGCCTATCTTCATAGGTGGGGTGCTCCAGACTTCTGACCACCTTTGTGGCTCGCCTGTGCATTGCAGCAGTTCCATGACCTTCTTATGTTGAGGGCCCTGGAGCTGAATGCAGGTGGGGGTCTCACAAGTGTGGAGTAGAAGAGAAAACCCCCCCTCCCTCAACCTGCAGGCCACATTGATTTTGATGCAGTGTGGGATACAACTGGCTTTCTGAGCTGCAATTTTGCAGTGCAGGGTTGTGTTTGGCTTCTCATCAACCAATTCCCTCAAATCCTTCTCCACAGGGCTGCTTTCAATCTGTTCTCCTCCCAGTCCGTACTTGTGCTTGGGATTGTCCTGACTCAGGTACAGGACCTTGTATTTAGGCTTGCTGTACTTCATGAGATTTACAAAGCCCCACCTATCAAGCCTGTGGAGGGTCCTCTGGCTGGTACCATTTCCCTCCAGTTTGTTGACTGAACCCCACAGCTTTGTGCTGCCAGCAAGCTTGTAATGGATGTACTAGATCCCTCTGTCCACGTTGTCAGCAAAGATGTTGACCGCATTGGTCCCCAAACCAATCCTTGAAGAACATAATGTTTACAGTTTCACTATGAAACATCTCTTTATTAGTAACTATCAGGGCAGAATGAAATTCATTTTTATTTTTATTTCAATCCTGACCTAATATATTTCTTTGCTTCTGTGTCTAAAATTCACTATTTTAATTTCAAGGTCAGATCTTTTCCCAGTTTATGACTCTATTCACTACAGATAGGCAAATAAATGTATAATTGTTTCTTTCTGATCTTTAGTTGTTCACTAGAAAAAAGCTGCCAAATATAAACTAGGACCTCCAGTGCCTTTATCTTGAAATTTCACCTCCATTAACTGGTTCTACAACCCTCTATGTAATCATGCTATCAGATTTTTTTTCCTTAGCAATACTGTTTATTTCCCATAATTTTCCTATTTAATCAGTTTTATACTGGTAATTTCTGGTTTCACAGATGTTACACTACAGTAACCAAGGAGAATGCTGTGAGTTATTGCATAGTGGTCTATGAAATACACAAGGTAAGACTTATTTGAAATATCTGATCTTTGTACTAAAATATGCCTGTAGTGTGCAAATAGTTAAGCAGTAGTTAAATCAGCAGTTATCACCTCACCAGGTTATGGCACTCCTTTATTCCAACATAACACATGGAGATTTTTTTTTTTTTTTGTTTCTAAGTTCATATACACATTTTCTGTTTTGCTTGTTTAGTTTTTTTTTTAATTATCTAATATATATTTCCTCCTTAGAAGGGCAATCACATAATATTAAATCTTCATGGAAAGAATTTTTAGATTAAAAAAACTTCGCAACCTCAACATGAAAGTACAGAGGAATACATTTCTATTACTAAGAGATTATTACTCACTTTCTAAATGAAATAGAATTTCTTAATCTGTAAGATTCAATTTCATTTTTTCTCTTTCCAATTTAATCTAGAGATGCAATATTCAGTCTTGCAGTTCCAGTTGTGAGGTTTTATCATCAGTTATTATAGTATTTCTTACTACTGTGTCTAAAGACAAATTAATTTTAGAACTGGCTGAATTCCAGGAATCATTCCTATTTTTGTAGCAGTCAATAGGAAAAATATTACCACATCACTTAACATCAGAGTCTGAAATTTGGGTTTCCAACATAATTCTGTCAGAAGAAGAGACTAGGGCAAAGAAAACTTGCTAAATATGAATACATGTTTTTTGTTGAATGGGAGGCATTACCTCATAGAGCAGTTCATAAGTTTCCACAAAACTATTGTTTTCTTTGCACATATATTACCTATACTTTGAATCTAAGCAGTGTTGATTGCTCAATTTTATTATATTAGATATTTTTCTTTGATTTAGCAATACACAAATCTAGGAAATAAAATTTAATCCGCATCTGTCAAATTCCATGTCATTCACAATAGATGTATTATGTTATAACATTATTTTTTTGTGGCAGTCATAAAATCAATTGCATCATCTGTTATAATTTGAACCATATAGCTAAATACTGAAAAATGTTTCTGCATTTAACTTTTTATCAACATCAACACTTATTTTTCCCGACAACAGAAATTCCTAATTCGATGTATGTGAGAGTGTTGACTGCAGTGGAGATCCCTGAATTTTTTCAAATATTGGTCAATCTTTGATGTCCTAATACCATCTAGTTTCAAAATGTTGCAAAGCTGTAAAACAAAGAATTAGAAGGATTCAGGATAGTGTGAAAGTGGGAAGATGTTTGTTTTTTGCTTTTTGGTTGTTTTTTTTACTAACACTATCTTGCTTGCTTTCTCTTTTTCTGCAGAGATAATTTGATCTTTTATCAAGAGTAGGAACTTAGACCTTCCCCTGAGGGTTGTTACTCTCTTGCTGTGGATTATTACACAGAAACATGAAAATGTCCCCAAAGGGAATTATTTTGGTACAAGAAACACTATGCTATTACAGATTAATTTCTCTCCTAAAATATATTGATTTCACACTGATTTCCCAGTGCTCTGTTTTGTTGCAACATTTTGCCAGGGAAAAGAAGAAATATTGCAGCTGGGGTTAGGAAGAACAGAGGGACGTATTCAGGGTTTCCAGCTCTTCTCCCCATTGGTGTGGAAAGCCCAGTAGCTGTGCCATACTTATAGAAAAGAAATGAGAAAGGAGCTAATTTACACTAGGCTTGAGTTGTGCAGGGTCCAATATAGCACGGTCAAGCAAAATAAGACAAAGCCAGGAAGGTAGCAGCAGGTGTATCTCAGCTACTTTGCAGTATGTAACTCTAAGGATTTTGGTTTTTAGCAATTACACAATGCAGACACGAACAGTATATTGTCCAACAAGTTCCAATGTGCTGTCCTTTTGTAAAGCAGATGTTGACTTTCTTATGTGATGCTTATGGTATATCAAAGAGATTTTAGTTCTTTCTTACTGTACTTTCTCTGTGCTTCAGTCAATATATAGCCCATTTCATCAGCCTTTTTTCCTCTTTCAAGATGAACCAGCACATTAAATGTTAGCTTCTGATATGGACTCCTCACAAGGGATCTCTAAAAAATCTTTTCAAAAAATGTTTAGTGCACATCTTCATCATTCTGGCAGCTTGATTAACACTGAGACCTGACAAATTACTGAGATGATTATTACTTTAAAATGATAAATGAAAAAGTCCACAAAAAAATTTTATGTTAAAAAAAGCTTTAGTCTTCCAAATTTGCACTCTTAAAATAGCTTTTAAGATTTCAGGTGTCTGTGAATATAACTGATCTATAACTGGTTCCTATAACTGTAGTACTCTAAGGCTTTTTCCAAGTTATTATGTTACAATTCTTCACTACTCTGAGAATTGTTTTCTTCTATCAATTTCATAGCAAATAATAATCCAGATTCAGAGGTATCTTTTTCTTAATTTCTTCCTTTGTTCGGTTGTAAAGACATTTTATAAAATATAAAAAAAGATGTCTGCTATGCATTTGTTTTTTCTTGAAGTTTATTAATTATCTAACCTTTTGCATATACATAAACTTCTAAATATTTATTTACCTAAATATATAAAATATTGCAAAGAGTGTTACAATATGTGCTTCTTTGTTTAATAGTAGACTATATGTTACATTTTATTAATTAACATGGCATTCTTTATAATAAATGCATTCTTTCATGACTTTCTTTCCCTTTGAAGTGAAGCCTTGACTATAGTAAAAAAATCTGGGAATAATTAATATATGACACAATATGCATGTATGCTGCTAATGTTATCTGTGTGAACAATATTGAGAGTACCTAGCTATTATGTTCTTCTATTCCCCCATGAATATTGAAGAACTTTTTATGGCAGGTAAAATCACTGCCTTCCTGTATGAATAATATTCATGAATCACAGAAGATTTTTTATTCAAAATGTGCTATCAGAGAACTGGTGGTGAAAGTACTACAAGGTACTACAACTTGGATTTCCTTTGTTTACGCATCAGTGTAAAATCCTATTTTTCTCTTGTAGAAAATATGGCAATAGCTTTATTTTTCTCTTACAACCACATAGGTCTTAGATGTATTATCTTAGATCAACAGCAGAAGACCAAGCAGGTTATTCTGGAATGTGTGAAGAGACGTTAAAGACCTATGATTACACAACTGAATTGAGCTACAAATAGCTGAGCTCCAAGCCAGAAACTCAGACATGAAGTTTCTTGAACTCTGTGTCTTTTGTGGCAGTTAAGTCTCTGCGCTGAAGGATTGATGACACCGAAATACTAGAAACGTTTTATACCTCTTTTCTTCCAAAACACGTACTAGAAGTTGTTGCTGTCTTTCCGAATTAGAAAGTTAGCCAGACCAAGACTAACCAGTTTAATTTACTTAATATATCACTGTTTTAATACTAACGTTTAAAGCCCAGCCTACACAGCTGCATAACTTTCACTTACAACTTTTAGACTAATGGCATTTTCATCACTGAATGATGCTGTCATATAAAGTGGCTGTTCATTTCTCGGAAAGAAGTTCAAACAATCTATTCTTCTATCTGCTAAAAGTAAATGAAGAAAAAAAAAAGCTTTTCTAGTGCTTGCATTATACATCCATGCTTAGAGATAGCACAGCTTTTATTCATTCAATTTTCTTAGGAACTGAAAATTCCCTAATTTGTGTTCTGATCATCTTGCAAATATTTCATTACATATTTACCTGTTTGCCTCTTCTTTTATTATTTCCATTGTAGTAAAAAATAAATATCATATATTAATCCCTAAATAGCGCAACATATTACTCTATTCTTTGGTAGTGTGCTTTTGTAAGCCATTATCCTTTACATATTATAAACACAGAGAGTCCTAATGAACAAAATCTTGCTTTCGGTTATTCTGGGCTTTTTTTCCTACGTTTGTTATGGAAAAGATAATCAGTATAGAGCTTGCCTTTTATTTCTTTTTTTTGAGTATTGATCATTCTGTTTTTTGAATCTGCTGCCACTTTTCTCCCTGATGATAACGTTCTCTCTGCCTGGAGCTTCTAATGTTCTAAAATTATCTCTTGTGCAGTAAATTATTTTTATTCTCAATTTCATATCACAGACAGTAGTGTGTCACACATGCACTAGTTGCATAAAAATCAAAGTTCTGAATGTTGGATGTTGTTGAAGGCATGTGCAACATAATATTAGGTATTCAAATTCTTGTCCCTTGTGCCTTGTCTTGAGCTGCATGACAACCTTATCAAATATGATCTCATGGAAGGTATTTGACGAGCTTACATTCCCTTTTTAGCGTTTTCCATACATGATGGGGGGAAATATGAAAAATAACAGAGACATGATGAACTTATGCCTCTTTAATCTACATGACCTGATTTTATCACAAGCTCTTACTAAGCTACTGCAGCTCAGATCTGTCAGAACTTCTGTACTACGTCTCAGTTAATTTTCAGAAATAAAAAGAGATGCATTGAAATAGATTCAGATACCAAAAATATTTTTACGTGTATGAAACTGAAGGAAAAGCAATAACCAATGAACTATTTCTGTGTCCAAATCTATTAGATTCAAATAGGATTTTAAAGAAAATATTTAATAAAACAAAAATCATGACTAAACTGCTGTTTTAGTGCAAATACTGGCCTTTAACTATGGTCATCATGGATGAACCTCATTCAAATAATGATTTGTTTTATAAGTAGTGTCACAGAAGTAAATATACTTCTGGGTATATAAAGGGGAAGACTACATTCATTATATATTGAACATTGAAAATCTAACCTTTTTGTTGAATATGGTTTAGCAAACTTTTTGAACATGATGGTTTAGGAAATACAGAGTGAAAAGTCATCAGAGAAAGTTGTTGAATAACATGTATTAACTGTATGATGCATTCTTTGAAGGAATTTATTGAAATGTGCAATAGCAGCTTTTGCTCTTCATACAATGCTGCGTGCAGTTGTGCACATTGTGGATGCCAATACCAGAACATGTTCTGCTTGATATTTCAAAACAAATTTGCATGGGCAGGAATGCTATAAGCAATTTTCACCTGATTTACAATGAGATAAGTTTTACAGACTGAAGTTCCGGAAACAGAAACAGGAAAAATTTGTCTACTTTCCTTCCTGTGCTTAGGATGGCACTCAGCCAGATATTCACTATATAAGTATTGTGGGCATCTACACAGACCTATTAATTCAGAAATATCTCTTTGTGTACTGGATATCACTAGATTATGTGATAAAAGGTTTGTCTCTGCTCACGAACTGTCACAGGCAGAGGAATCAGAAGAAACTAATCACAGAAGTGAGCAGCCATGGTCCCCACTACTCTTATGGTTGTCACAGGAAGGCCATCACCTTCATGGTCTGGGTACGAAAGTCTGGGTATTAGTCATGAAGCACTTCTCTCAATCAGCTTTCAGACTAAGGAGGATTACTGCCCAGCTTCTGGAACTCATGGGACAAGGGGAATATCATCTTTGGATTGTACAAGATTTTTTTATGGTATCTTTAGGGTAGGCAAAGGGAAGGATCAAGGTAGTTTTGAGGGAAGAACTACCACTGGAATGGAGGTGCAAGGGAATAAAAAGGGACAGCTGCATGTAAACTGATGATCATTATGCTTCTCTGGTCATTCCTTGTTCTTGATTACCAGAGACTGTTTTGCCTTCTGACAGAATTCCATTTCTATCTATTCTCCTTTTAAGGAGACTGTCTGTTCCATGTGTTCCTGTGTGCTAGTGTGTGCAGATACATGCTTCTGGAATCAGAATGCCAGTAACCATAATAAGTCTGTGGGTAGCAGGTGCCCAGGTGATTCCAGGGCTTGCAAGAAGGGAAGGCGAGCTTATTCAAATCAGTATATGGTCACTGGTGAATATAAATGGGGACTACCCAACAAGTAAAATAAAGGAAATGGCAAACTTGGGTGGCCATAGTTTGGTGCCAGAGATGTGTGTAAACTCTGAGTGAGGCAGATGGAGAACTTTTCTACTAGAGAGACCAGCATGTCCAGATCAACTTTCAGAGGACTATAGGATCTGAGGATTGACTGAGAGATGGTTTGAGGCAACTGGACATGAAAGGATCCAGGGCCAGCTACTAGACAGACTCATTATTTAAGATCAGTTATTGAATAATCCATATATATGTATTTACAGAAGCATATATTTCTCACTTTTAGACACTCGTTCAGATCTGTCAGTGGGGAACAGGAAGAATTGGTTAGTGTTTCCTGCTTGCTTGACTACTGCAGATTGCTGTGTGAAATGATCTTCAGAAGAAATTTTGTGTATATTTATATACATATTGTATTAGTGTGCTTGCATGTGTACCTGTTGGAAATATATGCTCCCACTTGCTACTGGTTGGATGTGGGAGCATAGACCTGCAGTATACTCAGGTCTCTATTAGGATGCAGGACCTAGCAACCCATGACAAAGAAAAATGGGGGTTGAAAGAAAATGTGGATTTTCTCATTAAAGAAAACTATAAAATCACAGCAGAGCAGATGAACAGATAAACATTTGTATGTAGATTTCCATCTCCCTTACACTCCATAGGTGATACATTTTCAAAGTGTAATGCATCTTATCTTAACATAGATGCTTACAACAGTCTTTCTACATTCTTATTCCTCCAGTTAAGGATTAATATAGCCTAGAAAAATAGTTTACTAATGACACTAATTTTAGACATCTAAAAGACTTGAACTACTGTTTCTTAGATCCATGCTTAAATGTTTGCTGAATGTTCAGGGGACAACTTCTGTTGCTGCACTTGATATTATATAGTATGACTGATTATCTTTTCATGATTATTTTATATACTCTATCAAGGATAAACCACATCCTACTAAAATATTAATTCCTGCAGATGGAGACTTCTAGATAAAGTTTGGTGATTATATTTTCTATTTAGAAGAATTCTGTGTCCCTCTTACATGTACATTGAAGTCAGTCACAGCTCTGTTTTTACCCTCTTGCTAATATATCTGCTTGTTCACTATATCATTACCTTGGTTCACCATACACTATATTCCTATATTGTTATTTCTTCATTTTCTGCCTGCCACTGCAGTTCTAGCTGTGGACACATTATTTATAAATAACCCTGATATTTATGTCAGAGTCGCTTAATTTTATAAAAAAAATTGATCTTGAGGAAAGTATAGGCCAGACATGGATATATTTTTCTTATAGGGACAGATAACCTTGCTCTTTAACCTGGGGGTGATGTAATTTATAATATTTGTTCATAAAATAAATTTCATCAAAGTGATTATGCAGATTTTTTTAAAGGGAAAATCAATGTAATTAATCTAAACCTCTTTTAGGAGTAAAAAAAAATAGTTCTGAATGTCTGGCACACTTTGAAACATCTGATAATGAGGGTCTATTATGGAAAGTTATACTACAGATACTAAATACATATTTTTCTGAAAGTTCAGTCATCATTCTTGCCTCAGTGAAGAGGAAGGTTGGGGAGAAGCCTTTGAAAAAACTTGAAGAGACCTCTGTTCATTTGAAAAGATGAGAAGGCAAAGACAGGAAGTACAAATAATGTATCACTTCTCTAGGAAAAGAACAGACGTGCCAAAAAGAAATTATGTCAAATCACTGCTCAGATTCCTGGTTTTCAAATGTACTAGTCTGTAATGTGTCACTTAATGGTCTGATTTTGTGCAACTTGGTTTTAATAACTAGTTGAGATCCTCTCATATATTTGGGTATAAATTCACAGGACTTTTTCAGATTTATTTTTTTTTAAATAAAATTATTTGACAAAAATACTTTGACAAAAAGCACTCTAATGATCATTCATCACCATCTCATGATCTGAAATTCTGAAAAAAGCTCAGAAGAGAATTGAATTTTTGCGTAAAATAATCTGTATATTTTGTGTCTTCTACAATGTGCTAAATGAGAATGAGGTGCTGAGAAACTATTTTGATTTTTATCATTGTTGCTTGTTTCTAAATACAATGTTTGGTATTTTATTTTTTATGTTAAATGGAGATATACAGATGTGGACTTTTTAAATTGAACAGCTGTGTTTGCTCAGTATCTTTTGTCTTTCATCAGTTCATCCATTCCTTACTGCTAGTTGCAATCTTTGTTAGAGCAGATCTAAAATTAGTCTGTAAATGGGGAAAAAAATAATAAAAAATAATATCCTGACATGCCTACTTCTGTAAATGGCAGTTCAAAGCCCAAATGAAAGAAGATAAAACCAGAAGTCTATTTCTGAACAATGTCTGAATAGGAAGATGGAAATGGAAAATGGGAAACATAAATGTATAAAGAGTATCAAATAATCTGCCTTGTATAGTGTCACATCTTTCAGCAGTCAGTACCCAAGTATTTTCAAAGCCTGGGGTAGCTTTGCATCATATGTGTGCAAGGTTCGCTGTAACTGTTTTGTACTTTTGACTGTATTTTTGACAATGTATTTATGTCAGCAGAAGTGTAGTAGAAGAATGGAAACTAGGCTTAACAACGCTGGGAGACCTTATGTATGTGTAAGACACCGTGAACGCAGCTTATTTTTATATGTCAGTTTTCAGTATTACTGTAGATGTATAGCAAATCTAAGTCTTGGAGTTTGCAAACTGGGTATCCTGGATCTGCAGATGTTCAAGGGCATCCAAATTTTCTGATGTTAACCAGGAGCTGAATTGCTGTTGCTGACAGGCTCTTGTTCTGGGTTTCTGAATACCACAGAGCCTCAGTTCTGCAAGGTTTCTTCAAAGAGTCAGTTCAAATTACATGCTGTACCTATGTAAAGAAAGCAAGTGATGCTAGAGGACATTTCAAGGCCTGGGACTTGATCACACTCTTTAATTCTTAGGACATTCTCCATCATGTATTTTGTCTAGGCCAACTAATACTTTCCCAAAAAAGTCTCTGGGTCAGAGATGATTTGAAACAGATGGTTTGAATGCAGCCAGCCTACTTTGGAGATTCAGAGAACTGAATTATGAACCATGATCCTCCCATGAGGGATGGTTCTGACCTCAGTTTCTGTGAGTAGTCCTCAGTGTAAATTTTTTAAAAAATCTTTAATGTAAAGTGAGTTACAACATGTTCCAAGAAAAACTCCTGTGTCTGAGGGCTACAGAACAGAGCTATGATGGAGTAATCAAGGACTGGGAACCAAATAGCCTCAACACAGCTCACAGCTCTGCTTCTTATTCAAGGGGGAAGAAAATCTAGGGAGGCATTTTGCAGTTGCATTCTACCACCCTTCTTGAGTGAGTTTGATTCTGATGATGATACTTTAAAGAAACTCATCTCTGCTTCTGAGTTCATTGGGATGCTGTACACTCTCCCCTGCTATATTGAGAAGCAATCTGGAAAGGCCTTATTTGTGCCACCCCTCTCTATGAACTAAAGGTAGCTGATGCTAAAAATTAAAACAACTGCTTGGTTGATTTTTCACTAATCCTCTCTTCCTACATATTGCATATAGAGCATCTTCTACTATAAAATAGGATTTTTCTTTTCCTTTATTTTTTTTCTAGTACAGAGGAGGGAGATGAAAACAGTGGCATAGTATATATTTGCCCAGGTCAACCAAGAGCAAAAGCTCTAAGTAAGGACTAAGTTGCAGGGTGTTGGTGTGTTGGTGCTAATTAAAGATCAGGACATTATTTTATGCAATCTATTTAGGCAGTCAGCTGTAATACCTAATAGTTTTTTATTCTTTTTATAATCCAGTGTTGTTTCTCCCACATTTACTTGATAAAGTGAGGATGATTTTCTTAATTTGAGTTCAATGGTGTAGTGCAAAAAGAGGAACATGTTCACTCCAAATGTGTTAGCTAAACTGTGATTGTGAGCATTCAGCTATGAGCTTCTGGGTTCCACAGACACAGCTCAGTGTAAAATATATGCTGATGTTGCTGCTAAAAACTGATCCTTTAGGGAAGTGGGCCCCAGGGTTAATTTTTCAGTCAAATTATTTACCTGATATAGCTCCCAGAAGGTCAATGAGAAAACCAGAGACAACATAAGGGAAACAGTGGTAATAAACCTTTGAGAAGGCAAGAAAAATTGTATTTTCATAAAGAACTCATACTTATGTTGTGTTAAAGAGGATGGATAAAAATAAAATTATGGTGGATAAAATATGTTTTAGATTCCAAATTATTTATTTTTACATTCTTTTCCCAGAAGTAGATCCTAATTTTCCCCATAAGCATTCTATTTGAAAAGTATAAAAAAACTGTGGCTAGCATCTCACCATCCATTCTAATTTTCCTTCCTATCCACTTACATCATGGGAAACAACAGACAAATGACAGTTTCTCTACAGGTTACAGTATGGTCCAAATAGGTTGTCACAGCAAGAGAATAAATTTAACAATTGTGCATAGTTAAAACAGGGTTACAATAATCCTTCACACTCTAATAAAGTATTTTTCTAGTGGCCCAAATTCCAGTGTATTGAATGATACACAGTATATTAAATGGTATTTCAGGCAAAGATGTTTGTTTTATACACTTAGATATATATCTATATTACTATATGCAGCAGAGAAAACACTTCAGATGACATTATTATAACTGACATTGAAGTGTTTCCTGACTTCTAAATACATAACTCTACAACCTTAATATTTTAAGGTATTTTATTATATTCAATATAACATATTCTCTACAGATAATACATTGTATTGTACATTCCATGGAGCAAACAACTTGTAATATATGAATTAAATAGATTCACCTTTGACCTGCTTTCCTCAAGGCAATCTGATTAGATCTGGTTTTATAAGGCATGCAGTTAGATGAGTAGTGGTGGTATTTTAGCAGTGGGGTAGATTCCTTCATTAAAAGCATAGTGGAGCTTTTTGAAATCAGTGATTGCAAAGTTTAGCAACACCAATTTCTAATCATATTTTCTTCATAATCCCAGAAGTAAGGTGGTTACAGGAAAACTAATCCATTTTATTGCATCAAAACATTTTATTTAATATTTTACACTGAGGAGGCAGATGGTGATATTTCATTTCTCTTTGACAAATATAGAACGTGGTCATTATGTAGCAGTTAAAAACATACTTGAAATATTTCACATTGGTTGATTTTGTACTCTGACAGATCATTTATAAACAATCATGCCGTGCCTCATTTTCACAAGACCACCATTTTCTTTCAGTGAAAAATACAAGAAATAAAAAAAAAAATCAAGCAAATCCTGTTATAAGGAGAGTATTTTAGGAATAAAATCCCTGAAAGCTAATGTCTTTCTTAGATATATCTAGGTGTCATCTAAACAATAATAATTACAAGATACTAGAGGAAATGAAATTGAAGAGAAACAGAAACCTTTTCCTTGGGGGATTTTAAACATATTTTAATTTATACCTCCCAGGGAGAAAAAAATCTATATTTTTTTAAAGATACTAAATTTAGATCTGTAAGCAACATCAAAATTTTAGAAATAACTAAGAGTGCATCTGATAATAGACTGGTGAAAAAAGAAATCAGGACTGATGTAGAGAAAGATTACTTTTTTCTTATTGTCTACAAACCCTGCATCTCTTTCCTAATGTTGAAAAAAAAAATATATATAAGCCAGAAAATATCCAGAAGTGTGAAGCATTTACTTTTTTAACAGGGTTAAGTCTGGAAAATGATTTGTATAGCAGGAAATTGTTTGATTTGCATTAGAGTACAATTTTCTTTCAAGCAAGTCAGAAGATTGAAAAAAGACCTTAATTAGGTTTAAAAGCATGGGCAGGTTTGTGGATCTTCTGAGCACCATTAGGGTTCCCCTGCCCTTCTGGCACTCCTTCTCAGACCAGGTTTGTTTCTGGCTATTTTTAAATGCTAATTGGTCAGATTGAAGAGGGAAAAGTTGTCTCCATTCCTATCCTTATCCTCCCAGTTGAGAACAAATATTTTCACACTACACAGCTTACCAATTAGTGTGGGTGATCTATTTTTTTTCTTGCCATGACCTTCCTTATAATTTCTTGGTCAGTTTTTTCTCCCTATATTCTGTTTCATGGCTCTTTTGACAAGGTATCCTTAAAGAAGCAAATATTCTCCTCCCACCTACCCTTGCAGAGAGCACTGGGAAAATAAATGAAATTCTTTTCATCTCATTTTTGATTCCATTGTCTTTCTGATACAATTCTGCTTTCTACCCTAATTTCTACTAATTGGAAGGCAGTGTCTTGGCATTGCACCAAAGTAATATTTCTTCAATGTGTGAATAAAAAGCTAAGGCAGAAAATTAACTTTCATCTACTGATGAAAACGAAGTTTAGACAAAAGTCAAGTTTCATTCTGGGTGTGTTTAGTCGTGGGCTGTTTGTGACGTTTTTGTTTTAGTTTGTGGTTACTGTGTTGTTTGCTTTGGTTTTTGGATTTTGTGGTTTGTTTTGGGTTTATTGTTTGATTGTTTTGTGTTTTTTTTGCTTTTTTTTCCTTTCCCCAGACTTTTCTTTCTTTTTTATGCAGAGAACAATTTCTCATCTATATGGCAGAAAAATATGCAAGACTAAGACAACTAATTGGTTTTCCAGGGATGCCATTCTTATCTTTGAATCCACAGACATTTGAAAAACTTGCGCCAGCTCCCTGCACTTGCTTAATGTGACTCTGTGGAGGACATACTCTTTACAGCATTGTCTTGGTTTGAAAGACAGGTGTCTGCTAAGAAAGGCAGCACCCTCTCTTTGGAATGGAGAATGGAAATCCCCTCCCTCAATATTATAATTTTGAAATTAAGGGACTCTCAGGCAAAGATATGAGAATAGGAATGGCAGTTCTTTACTAAGGAAATTAAAATAGGAATACAGTACTACAAAGAACAAACCCAAAATACTGACAGTGTCAGAATACAACCTGACACCCCATCAGTCAGAGTGTTGGTACCAGTCCCATTTAGTAGTGGCTGCAGTCCTCCTGGAGTGCCAGATGTGGTTCTGTTGAAGCAGTGCTCCCGTAGAAGGCTGCAGTTTTCCTCTGCAGGTCCAGTGATGATGTGGAAAGGTCTGGTTTTCCTCTGGAATCCAGTGGAAAAAAAGACTGCTTTGGTGTTCCAAATCTCAGTTTTTATCTAGGTAGGAATTGCTTGGCTTCTCTCGCTGGGTGGAGCATCTCCCAGTGGGATGATGTAATTTTATCAGTCATGCAGTGGGACTCAATGGCCCATTAACAGAAGATATCTTCCTGGAGGAAGGATGGGTTGTGGAAAAGATAAAGATGACTGCCCCACCCAGTTTCAACAGATGGCCCATTAGCAGACAATACCTCCCGCGGAGATAAGGATCACTGCCCCACCTGGTTTCAACAGATGGTGATAGAATACATACTTTTGGTCACAACCTGTATTGAAACCTAAGACAACCATGCATAGATTTTCGCATCTAACACACACTAAAACTCAGTTATGAACACAAGTCAATAATACATCTTTTAATTGCTTACTATTTCTGTGACATTTATTGGTGTAGAGGAGCCATGAAGTTCTTAATGATTTTTTCCGCAGCTCTAATAACTATGTGTACACCACTTTGAAACATAAAGGTTGAAGAAGCAGAGAGATGTTTGTGCTGTCACAACAAAATTCTTAGCCATGCAACTTCTCTATGTAACAATGCTGTACACTTATATTTCTTTGCTCTCAGAGACAGGGGTTATTTTTCTTCACAGTTTTTTGTTGCCTAGTTGCTTCAACGTTGAACTCTAATTCTAATATGTTTATTTCAGTATGTACTGTATAATTTCCATATGGCTCTGCTTTTGATGGCAATATGAGTCACTGATAATGATAGGTGAAGGAATAGTCCTCTGAATGTACCCTCCTTTTTCTAAATTGTGGAGGATTTAATTCTACCTAGTATTTTCTTTGAGCCATTTATCAAAATAAGGCTTATAAAAATATAAAGACCTTGTTCTTATGACCATTTTGCAACTATATATAATCTTAGATTTTATGTGAAAAGAAATTTTTGATAGCAGAGTTTTGAGAGACATCTTTGGCCACCAGGAAACAGGATAAATAAACAGGTCATTTTATTCAGTTACGAGGTCAGTGATTTTATTAGGCAGGTATATAGAAAGAGGTAATGTTGTTTGTTAGAGCAAGTTTTCCACTAGCAGAAAACACAAAGTTCTCATGCACAAAAGCCCCACTTCAGGTATACATCCATATTTGTATCATATTTTTATAACAGTAGGAGGGCTTTCAAGTGACAAGCAGATCTGCTTTTTCCAGGAATATTATGTAGCATAATACCTCTCCTTACAAAGTCTGGCTTAGCTATTATCCTCAGACAATCATAGATGCAGCAACATGACTCACATGTGATTATATGAATGTGCCCAACCATTTTTTTGAGAGGAGCCTATTCAGGATCTTTTTGAAGCTGTCAGTTTCTTTCAAACATTTCTCAAAGTAGCACTGTATAATTAGTCCCTAAATCATGTCTCCAGTCATTATTTATTTACCAACGCTTTTGGTAGCACTCAAAGTGTTAACTCATTTTCTTTCCCTTCACAAAATTGCTGTTTGTGTTGTGACTGTGAGATGACCTGAGCTAGGGAAGTGCTACGGAAGTAAGAGACAGACCTTGCAGGCAAGGTGGCCCAGCACAAAGCACGTAGGAGTACCCCAGGAAAAGACTACAAGGGTCATCATTCTAGAGTCTGAATACATGGCAGACAATTACTGACAGGCATGTAAAGAGGCTGTATGAAACGGGCACAATTTTTTGTATAGTCATACATTAAAAACTTTGGTAATTTATTCTATCTAGCTCAGATTCACCATCTTCCTCTTCACTTATTTCATGCTGTATTTTTTTTCCCTTTCTACCTTTTTTTTTTTCTTCCCTCTGTTTTGGGTCTTTTTTGTTGTTTTTGTTTAGGTTTTTTTGGTTTTTTTTAGCTTTTTATTTGGTTTGGTTTTTGTTTCTACTGTATTTACAGTACATCTGAAATCCTAAAGTCCCATTCTTGTAGGAAGTTATTCCTTGCCCGTAGAATTTTTCATTTATTTCTTTCCTCAATTTTTCTTTCCTCAATTTTTTCCTCTGTAGTAGACATGCAATTGTGGATATAATGCCAGGTACTCTCTTTGAAATATGTAATTTCTATCACGTGTTTTCTATTTTGTCCATTTCTGCTAAAATAAAATTTCTCTTTGTGCTTTAAAGGCTTTTCTCTAATAATATATTTTACATTTCTTTAACTTTGTAGATTATTAAGATTGTACTTTTCCCCCCCTATTCTCTTTCTGCAATTCTAATAAACATTCCTCAAAGCATCAGTCAGGTCTCAGGGTCATGAAGAAAATAACAAAAAACAATACAGCTTTAAACCTAACACAAATCTAATTGAAACTTATAGGAGCTACTTCACTGGCTATCTGATATAGGTTTGTTAGAGCAAATTTAATGGGGATCTGTAATGTATAAAGTCAAACAGAACAGATTTTAGCTGTCAAACAGGCTTTTCTGGAATTGCAAAGCTTAAGTTCTATAATTCACTTTATATCTCTACAGACATAAATTAATGGATGATTTCTCTGTGAACTGTGTAAAAAACAAAATGATAGATGTCTTCATTACCCACTCTCTGTACTAATAGGCTCTAATTTCTACAAGTATATGGAGATACATATAAATACTTAGTAAAGTTTTATTTACTACTTTGATATTCGCTTTGAATTTAATATTAGGTTCTGCTAATTTTACTATGAGCAAAGAATTGCTACAGCAACTACAATGTGAAGAGATTATTTGCACTCAGTTTACCATACAAATTTAACACTATGTTAAATGCCACCAGAAACTGTAAGCATTGTGCAGCATTGAAAGAGAGAGGAATGACTGCATTGTCAGTAACAACACACAAACTGGTTTTAAAGTCAATTTGATATGGTCAGTTCTCCATTTTTGAAGTAAAGCCATGGAATTATATCAGCCTACTAATACTGAAATTCATGAACAGGTTGCAGTTATGGGTCTAGTGTAGCTGTCTCTGTCTTTGAGTTGACATTTGTAATCCTTCTTAAAGACAACCTGGACTAAGTACAATTGCTCATGACTCCATGCTGCATCTTCCAAGAAGGGATTGTTATGCTAGCACTTGGATAAACCCAGTCCAGCATTAATAGTGGGCAGCTTTCAAGATAATAGCTGCAACTATAGGGGACCACAGTGCAGCAAATTTTACTCAGCTTTTTACCCTTCAGGTAGTGTTGTATGGAGATTACTTTGGTCTAGCAGAATTTAATAAATTGGCTACTATCCAATCCAAAATAGCTAGAAGGACTTCCAAGCCCAAGTGTAACCAAAAAACAGTACAGCCGCATTTTTATAGTCTTGTGATTAGGCTAATATTAGACACAGCTTATTATCTTTATTTCAGTTAAACAGTTAATAAGATACAACCCTCACAAATTATTTAGGTAATTATTATAGTAGGCTTACCATTAAGAGAGAAAGTTTGCATTGAAATAGAAAATAGAAAAAATAGTATCATAAAAAAATAAATTTAAAAACCCCATAAAATAAAAAAATAAAAATGCAAAATAATAAAAATTAAAAATAATTAAAAATTAAAAAATAAAAAATAAAAATAAAAAATAAAAAATATAAAATTAAAAATAAAAACAATAAAAATAAAAACAATAAAAAATAAGTGTTGGATGTCAGAAACCTGGGGATTTTGAGTTTTCTGTGCTTTCTGGCACTGATTCCCTGGAGAACACTGCTTTTGACCTGAGGCCTTGGAGAAGGCTTCCAAATTTGCATGAAGTTAAAATCACGGGTGTGTAGTGAAATAGAAGTGTATTATTTCACATGGTTAAGGCTTTTAAATTTGAAGTTTTTATAATATAATAATAGCTCTGGGACAAGATGAAGGGGTTTGGGTGCTGTGTCTTTTGGTGTTCATCTTCCTTCTTCTTCATAGCTTTCAGGTAGTAATTTCTGGTTGGTCAGTCAGTGTCACACTCAGGGTCATGGGAATCTAGTTATTGGGTTGAAAGCATAAACAATACAGGTGTTAATTTTCTATTGGATTGTTTATCTTTGAGAGACTTTGTCGCAGCTGGATCTTCCTCCATTTTTCCTTGCTTCTAGCAGGTAGCTTGAAGTGCTGCTGAACACTCTGTACTTTTTGATAAGATTTAATAAACAACCAAGCCTGAACACAAGAAAATCTTTTTCCTTCGTTTATTTTTTAATCCTGGCTCTGAGTGAAGGCAAACGAGACTGAGATAAACCACTAAATAAGTGGTGCAAAACTCCCACCACTGTTACAAATAAGCTCTGAAAAGAAGATAAAACCATTTTTAAAATAGATACTATTTTGTTACCTACAGAAATTTATTATTTTCTTTGATGTGTTATATGGTCTGGAAGTTCTGCATTAAGGTTCCATTCATGCAATTTTTCTGTGTTTGGATCCAGCATCACCTATGTCTTCCAGGAGACTCCAAATGGGCTTAAAATAAACAGGTGACAATTCAGATATGTGATCAGCCTGTTCTTCAAGTAATAGCATTCATTTCCTCTCACATGTAGAATGGCTGATCTGTTTTACAGGAATTTATATTCAGACATGTTAGTAGGTTGGAATTTTCATATTCGGGTCCTGAAGTTAGGTTACGTAGTGGGACACTCTAGATTCATTTGCTATTTCCACCCATTAAACAGCAAAAACAGGTTGGTCTCCTAGGAACCAGATATCATATAGGAGATGCACAGATCAATTTTTTATCCACTTTTGAGTGGACTACATGGAATACTCAGTTATGAGAAAAGAAAATAAGCATTTTGAATCCACTATCAGATCTTTTTTCACGACCTAGAGCATAACGTGTAGGAAGAATTTTTGAAGTATATCTGGTCATTTGTTGCTAAACCTGACCTAGGAATACAGAAACATTCATTGCATCTATCTTGCTAAAACTAATATCCTCGTAACGATATATATTCCCAATCTGTGTCACATTGTAAAAGAGTCACAATTATATATATTTTGTTAAAAATGGATCATCATGGGGTTTTGAGCAAATCCTTGACTTAATTGTTCTTTAAAATATTTCTTACACTGAAGACATATTAAAAGAAAATTGTTACAACTACAATGTTATAATGTTAAAATTAAGTTTTTTATGTTTGTGATGGTGGGCTTTTGGGTTTCTTGTTCATCCTGACAATAAAATAATATACTGGGTATTTCCAGGATAATACAAATTACACAGGATACCCTCTTATCACCACCTTATATGACATACATCACTCAGACTAAAGGATGAACTACTAATTTAATCTTATGTACTGTTTTTAATCTACAATAAAAGAACCTAAATTTGAGTAATATTTAAACCATATTTTTAACAATCACAGATTTACAATTTATATGTGTATGAGTAATAGCATCTATTT
Source organism: Cinclus cinclus (assembly GCF_963662255.1). Lineage (NCBI taxonomy): Eukaryota > Metazoa > Chordata > Aves > Passeriformes > Cinclidae > Cinclus > Cinclus cinclus. Next base: position 72,075,271 of record NC_085047.1, read on the forward strand.
TCAATCTTTTGCAGGGATTGCAGCTGTTATTGTGACAGTACAATTACAGTTATGGCTAATTTCCAAGGGGTTTCTGGTCTACATTCAATTTTTTTTTTTCTTTTTATCATGAGTTAAATACAGTGCTTCTATTTAAACAGGGATATAGAAACAAGAAGTGTTTATACAAGTAATTAAGAGAGAAGAAACTGAGGAAAATGCAAGTCCATTGCCCAGCAAAATGGAGGATCTGGTCACATGGACTATAGAAAACGCTGACATACAGAATGTCTTCTTCATGGTGGTCTTTACTAGCAGGTCAGTCTTCAGGAATCATAGATCCTAGTGGCCATATGGAATTGCTGACATAAGGAAGATAAACCCTTGGTAGAAGAGGATCAGCTCACAGGATGGTTGAACATCCTGGACATAAATAAGTCCATGAGCCACACACAGATATTGAGGAAGCTCATACACGTCACTGTGCAGCCACTGTCAAGTAACAAATGCCATTCCTCTCTTCAAGATATACATGAATGAAAACCCAGGGAACTACAAGACAGTCAGCCTTATCTCAATCCCTGGGAAGGTGATTGAGCATCTAATCCTGGAAAACACTTCCAGGGGTGGTAAAAACGAGAAAGTCATCAGGAGTAGCCAGCCATGCTTCGCCAAGGGGAAGTCATGCCTGACCAACTTGGTAAACTTCTATGATGAAATATCTATGTCAAGCTCTTGACATATCAGTAGAGGAGAAACACGTATGTAAAGGAGACAGTCCAGCAAATGGCCACAAAAATGGTGAAGAGACAGGTGCACTTCTTATTTGGGAAAAGGCTGAGAAGCTGGAACTGTTTAGCCTAGAGAAGAGATGGTTTAGAGGGATCTTATAAATGTCTTTCAGTATGTTAAGGTAGGGTGCAAAAAACGATAGAGCCAGGCTCTTTTCGGAGGTTGCCAATGACAGGATCTGAGACAATGATCACATACTAAAACACTGGAAGCTTCATCTGAATATCAGGAAAGTTTTTTTACTGTGTAATGGAGCACTGGAACAGATTCCACAGAGGCCTTGTGGAGTCTCCCTCCCTGGACAGATTCAAAATCCATCTGTACATGGACCTGGGCAACTGGTTATAGTGACTTTATTTCACCTGTTCATGGATTCAGTGATTCTGTGTAATATTATGTGCATTTCATTTTCACCATACACCTATGAATGTCAAGTAGTATAATTCAATTTAATCTCACTTCTTTTTTCTTAAACGTGATCACTTCAAAAATAAAGAGCTTATAAGGCTTTTCAGTACTTTTAAACTTTCTCTTAAAAATATTTTCTTTTATTTCCTGGAGCACTTTCCAGCTATATATTTAGTTCATTAACTTTCAGTCCTTGTATATTTTTGAAGGATTCAATTGAATGGATTTTCTAAAGAATTCCAGAAGATAATTTTTAAAATGGACACATCCTTATAGTGGTATGTAGAATCATAGAATTGTAGAACAATTTACATTGGAAGAAATCTTAAGGATTCATTCCAACCCACCTGCCATGGGCAGGGACACCTTCCATTGCATAAGGTTGATCAAAGCTCCATCCAAACTGGCCTTGAGCACTTCCAGGAATGGTGCATGCACGACTTCTCTGGTCAAGTTGCTCCATTGTCTCACCAGGCTCACAGCAAAGAATTTATGCCTAGCATCTAATTGAAACCTTCTTTCTTTCGGTTTAAAACCATCCCCCATAGTCCTATTATTACAATCTCACATAAAATTCCCTTCCCATATATCCTTTAGGTGTTCTTTAAAGATGCTGTAAGGTCTCCCTAGAGTCTTCTCTTTCCCAGACTGAGCAATCCCAATTCTCTTAGCCATTCTCATAGGTGAGATGCTTCAGCCCTCTGGTCATGTTCACCTGACTGAGCAGGTCTATGTCTTTCATATGATGGGAATCAGAGAGATAAACAGGGTTTATCTCAAGAGGTCTCACAAGAACAGAGGAGAGGGGAAGAGTCACCTCCCTTGACCTGTAGCCCAGTATACTGTTGGCTTAATATGAGACTGGAAGAATGATCACAACAATATTTGCTTTTCTCATCATTGTTCTTTCTTAGCCATCTGCTTATGGTTACTGTTTGAGATAATAGACCAATTTTAAGGATATTGTATAATATCATTGATTAATATATACTATTAATTTAATAATATATATTATTAAATTAATATATAACCTGATATTATTTTATCAGGTAAATCTGATCTTTTGCTCTTGAAGTAGCTGTAATCTTTGCCACAGAGTAGTCCTGCATTGATACCACTGATGTTTGGAGGACTATTGAGTACAGAAATCTCTCTGGTAGTTTAACAAATGGCTGACTTCACTTGTTTGATATTCAAACGATTTATAGTTTTCCACTTTCATAATTATGACATGGATTTAGAAGATATTGTGACCTCTTCTGGAAAACTGGAATACTTTGGTCGAAAATACCATCTAAAATTTATGAGTTGTTAGGAAGTATGAAATGAGTTCTCTAGTGTTGCAGCTCTGCCATGATTGACTTTTAGAACCACTACCCTGCTGAATTTTTTTATAATTGTGCATTTCTACAGAACTAGTACTAAAAATCTTCAGCCGGTATTATAGAGTGCTGCTAATGAAGACTCATGTATTCAAATAGCCAGGACTGTTTATACACTTACCAGTCATATTTGCTTGAAGCATCATGCATGGACTAAGTCTATTTTTCACCCATCTGGAACTGTATATAATAATGGGTGTACACTTTTATATGCATGTCTCAGATGCATAGAGTTTCAGTTTGCATCCCTTCATGGGGTTTGATCCCAGAGCCATAACTGCATTTTAGTTTTCTAGATGTCAGGAATTGACTAATTTTTAGTTATCAAGTAGAATGGAAAAATAAAAAAAGTGTGTAACAGCTGTAATTTTTGAAGCTCATGTAATCTAAAAATGGACACACAATTTGCATGCTAAATTTTATCTCAAAGCAAATTTTCATGAATAAATTATACAGCCCTAGAAATTCTAAGATTATATTTGTAGCAGTGAACTGTTTCTAAGTACAGCAGTGCAAACAATGACCAACTGCCATACAGTTTTACCACTTCAACAAAAAAATAAATGCTCTACAGCTATGAAATTTGAAAATGTCAAGGCTAATTACTGTGGATCCAAATGCAGCTTTCAGATGATGTTGTAAGTTATAAAACTTTTCCCTTAATTGTCATAAATTGGAAAAAATGAGAGAATTTTTAGGAAGCTATGGTGTATTCATTCACAGAGCTTTAAAATGCTAAATCAAAAATAAAAGCTAAATCTGTTGAATGTGACTTTTTGTTATCTGTCACGTTTACTGGAAAATCTGAACAATGGAAGCATAAATTGTTGTTTTAAACGCACCAAACTAACAGAAGAACCCTTTGTTGACCAGTCCCTACCTTTCTGTTGTCCATAAGAACTGCAGCATCATAAGTAAATTAAAATGAACTATACACACATTGATAATTAAGATATACACATTCAAAAGTTTGTATTTGCATAATTGCAAGGAATTCGATGCCTTTAAGATTTTAGAAAATAGCAATACCACTAAAATAACTGTTATTTCTCATATCAACTTCATAACATTAAGTATAAATCTCTGCTCTTCCATCTACCTTATGCAACCAAAAGTAAAATAAATGTGAAAATATTATTTTCCCATTGTATTTAGGACTTGACAGCAGGAAAGTAGATGAAGTCACTGTTGTTAGTGTTACTGCAATACATATCAAGATGACACACAAACAAACCATCCAAATCAAGGTTAGGAAATACATCAGGAAAGCACAATTTTTTCAGCAGTACCTTAAAGGTCAGGTGAAAATATAGAACTGGAAAATTACTAAAGAAAATTAGATATGAGAAAAGTGTCTATATTCTGAATCTGCATGTATGCACATATTTTGAAATAGTCAGCTGAGAAAAGAAGCAAGAACTGAAGTGTTTCGTCCCCACAGTTTGTGGCTCCCGGTATAGCTCTTTGATTTGTAATTTGTGCATGTTTAAAAGGCCTGAACAAATGTGCACACATGACTGGACAGCACAAAGATAATAAAGGTGATAAAATGCATTGTATGCATAATTTTAGAAATTTGAATCTTTCTGGTTTATCCACTGTGCAAACAATGAGCAGTATCTAGATTATTTTATTGCTTTTGAAGTAATAGGATTAAACTCAGTATTTACCAAATTAAACATTTATTAGTTAAATTTGCCTATTTATAAGTGCAATAATCCAAACCAAGTCTAACTTTTGAATAATAAGAATAATAAAAAGGATATTTTCTGAATATGATCATTTTACTTTCAGTATGACCGATAAATTAGGTCATTGTCACCCATTGTGTATAGACAAACACAGCTAAAAATTACAGAAGAACATCACCCACACACATAACAGTGGAAAAAAAGAGGAGGAGAAAAGAGATGAACAGTTAGCCTATAGCAGTCTTGATATATTTCTCTATAACTCTTGCCTTCCTGAGGAAAATGGATTAGTATTTCACTGATATAAACACTAGTAGTCAATTGCAAGAAAAAAGTTGTATCTGCTCACAGAATGTTTTTGTTTGTTTTTGTTGTGGTAGATACTTAAACAATATAGAGTAAAACATTAAAACCTTAGGATCAGAGTCTTCAGATTCAATTATATTAAAATTCTCTGGAATTATGACCACAGGGGGAAAAAAGGAGAAAGGTAGCACACAGTAAACACCTTCAGAGTGTTTCTAGGAGTTTTTTTGTATATCTGTATCATAGTCCATGACAAATTCTTTATCTGTTCTTAATGCAATCCTTTTGTAATTTCATAATATCTTTAATCAAATAACCCTAAATTAAGAAAAACATCCACAAGAAAATGAGGTAACTAATAATATCTTGTACTTAAAGGGTTTTGAAGCACAACACTAATTAGTAGATTGTTAGGTCAGAATCAAACATCACTATGGAAAACACTTTTTATTATGATTGTGATTAATATTAGACTTTTTCAAAGACAGAACTAACTTTGGTACAAACACAGGCTTTGATAAAAATTGAAGGGAGAGCTAGAAGGAATTTACTTCCAGCATCCTAGTTCAGAATAACAGCTTGAGGAGAGGAAATAGGAAGAATCAGGGAGACAGAGAAAAAAAGATACCTATCAGGGAATTTCATTGTACTCCTTGAGGTAAATCAAGCACAAGTTTGTGGTTAACTGTAAATTGTACCACAGCCCCCTCCCCCAGTGCATTTCACACACTCCTACTGTCATTAACTATTCTACAAGGAGTCTTCAAAGGTGTGCCAAGAGCCAATTCCTTATACAAAGTCACACCAGCACTGATCCAATGAGTGTTGCACTAGAGGTCCATACCTCTGCACCAACTCTACTGCCCAAAGGTGGCCTCTGAGTCATCCCATTCCACTTTTACTACCCTGGTGTCTGGGGTGCTACTTATCCCATCACCAAGGGAAATTTCCCTCCTCTTCAGGGAGACCTACTGTCCCTGGCATTCCAGCTGCTAGGCAGTTTAACTTTTTCTATAGCTGGGACTATAGTTAGGACTGTACTATAGTCCTTTATGCCATATAGCTCCTCAATCATAACTGTACAGTTATAATTTTAATTTCTTTTTAATGTGTCCTGTGGTACAACTTCACAGGAGCAGGAAGAAAGGAAAACAGAAAGTTAAGAAAGGGATAAGAAAAGAGTACAATGAGAAAGGATAGATTTATCACAGAATTGTAGAATCATAGAACAGCTCAGGCTGGAAGGGACCTTAAAAATAATTTCGTTCCATCCCTCCTGCCATGGGGTGGGACACCTTTCACTAGACCAGACTGGTCAAGGCCTCATGTAACCTGGCCTTTAGGTAATTATTTCTGCAAAAGGGGCATCTACAATGTTTCTGGGCAACCTGTTCCAACATGCCACCAGCCCCATAGCAAAGAATTGCATCCTAATACCTAAACTAAACTTACACTCTTAGTTTAAAGCCATTACCCCATGTTTTACCACCTCCCTCCAACTGTTGCTCATGTTTCTTTTGATGCAGCCCAGGATCCTGCTGGCTTTCTGAGCTGGAAATGCACACTCTTGGCTCCTTTCCAGCTTCTATTCACTAGAACTCCAAGTCCTTCTGTGCTGGGCTCCTCTCAATGAATTCTTGTCCCCATCTTTACTCATAACTGGGTTGCCCTGATGCAGCTGCAGCATCTTCCACTTGGACTTGTTGAATCTCATTTCCATTAGCTCACTTCACGACCTTGTCCAAGTAGCTCTGGATGGCATTCTGTCCTTCAGGTGGGGGTGAGTCATTGGCACCTCTCAGCTTCGTGTCATCTGCAAATTTTGTGGGGGTGCACTCGATCTTGCTGTTCATGTTATTGATAAAGACACTAGACAGCACTGCTCCCAGGATAGACCCTTTAAGGACACCATTCATCACCAGCCTCCATCTAGACACAGGGCATTGACCATAAGTCTGTGGTTGCACCGCTCCACCCTTTAAATACATGTTTCTCCAGTTTGGAGATATGTATATAATGTGTGAACGACAATTTATTACTAAGTAAAAGAGAATGTTTATGACTTTGTTGTTGAATGGTATTTTCATGTAAGGAGTTACTCTTGTGACCATTACTCTGCCAGAATCACCTTTTTTTTTTAATATTGCTCTTAGGCAACATTATAAAATATATAGTGATAGTTTAGCTCCCATTCATGTGCCTTTAAATGTCTGGTTCTTATTTCTTAATCAAGTTTGGAAACTGAAAAGACTGAATTAGTTGATACTCAGCTGAGACAAATTAGAGATACCAGAAGGGAAGTGAAAATAATGAATTGGTGTCTGTATTTGAAAGAATCATTTTCTATTTGACAAGAGTCAAATAGAGGCACAATTTTTGTTTTGAATAAATCTGTAACCTATATTTTTATCTGTTATGGAAATTTAATTATGAGCATTTTCCATAACTCTGTCATTATTTTGCATGCACTCCTTGTCTCCCCATCACCCTAATACAGTGTAAAGTTTAAAAGTTGTACAGAAGTTTGAAACAATATTAGCATTCTGGTAGTTTGCTGTATCATGTACAGAAATACTTCTGCTCTCTGGATTTGAATCGCATTTCTTTCTTACAAAACACCTGTCACAGAGTGAGTTGCCACAAAAAAATGAGACAACATGGTTAATTCTTAGATTAAAACTGGGAGTTGGCCAAGAAAGCAGTGCTATTGGTGGAGCTATATAACCTGAAATTTATTTGACTTGTCGATACAGATTCTTCCTATTAACAATTTAATAAAAGAGACCATGTGCTCAATACCCCTGAAATGGATCGGCAGCACTGGGCTGAATGAGCTACTTCTTTTTCTCTCCAGAATAGAGTCTGGGCCAAATGGTAAAACTGGAATTCCTGCTGGGTCTTGGATGTATTGCTAAAATTAAGAAGCCACTGGCCAATAATGTTAACCATAATGCTCACACAGTGCTTTTGTGATTGCTAACTCTAGCAAAAAAAACTTTCCATTTTTCTTTTTAGTCTATAAAATTGGATTAAATCCAACTTCTATTAAAAGCTGCCAGACATACAGCACAAAGACTCAAGTCTTGGTATTGAGCCAAAATAGATGGCTCATAACTTTCTCACTTGCACTGCTCATGTGAGAGGAAAATACCACAACCAAATGAAAAAATAAGCTTACCACCATCAGAAAACACACAGAAAATTGTGACCATATAACCATACAGAAATATTTTCAAGTGTAAATGCTTCTCATCATAAATGTTCTGGTTTTATGGGGTTTTAGGTTGTTTTGCTTACTTTGCTTACTAAATCTTCATGGATATCCAGTTCCTTATATGCATTTAATCGGAGATATAAATTTTTTGTAAGGTGGACTACATACTTCTAAGGAATATTTGTCTTTTAATTAAGGTTTATTGAATTATGGGAACTTCTGACAAATGTAAATGTAATTAAAGCTAGAAAGCCTTGAAATGCTTACAACTTTTGAACAGAAGTATGGACAACAGACCTTGAAGAGATTCCTCTGCTGATAGGGTAGATCTGTTGACCATTACCTCTTTGTGACACTAGCAATTTATCTCTTCCCTCCAGTGTGTCCTAAGAATTCACCTCTAGCTCTGTCACATGACACAGATTCAGAAAACAAGAAAAAAGCTGAAGAGCTGTTCAGACAATGAAGAGCTTGTGTCTTTCATTAGTTACAAACATAAGTAGACCCTGGGCTTAATATATGATCCAAAGTATGTAAATAATCTTGTAAAGGAACCCAGAATGGAAGCCACAGTCCTGCACCACTGAGTCTGGGTCTATATGTTACTAATAACATGTCACCAATCAAAAAAATTCTAGTGAGACAATAGAATTATGACTTGGATGGGCTGGTAACTCTTTCTAGGCAAACTTATGGAAATAATGATGCATAATTTATTTAGTAAAGAGATACAGAGTATTAATATAAATACTGACATTTGATATACTTTTACAGAAAATTAGTTTCTGGACTGACTGTATTGCTTGTTGAAATTACTAGTTTGGTTTTAAAATTTAACCTATCTAAATGAAATAAATACTATTAGTATGTTGGAAGGGCTGAGTTTTGTGTATGTTATATTGTAGTTTGAAATATGAAAATTATCTAAGAAGCATGACTGGCAATCGTAAATTATCATAAAGTGATGATGATAACTTGGCTTTGCAGAAATGCTGAAAAAACAATAGAATTTATCATCTTTACTGATGAAATTTTTAATACTTGAATGAAACCACAGAGCCACAAGAGCTGGAATTTAAGCCAAACTTACCACAAGGGGAGGAAGATTGCATATGGTAATAGTAGTACCTTATGCCCCAGGAAAATGGAACTGTGGTGATCTAAAATACTTCTGCCACCATCTGCTTCATCTTTCTTGTATAGAGAGCAAATTTGACAGTACACACTGAAAAAATAAAAAGACCCAATTAAAAAATTCCATCATTTTCATCTTAGATGATCCATTTAATAGCCTGGAACACTGATGCAAAGTAGAAGGCTTCTACAGGGTTCCCACGTGGCTTTGCACCAAGCACTTGAGCTCTAGGCATATTTTTGCAACTCTTTTAAGATTTTCAGGTTAAGCAGTGTTGTATTTTTTATTAAGGCTGGCTCTGCCTTACTACGTCAGTGATGAGCTTTGTCACTCTACACCTACAGAAGGTTTTAGCAGCTATGATAGTCAGTTGCATAGCAGCTGTCCTTGATTCATAATATATTTGTTTCATAACTTACTGTTTTCCCTTCCTGTTCATGCCAAGAACGCCACTAAATCTGAACCAGAATTCATGATGCAAGTTTCTGTATTTTTCTGAAAAATATCATTATTGCTGCATCTGTCTTGTCACTTAATATAAGGAGGAGGTGATTAAGATAAACAGCAGATTCCAGCTTTTGAACTGTGGAGTGAAAATGGAAAGGGTTTTTACTCTATCACCTTTGAGTTCTTAGACACTCAAGCCTACCTTAGGTTACACAGTAGACTGCTCTGAAGAAACAGCACACCTGTATCCTTATGGTCTTTTCACTTAAAAAAATACTTTTGCTTATAGTGATCCTGTCCATGATAGCCATGGTGCTGGCTATCAGTCCCTCCAATGTCTTCTTCTGTCACATAGGGGCTGTGACAGTTCATCAGTTATTGGGGGCGTGCTTAGGAAGATAGATGAGCCCTAACTGCCTGCCGTGGGTGCCATATCTTTTATGAGATCAGGCTGATAAGGTTTCATCCAAACTGGCCTTAAACACTTCCAAGGATGGGACATCCACAACTTCTCTGGGTAACCTATTCCAGTGTCTTACCTCCCTCAACAGTAAAGAGTTTATTCCTTATATAAGATTTCTAATATAAATCTTCCAATTTAAAACTGCTACCCCCCTCATCCCTCTACTACACTCCCTGATAAGGAGTTGCTCCCCATCATTCCTATCAACACTATTAAGGTACCTGAAGGTTGCTAGAAAGTCTTCTCAGGCTGAGCAGCTTCAGCTGTCAACCTGTCTTCAGAGCAGAAGTGCTCCATCTTCATGGCCCTCCTCGGGACTTGCTCAGTTAGGTACGTATCTTTCTTGGGTTGGAGGCCCCAGAGATGGACACAGAAGTCCAGGTGTAGTCTCACAAAAACAGAGTATAGGGGGAGAGAATCACTGCCCTCGACCTGTCAGCCTGGGCTTTCTGGGCTGCAAGAACACGTTGCCAGGACATGTTGAGCTCCTCATCCATCAACACTCCCAAGTCCTTTTTTTGCAGGGCTGCTTTCAACCCACTCATCACATAACCTGTTTTAGATTGCCATTACTCAGGAGCAGGACTGGCCCTGAGTGCACTTGGCCCTGTTGATCCTCATGAGGTTCCCATGAGCCCACTTCTCAAGTTTGTCAAGATCGCCATGGATAGCATCCCTTCACTCAAGTTCTTTGACTTCAACACTGGGCTTGGTGTCATCCACAAACTTACTGAGGGTGCATCCAATCTCATTGTTCACATCCCTGACAAAGACATTTAATAATACTTGTTCCAATGCCAAACCCTGAGGGATGTTGCTTGTCATTATACTTCAGCCAGACATCAAGCTGTTGACTACAAATCTTTGCATATCACCACCCTGAAGATTCACTGTATGTGAAATGGTTGATCTGTTAAGTCCACGCACATGTCTCAATTTTAGAGACAGCAGTGATGCCTGGGACAATGTACAATGGTTGGCACAAGTCTGGGTATGTGATATCTGTCCCTCTTCCTCTATCCACCAATGCTGTAACCCTTTTCTAGAAAGGCACCAATTTTCTGAGTAAACATAAACAGCAAAAAGCGACTTATGAATAATGACAGAACACATGAGGCTCTTCATGTGGGGTAAGTTTTCCTCTTTTGGTACAGTAATTCTGCAGAGGATTCAGAATGTTGGCACCTCATTCTACAGGTCTTTTGGAGAATCCAAATTTGCTGTCACACATCTCACCATCTTTTTCTCTCTCGCAAACACACTTAATGCATACATCCACTTTGATTTACCATGACAGCTTAATTTCATTGGTGTTTTGGTCTGAGACCTACATGGGCTTTGCAATGAAATATTACTTTGATCTATTTCAATTATCTCTTTCATCTTCTGTTCCTGTTCCTTTCTCATGTTATTTTCAGGTCCTAACCTCCAGTTATCTGTTTTTTCATACTACTTTTAGACATTACATTCACACATTTCCAGGCAAGCATTGGTTACTTGGCAATTGTCTCAGCTCCCTTTTCAGACATTAACTATAATAACTGCTGAATCCAAATTTGCCTCTGGCAAGTTTGTGATGCCAAGAGACAGTTGTGTAAACTCCTCCATGAGGTTATTATATCTATAGTAAAAGCTGTAACAATCTGAGGGGCTTACTTTTGGTCATTACACATTTTTCAAAATCCTTATTTCAACAGAACTCTTTGAGCATATTTTAGACCAAAACAAGTCTCTGTTTCTATTTGAATATATAAATAACATTTTTATGTCATGCATTCTGACAAGTTGCTTAAAGGCAGGCATCTTGCAGAGGGCAATGACATTTCAGCTAAAGCAAGTGTATATCCTTATGGCAATAATCAATATCTCCAATTTATTACTACAGAGAATCTAAAATTTTGTCCTTGACCACATTCAACCCTGCCAGTGCTAAACTATCTTTATACAAATGAACAAAAACCTTTTTTTTGTTGTTGTGGTTTAATCCTATTAGGCAGTTAAGACCCTCACAGTCACCCAGTCACTGTCCTAAAGCAGGATGAAAGAGAGAATTGGAGGGGTAAAAGTGGAAAAACTTGTGACTTGAGATAAAGACAACATGACAAATAAAGAAAAAGGTGCACTTGCAAAAAAAAAAAAAATTACTCCCCATCAGCATGCAGGTGTAGACCCCTTCACAAATATTGGTAATCTGTACTAACAAACACCATAACCCCAAAAGTCCTCACTTTCCCTATATTTTCTTCCTGAGCAGGACACCATACATATGCTGTGGGTAAACCTTTGGTTAGATAAGGTTGATAAGATAGATAAGCAGTAGAGAAGGTACTTTCTATTTTCATTAGTGAAGCTGGACTGTGCTGTCTGAGATTTTTAATGGGATTTTTATACAGAAGATAGGTGATTATTCCTTAAATATTTTTTAAAGGAAGAAGCAAAGTGAATCCATCTACAGCTAGCTCTAAAATACTGTAATTTTTCCAGTGCTCTTATGAAAATATAATCAGGTAAGTTTAACCATCATAAGATAAGAAGACGTTGAAGATCTGACTACCACAAACCTAAAAACAGTGATAAGTATTTTAGTATATCTCGACTGAGACAATTTTTTTCTTGGATTACATCCAAAATTAGAGCAGAGTAAGAGCACTGGGGATTTGACCTACAGTACATCTTCCTGGACTGGCTGTGTGCTCCCTGAGAAACAGACATTTTTGCTGTCAAATAAAAAATTGCAGCAATGATAGCAAACAGTCAGGGAATATAATAAACTGACAAAGGACATAAACAACACCAACAATATGTCTGAGAGTGCTTTTAGAAATCAGTGTATATTCTTGGGAAAACAAAGAAACTAGGCAAGTAAGGCATCAGCTGATGACACTCCAGGTTATGTGAGCTTTGATTTCACAGTTCTAAATTAATTATCATCTAGCTGTTATGCAGTGATGCACTGCATCCCTATGGTATGCTGTTATACTCTAGATAAATTGTGCACAAATTTAAAACCAAATTCCATTTTTTCCTAAAGGAACAAAAATTCTCTTACCTCCATTTTGGTTAAATTCAAACCCAAAGAGTGGCAAATACAATTATTTTGTTTCCTGTTATGGTAACCTCAGGAGCAGGTGCACAATTGTGCTCATTTAAATGGTATTTTTCAGACCAACAGCAGTAAGCATTTCAAGGATTTCCACCTGCCTTGTGATCACATCCTATCTCAACGACTGCTTCTCATCAGTACAGTTCTCATAGGCAGCCTGGGGACAGTCCATCTGCTATGTTCAATGGTATGATAACCTGGGAAGTCTGTTTGCCTAAGACAACTTTAAAATACTCCAGGTAGTGCGCTTGAATGTCTAAAGCTAGGCTGTGAGAATGCAAGATGAATCTGTTCAGGGAGATAAACTTGTAAGGAGGTATCTATAAAATATAGATATAATCAATCACATCGATCACTCTATATAAACTAATAACAAACATCTTTCTGTTTCTCCTTGCTATTTTTTCCCCCACTTGTTCACTTGAGTTTTATCACACTTAAATTAACTTATTTCCAGATATGTCCTTATTTTCATGTGCAAATTATGTTCCCACCTTGAAGGGTGACATAATAAGGTCTTTAAACTTTTGTATTTCAAATGGATTGTTTTCCTCTTTCAGACTTGCTACTTATAACTCACTGCAGTCCTCAGGGATCTGTGCCTTTTTCCTTGCATTTGAAGGTTTATCTTGAAGACAGGTAAAAGGAAGCAGCACACATTTCTGCTCTGGCACAGATTATACTTTATCATTCTACTGCTTGCACAATTTAAAACCACTGGCAGCAAACTGTGATCATCCCAGCCCTGGACAACTTACTCAAGCTTCATTTTGATTACCTCTGCTACGAATTTAGTTTCAAAGGGAATTTTAAATCAGGCTAGATAAATGATGAGGTTTACCTGAAATCCTGACCCAAAAATCCAGAAATATTGCATGTACAAAATACTTTCCTTTTAGTTTTGGAATACTAAAAAAAGTTAATTTTTACAGATATCAAAGGCTTTTGTTTTTTATCACTAATTTTGATTTAGAAACAATGTATCAAAGTTTAGTTAGAATCTGAAAACCTACATCACATCGGTTTAAGAGTTAAATTTTTCATGACTGAGTAGCATATTTTAACAGTTTATTTGCAAAAATGCTTGTCTGTATGATGTATCTACTACATACCCTCTTTGCAATTTCCTTTTAAATTTACCTCCATTTCCTCACATATTACATATTGTTTTAGCATTATTCTGATAAAGCATTAACCATTTCTATAACTATGCATTCTTATGCTGTTGTGTAATTTTAGGCAGGGAAAAAGCCCTTTTCCCTGTTAAAAATTCTGTCAAATGCATTAGAATTGTGGCATTGTAACATTATACAGCTGCATATGCCAAAGAATGATTAAAGAGAAGCTGTATTAAAAATAATTGCCAAATGCTAATATGTTATAGTTGAGTTTAGAATCAGGCATATTAGACTCTTCACAAAAAAAGACATCACATTAAAAGTCGTTACTGAGATACCTTTGACACCTAAACACGATCTATTTCCTGAAGTAACACAGACTTGGAACTGAGGTTGCATGATTTTAAATGTCATTACTGAGAACATTAAAGACTTTGAAGACTGTGTTTACATGGTGTTCTGGTCTGTAGCAAATACCATAACATCATCCTTTTGCAATCTGAGAAATTACATGCTGACATCAGTCTACACAAGAACATGACACATTTCAAAGTTTATGAGCCAGAAATGCAGGAAAATATTATTCTCACTGAAAACTTCATTAAGAACAATAATAAATCCTATATAAAATGCTGTATTAAACTGAGGGCTTTTTTTCAGCATGTATTTTAGTCACCCATGAAGATCCATCATACTTTGCACCTCCACAATTCAGGGTCTGTGAATTCATAATTAAATAACTAAAATAACTAAGAAATTTCTGGAAGTAAGCATGAGAATATATATGGAGAAAATATATGTACTGGGGGCTTTACATTTGAGAATATTATTGATAATAACTGCAGCTGAAATTTGTCAAATTTCCAAAATTAAGACAGTATTGACTGATATTGTCTTTCTGTTTCTTTAAACCTTTGCTGGGAAATGAAGTATGACATTTGAATAGCAGGTCTGACTTCTATTCTTAAATAAGTAGCCTCAACATGCGAATGAAACACCCAGTAAAATTGTAAGCTTTAGAAACAAAAACTATATTGCAAGATCATGCTAAACTTTGCAATTCAAACTTAGACCCTTTATTTCAAGTTCACTTTACTGCATCAGCATCCTGGGAATAATAAAGACTTCTGATGACAAATAACATCAGAGCAATAAATAAATAAAAGGTATGAGGCTAATGGAAAGTAATTCAGCAACTCACAAATACTAAGGCAAGCAAAGTAAGAAAATAAGAGAATGATTTCAGTCTGATGATGCTTTCCATGCACACAGTATAAAAATACTTTCTCATTTATTTGGGGAATAATATTCAGAATATGGTTCTTCATTAGTGAATTTGTCATATACCACTCATGCTTGAATAGAAATACAAGAATATCTCTATTATTTTTTATTCCCTCTTAGGAAGGCATCTCTTTCCTTGTAGGCACTCAAGGATTTCCTAAAGCTGTACATGCATATGCACATCTGAGACAGTATTAGGAGCTAGTATTAATCTTCATGAAATTCACAGTACTGAACCAAAACTGAAATAGGAGAAGTGATTTTCTACTGCTCTTATTTTCACATTTTATTTAAATTTTTGTATTTTTTACATATTAAAATAGAAGCATCCAGTCTTATTGCCAGAAGACTTTCTTTATCTGATTTTAAACTGAGAAAAATAAAAGTAAGCAATTAAAACAGGGAGTGAAAAAAGACAATATATTGGTGGGTTTTTTTTTTTATTTTGGTAGATGACAAGATGTTTTCCGCAGGGGACTGCAGAAGTAACCTCTGTTGGAAGAGGTGTTGGAAGAGAAGTCAAGCATGGGAAGGGGAAAGGTGTTATTGATATATTTCCATTTACTTCTCACTAACTAAGATATTGTAATAGACAATAAATTAAGTTTATTCTCCCCATTTCTATTCTGTTTTACCTATGAGGAGAATTGTAAAAGCAATCTCCTTGTCTTTATGTTAATGTATGACCTTTCCTATTCTATTTTCTCCCCCTGCCATGCTAAGAAGAGGAAAGGAAGGAGCAACTGGGTGGAAATGTGTCTGTTGGCCAAAATTAACTCACAGTACTTTGCCCTTTTTTTTTTGTATACAAAAATGATAGGTCATCTGTGAAACCCCTGTACATTAACCAATAAATAAAAATACTCAGTTAACAACTAAACTTTTATATTTGCATCAAATTTACCCATCATTCAATATGTTCTTAAAAATATATTTTCTGTGCTAATGAAACTTGTCCAAATGTATTTTCATATTTTATAATAATAACAATAAGTACAAAAACAAACCATTACATTATTTATTTCATTTAGCAGTTGCATTAGAATCGTGTTTGACCCTTACTGAACATAACAAGGAAAAATTATTGTCCAATTAAGAGCAGTGTTTTAGTGAAGCTAGTTTTAAGCAAATTTCAATGACCTAAAAGATAGCAGTCTGGATTATGCAAGTTACTTTAGATGTCTGTATAGCTGGTAGAGAAAGAGAAGCACTTTTGGAAAGTAATTCAACCCACTCTAAATGACTTTCGTAAAAGTCATCCACCTTCAGCAGCTAAAGTCAGCTAAACTAATCCTCCCACCCCCCAAATGAGACCTTTTTTTTCCAAAAATAAGTGCTATATGAACACCAAGAGTAATATTTCATCATCAATATTTTGATAAATTTATGTTCTCTTGGGTAGGAACTTTATATACATGCTAGAAAATACATCTACAGTTAACAAAAGGAGGGGAGGCAGACAAAAGTGATGATACACATTTATTATTCAACTAATCCATCAGCATGGATAGATCTCTTATAAAATATATATATAACAAGCATATACATTCTTCTGTTTTGTTAGGTGTCAGACATGTGCCACCTAGGACAGACTACTGAGGATTATATTACATCTTCAAGCAAAATGAAGATGACATTAAATGTTTCTTGCTTTCTGCAACAAATCAAAAACAGACTTTATAAAAAGTTGGAGCTAGAATCAGGGTTGAGTACACATAAGAAAAGTAGCGACATTTAACATCTTCCTGAGACGAAAATTTCAGGACAAAAAAGCGCCTTGAAGAGTCTTCTGTGGGTTACCATAAGATCTCCTGTATTCCCGTTACCCTGGACAACATTGATTTTAACTTGTTTCCAGTACGTGTATTTAAAAAGAAAAAAATCTGAAAAAAAAACCTGTGCAAAATAGATTGAAAACTCAGCTGCCCTAACCAAAGTTACAGAACCTGCATAAGAATTTATTACAATGCAAATTTAAGGGGACAGAGAGAGAATATTTAATTCATGTTTTAATGTAAAACTAAGCAAGATATTTCCTAAGGCATCCTGTGTGGCAAACATCCCAGCTCTGTGAAGGTAATACATGCACTTGCTCCTAATTTGCTCCCTACCTAATTTTTGGTTCTTTTGCCTCAGCTGAATGTCTGCGTTCCTGTGTACTTCTAATACATTCTTCAAGGAAACAGGTTTGGTTCATATTGTCTTAAAATAGATAACTAAAATAGGCCAAATTAAATGGAAGGCTAAATTGCCAACTCAGATGGGGAATCTATACTGTAGGATAACAGAGTTCAGTGAGATGAATCCCACCTCTGGTGTACTATTTTTGGGGTGTTCTGTAGCTTATAAAAGTACATAATGAACAGAGCGCATGTGTGTCTGTGTGTGCATTGGATGACACTTGAATCAATTTCACTGATGCTCCTTTTCTTCTTAAATACACAAAAAAAAATAGGTTATAAAATATGAGAAAAATGGGCCCATATATGATCAAAGTAAATAAATTTTAGAAAAGAAAATTCCTTTACCTCAAAACTAAACTTTAGAGTGGTAAGTTATTTAGTACTATTTTAATGACTTTTCAGACACATTCTCTAGAAATTTCAAACTACTTCCATAGCATACATTAATTCTGAAGGATGCTTTAATGATTACATGAGAAGACTTAAGGTTTTGTTTTTTATATATATAAACCATAACTTCTTATATGACCATAACTATACATAACATCAACTTTCAAATAAATTAAGAGACTAAAAATATTATCCAGGAGCCACAGTTAAAATTTTTGCAATTCAGTTTCTAAGCACAACAAAAGATATCGGGGGAAAAAAAGGACTATTTATATTTCTCTTGCGCTAACTTATATAACATAAGCCTAGTGAGAAAAGATTTTTAATGTTCATTTTTAGAAAGTAATTGGCTAGATCAGTGTAAAATCTAATCTGTAATAGATATAAAGAAATGTAGGACTTTTCATTAATGGGAAGGAAAACCCAGCAGTCTTCCTCTGCTATTCAAAATGCTGTGAAAAAAGCAAGACTAATCAGTGAGATGTCAGCTTTTTTAGACTAGGTTGCTGTGTGAATAGGCTCAATAATACTTCATATCTTCCTTTCTGGAAGTAAAAGAGGGTGAATATCTAGCTACAAATATTTTTCAAATGTATAGATACTGTGGCTATTGGAAAGGTGGTTTCCTCTATTCTTGAGCAGTCTATTTGTAGAGATATTCCTTCTACTTATTTCAATGTTTTGATTCACTAGAAATAATTTCCCATTTTATAAGGAACTGAGTAATAGCTAAATAACCATTTCATCATATGCATTAGGTGCTCATGAAGAGGCATGTATCAACACAATAAAAATGTTGACTTAGTGAATGTCAATATCTTTCAAACAGTAAATGTACAATGAAGAAAACAATTTCATTTTAATTGTATAATGGAATATGGGATAAATCATTGTGTACAATTAACAGTAATAGTATCAGAGCAACAAGTGGATAGGAGAGGAAAGCTGAAAAATCAGAAATTCATCAGTGGTTTTGTTACTGTATAACTTTGCGCATCTATAGAAGGAAATATCCCTTCACTACAATTCCTTCTTAACATTCCTGTTCTTATCGCCGTTTGAAAAGGTCTAATCCATCTGTTCATTTTACATGATAAAAGAGCAGCAGTTAAGGCTCTCACAGATGAACAGCTAAACTGAATGGGGGGCATGGGGAGAACCAAGAGGGAATTGGTGTGAGGGGAGGGGAGGGGAGAGGGAGGGAAAAATACAACAAATGTGAGAGAAAGGCAGTATCTACCATAAAGATCCGTTTTTTTACTGAACCTTTTCCAGACTTCTCCCAGAAATACTAATTAATGATGATGTATTTTGTGAAGTCTCATGAGAGCTGAAGTAAATATTTTGCTAAAGATTTGTATGAGCACTAGGTTCTACTACATGTTCCTTCTGTACATTAGTAACAGCAGAGATCAAATGAGACAATACATTTCTGCCAACAAAGGCTGCAACAAAACATTTTTAAAATATTGTTATTTAGGACAGTAAAAATTGTCTATCTGTCTAACTACTGTTAATGGTAAAGAAAAGTACCATGCTAATGTTTTGCTTCTTTCTATATACATAAAGAAAACACAACTATCTAATCTGGTATTCTTTGATTTTAGGGGGAAAAAAAGTATTAAACATAATGTGACAAGTACATAGTAATTGCTACAAAATAACTTTTTGGTTGTGAAATTTCAGTTTATTTGACAGAATAATCAGAGTCTGATTTTCTTGGAGACCTGTTAGTTGTCTTTGGATCATATCTAAATAATAATTTACAAGAAAACAAAAAATTACTAGAATGGATGTGAAAAAGCCAAAAGAGTTGGATACAGTGAAAGGACACACGTTACAAGCAGGAAATCTTCAATATAAAGCTAAAAACTAATTCAAATTTACAATATATAAAGTGTTAATAGAATCTCTAACTAAATTGACAACATAAACATGTTCACACATTACTTTAGATCAGAAATGTTTCACAACACAACATCCCTAAAGAACTATGACTATATACTTGTGCTCTTCTCTCATCTAGAGAAATCAAGTATCATATTATTTCTTCAAAATATATTAAGATTTATACAAAATTTATTCTTCTTTTTAAATAGTATTCTACATTTTAATCTTCCCAAAGAAAAGACAGAAAATTACTCACCATGTTTCTTTGTTTTTATCACACTAAACATTTCCACTTAGCAATACAGCATTCTAATTTCTAGATTATAGGATTTAAGAATGCGGAATACTTCATTTCCTGTGTTGAATGTGACAAATAATGAAAAATTGTCAAGGATTTCTCTGTTTTGAGACTTAGATGTAAGCTTATATTCAGCTGGTTCTCCAGATGCTACTGTATGACATGTATTGCATTCTATGCAGAACAGGCATTGAGTAAAATTCAAACCATATCCAATCTGTACATAGAATACAGAATATTTGAAGAATTACATCTCCTTTCTCCAGGAAATAAGTTATCCTTGTTATTTCTCTTTCTCCTAATGTGCTTTCTTTCTCGGTGTTGAATCCCAGATACTGTTTGTATGTAGTGTATTTAACAACAGGGTACATATGAAAGGCCATATGGGCCTATGGATCCTGATTATTTGACTTATATATTCACACGGTTAAGTTTAAACTAGTCACCTGAACAGCAGCCACCTGGTCATTATAGAATGACCAATTTTGTAGCACAGATAAAATATTTTAGACCTTAAAAAAACTAGAAATCTTGCTCCTGTCTTTCCACAAATAAGTAAGTGTCCTCTGATCAGACATTCCTTAAGAAGAAAAAATTAAACTTGTGCTTTCTCTTTGCAAATTTCATGATAAGTAACCCGAGTTTTAGCACTGGAGGATACAGGAGTTAAGGACCAATAACACATAGGATCTAAAGATTCATATGAGTGATTGCATAATATTTTGCTAGTCCTCTAAATGACTCATTGGTCCATGATATTAGGACAGTTTGATATAAAATAACTTTAATGGAAATAATATTTTAATTCCTAATGTGAGATTAAAATGACAAAGAGAACAGTTGCTCTTTCATCTTGAAAGTCTTGTTATGGTGAAACATCCTATGCAATCATTGACATACCTAGGGGTCAACTAAACAAAATCCCAAAGGCATAGGACTAGCCTAAGTAGTTTATGCTTCAAATGATTTAGGAAATATATCTGTTCAGATGTCTGTTGTCATGTCAGCCATATGTTATGATCTGGAAGAAGTCTGGTTAATTACCTTAAGGAGGATACGGCAGTCTGTGGAAAAGGTAGGCAACAAAAAATAAAAAAAAAAAATTGCAACACTTCCATCTCCAAACAGCTGCTTTTCATTCCACCTGAAAAAGTGAAAAAGTAAAATCTAGTTGATGATTTTTTTATTCTCAGGGATTATGTAAGTGTATCTTCTTTGAAATAAAATTTCTCTTTGGGTTTGTATACTACATTAATATTTATGAACATATCTTGAATAAGCTGGCTTTGGCTGAATGACGGAAAACCGTATTGATCAAGGTGATGTTGAACCTTTGCTTTGAAGACAGAATGTGAAGTCAAGGTCTTACCTCATATCTTATTGTAAGGGAGAGATCTGTCTTCAGTTAAAAATTAGTCAGAAGAAACAAATATTAAAAACCAAACAAATGGGTAGAGAATCCACCATAAGAAGTCTTCACTTTGGCATCTCTCTTGTATCTTATTTTGTTTTCAATTACCTATATTTGGCAAATTCTGCTTCACTGTAGAAGGTACTTAGATTAGGCCTTGAGAGATGCTTGACTGTGCTTTACCAGTGATAAAGAGATGGGAATATTTTTTGTGGATTTCTGAATTGTTATTTTTCAATACTTCTAAGAGTTTATTTATTATTAATGAACACTTCTGTCGCAAATACGCATGTGTCAAAATAAGCTTAATATTATGAAATGGTTGCTTGTAGGAGACTGTAAGAATGGCTGACCAGAACAACCAGCTGGGAAGTTTGGGGAGAGGGGTATTGCAGGGTGATTTCTGCAAACCTGGGACAGTGCACTTCTCCACATCTTGCTTCATGGAGCCTTTGGTCTGGTCCCAAAACAGCTGCCAAGCATGTGGCGCACTGAAAGCCACATTAGAGTGCCAGATGACCACCTAGGTCCTGGGGGAAATATTAAATTGCAGGCACACACCTGTGGGAGGGCCCCAGACACCAGAGCAGGTAAAAAGACAGCAATACAAGTGTTGGGCAGTGCACTCCACTGCATTGGATTTAAGAGCAGCTGAGACCATGCTGGATCTGAGGCACTGACGGTACATACATATCTATCTTTCTCTCTCTCTTTCTTCTCCTAACTTCCTCTTCTTGAAATATCTTGTAGACCAGACTAAAATATTTCATTCAATGCCTTAATAAGTGCCTTGATGTGTCTGGCCAACTAGAAGTTGGATAAGATTAAGTTTGCTAAGATAAAGTTTAGTTTGGTAAGTGCCTTACTGTGTCTGGCTATTGGTATAAGATTTGCCAAATACCTTATTCTGTGTTAATGTTCTAGGTTTACAAGTATAAGACTGTAATTCATTGACCTGAGAATTTTGCTATTTTTCTCATGCACTGCCAGAGTCAATCTAATTATCTTCTTAAACTCACCAAGTGAGCTGGGGCTTAACATTACTCTATTTGGTTTTTTTTTCTAAAAATATAAGAAAAAAATTGTTTTAGGTAAAACAGACTGGGTATTTTAAATTTTGCAATTACCACACCTTATTTTAAGTGAAATCTCTAGCAGAAATAAAACACTACTTTTTTTGTTTCATTCTTTATAACGTGGAATATTTTGGAAAATAAAATATGGGAGATGATAGTCTTCAATTAATCAAGTTTTCAAGATATTGATTCTTCAAGAAATAATTATTTATATCACAATACCAACCCAAGTTGTTCAAAATACAAACAATTTCAAATGCCATAGCTAATATTTTATATTTCATGGTCAAATTCCTGTGCAACAATGATGCAGTAGACATGGAAACGTATGTTTATAAACATGATCATCCCCCATTTAAGATGACATTTATCATTCCAGTCAGCTATTATTCTGGGGGAAGTGGGGTGGGCAGAAAACTGTGATCCAAAAGCAGAAGGGCCTCAGGTTCTGCATCCTTCCAGTTCATGCATGTCTGCTGTGTGATGTTGCTGAACATTAAACTGTCCTCAGGGATCTCTTAATGCGTTACAAGATGGGAATGTCTTTGCTTGTTGTTACTAAATTAAACTTTTTCTGAGAATTATGGTTACTGTGCTTTACCAGTGTGGCATTTTTGCTATCTGTTCAACACTCACTCATCTCCTTTCCTTCAGGATCCGGAACATTTTAATGTCATGTTTAAAATTTTTTATCTTTTAAATGTGGAAAATAATGCATATGCTATTTGTATGTAACCATCAGTACTTCCTAAAAGACCATTTCTCCTCAATTATTAATTCATCACTAAATGGGGAAAGAATATACGTGATTTCTCACTGGTATGTAATATAGTAATTATATATTTTTACTTGTCTATTATTATATTATATCGTAATCACAAGATTCTTGGTCAGAAGTTTTCATATGAAGACTAATTTTTTTTTCAATGCATGCTTTCTCTTATCAAATATTTTGCACACAATACATACTGTAAGATATATACCGCACTATTTTATGCATTTGGGAATTAATTTTCTAATCCTTTTTATTAATGTAATACATATCATGTCGTCTTTCTTAGGCATGATAATAAAAGGACTTCTGGTTTGGATTATAGGTATTCCACTGCAGAATTAGTTACAGTTTACAGTGTTGCATAATTGTAGTTACCTATCAGCAGAAAATTCACTCCAATCATCTTTGCTTAGTATTTATATTTTGAGATTTCTCCCCTTTTGTATATATGAAAAATGTCTGTCTCTTTATCTTAAAGAAGATTATATCATTTCAAGGAGAGATTTTTGAAAGCACCCTACAAAATGTGCGCGCCTTCTTGATAACACACAATAATTCCACTACTGTAGATAGAAGGCTGGAGGTCAGACCTGCAATTTCATGTGCTTTCTCTGAGGCAATACTTTGGTTGCACAGTGGTAGGTTATTAGAAGCCAAGCATTGTCCCTGATGGAATCACTGATAGAACTGAATTGACCTTTTCAAAAGAAATGGCCTTTCTAATGATCAGATCTGAAAAAAACCCCAACTTATATATATGTATATTCTTAGTTATATATACACAAGCACATTTACATTTATGGGGAGATGCTAACCAGCATCTGTTCTAGCTCAACTCCAGAAGGGATGGGAGAGTTGACTCCTATGCAAAGTATGTTAATTCTTGTCTCATATTTGCATAGTCATTAATTAGACTCATTTTACAGACATGCTCCCAGATATTTTAAAATAAGTATTTTAGTAGTTCCATTAGGTTTTTCACTAGACACTCTCACTTTCAAAATTGTTTTATCATTTTAAATTACCTTCACTATTTAATTACTCTGAATAAATATTCTAATTATTTTAAGACACTTGCTTAAAAGGAAAAAAACCCATGATCTTTCTCACTAACTTTGCAAAAGACAAGCTGTTATATTGGTTGTAAAGAAAATATAATTTCCTTCTTCCCCACTCTTCCTTTTGGTTGTATTTTTGCCAAGACTTTGCAGTGCTCTCTGGTGCCTTTTTCAAATGTTCTTGGGGACATTTGACCATTCATTTTCTAAAGGTTTAGATTTTTTTTATTATTTCTATTTTCTTCTTCCTTACTAACATGATATTCCCTTAATGATGTTTAAGGTAAACTAGAAATCTCTGTGCTTCCCTGGATTTTAACTTCACCAGTGTTGTAACTGCTCTGCCATTATCATTTTACTGCCTATATCCCCCTTTCTTTTCTTTACAAACAACATTGCTGCTGAATTTCGCAACCCACCCTCCAGTTTTATTTCATTTTCCTGGTTATTGAGCTCCTTTAAAATCCTCCAGTTCCTTAGGGCAGTATCAAAGAAGACTGTGTGTATGCTCAGAAGCTTCCTTCTCATAATATAAGAGAATCAAAACTTAAAATTACTGACAATATATCAAAGAAATCTTGCAACATGGCCTAGTGGGAAAAAATATTCTCTGGAAGATTATTAAGGATGCTTATGTAAACAAGGATTGAGGTAAACAGATTCCTTTTTTTTCTTGTAAATAAATCCTATTTCTAACATATCTCATGAGTAGAAGAAGCATGAAAGTAAAGCATTAAAAGCAACAATGTCAGATTCATTCCAACCTGAGGCAAGCACAGCTGGAATCAACTCTACAAAGAACAAGGAAAAAAAATGTAGCCTAACATCAGATTTGTCTGTAAATCAGTTTCTCTCTTCACTAAAAGGTATGCAAAAAGTGTATAAATAAACCAAAATCTAAAAATGCCTTTTTATTTTTTTACTGCTGTTTCCCATTATACAAAATTATATAAAAAATTCTGGAAATAATTTGCTTGTGTATGTATTTTTAGTATGAAAATTATGCTCATTAATTTTCCAGAGATACTA
Source organism: Cinclus cinclus (assembly GCF_963662255.1). Lineage (NCBI taxonomy): Eukaryota > Metazoa > Chordata > Aves > Passeriformes > Cinclidae > Cinclus > Cinclus cinclus. The sequence goes on from NC_085047.1 coordinate 72,100,703, forward strand.
CTAGTAATTGGTGTTCATCTTTACTTTTCTTATGATAGCAAAACAGTATCTTTATTACTTTATTGCTTATGTATTAGACAATTTTAGAAACTTTCTTGCGGCTGCAGTTAAAATGAGTGTCATCAAAAAAAATGACGAAGGTGTCTTCGTGCATTTTTTTATTGCGTATTCCTTTTATTAGTACAAATGTTGTGAAAAACAAATTAAGAAAAAAGAAAAAAATAAAAGAAGGAAACTATTAGAGAAAACAACCCTGAAATTAAAAGTTATTTATTCTGTTTTAATTCAGCAGGTGAAATGTAAGAAATAAAACTGATGAAAATTCCAGGAATACTGAGGTGTCTTTTTTTTTCTTTCTTTCTTTCTTTCTTTTTTGGTTGTTGTGTTGTTTTTTGTTGGTTTTTTTCATTTGTTTTTTTTTTTTTTTTTTTTTTTTGTTTTGTTTTGTTTTTTTTTAATTTCTGGTAAAATTTGAAGAGGAAAACATTAAGGGGCAATTTTTGATTAAACTCCCAGACAAAATATAAGAGAAAAACAAAAAAGCTCTAACAGTTATTTAACAGTTAGGATCTCTTTGACCACCTAATAACAGTCACATTTTCCCTGGTTCTGCATCATTCAACTGGTGGTCTGAGGTAAGTTTATGCCTATATGTTATACATACCGTTGTTTCTATTCAGCTCAGGAAGGCAAGCATATGAATAGGAGTAAAAATGTATGGTCTAATAATTTTTAAAAACCCCAAACAACAGTAATAATATAAAGACAAAAATTGAAAAATATAGGAAAACTAAAAAATACTAACAGTGTCACAGAAGAAAATTATCTGTTTGAGATCAGATGGGTAATAAAATAGAGTGGCACGATACTATAAGAGTGCTTATTAAAAATTCAGCACTATCTAACTTGAGAGATTTCAAAGTGAACAGAAAACAACCATGACATGTATTGAAGTATTATAAGATTTTCCCTAACTACCCCAGATAATCTCGGTTTTTATGAAAAGTTGAAAAGGGCTCTTTAGTTCACAGTGTTGCTAGAATCAACATGTAGCTAGGGCTGAGAGACAGAATTTCATTTACAGAGTTTCATTGTTTAGAATGGGGAAGAAAATAAGATTTACTCTACTTTCCCCTTATCATTTTGGCAATACTCAGGGATCTGTGATTACTAGCAGTCAAAGATTCATTCTTAAAGGCAGGGGAATAAATAAATAAATGGTGAACTTATTGGTTATGACAATCTTCTAAACAATACCAAGTCTAGTAATTTTTTTCAAATATTAGTCAGCTAACTCTGAGCTCAGATTTATGTAAGACCGAATTGAGTTAATCCAAAAATGACACTATATTAAGATCGGATTTTAATAAACAAGAGCTGTTTTTGTTTCACAAACTAAGATTTTCAAATAAAAATATGTCCAGGTCTTGTATTGTACCTGCCTACTGCAGGGTTTTTTTCTCACTTTCTATACAGCACCTTTTATGAAAGGAGTCTAAAAAGTTAATACATTAGCTTAAATGGACAAATCCCTGATTCAGTAAAGTTACTTAAATATGCAACGCTATTGCAACATTTCTGGTTTTGTTCCTTTTTTGGTGGTATTGGTAGCTGGTAAAAGATGTTTATTAGGCCTAATTATTCTCCTAAAGAAAGATTGCAAAATTCTTTAAGTAAACTTTGAAGGATTCCACCACATCAAATTCAAGTGCAGCCTTGAGTGCCTTATTTGTTGTGGCAAACTAGAAATGGCTTTAAGATCTTAGCATTCACAGCAGAAGGGAATTTGCAATCACCTGATCTGATTAATGTTTTTCACAGCTGAGGCTATTCTACAGCAGTATTAGTGATACTTGATAGATTACTTATCTGCAGAACAGCTCACTATTGATATGACTATATTTATCCTCTGTCCTATGAGTTCTGATTTTTACAGAACCATTTTGTCTTCTTAATCAGTTTGTCAATACTTAGTTGTGGGGCTTTCTTTGGTTTTGTGTTTTTTCTTTGTTTAGTTTGTTGGTTATAGGGTTTTTTGTTTGGTTGTTTTTTTGTGGGAGTTTTTCAATTTGTGTTGGGGGGGGTTGGGTTTTTTGTTGTTGTTTGGTTTTTTTTGTTTGTTTTTTCCTTTTGAAACTAAATAGCTGAACTTCAACCTCTGAAATAACTCATTTACAGTGTCCTGTGGTGGCTTAAAAAGCATTTATTTGTTCTGCTGTATTAGGAATTGGTTACAATAGATGACTGTAAAAAATGCAGACTTCTACTCTGCTCATTGTATGTTTGTTAATCTGATGGTACACTATACTCAAAGTCGGAATTTATGTTCTGAAATAGTTCGCTTTCCTATTCTCAGTGGTTTTCCACTTCTTTCCTTCTTTAGATAAAACAAGTTGAAATTCATGACAGTAATGTTTCGTTTTGTGTGCGTGTGTGTTGCAAGGACTAAAAACAATATATTTAATTCCAGAGATACCAGCAAATACATTGGAGTCATGACAAATAACTGCAAATCATGTTCATGTGAAATGCTACCCTGCCCTTAAAGTGAAAAAGAGCAGAAAAAGTGCCATAGCCAGCTGTACTCCAGTGGACTGCAATTCTGAGTGCAACTAGCCTGGGTGCTTCACTTGGGGGCAGGCAGACATTGAGTTCTGTCTCAAATAACTTGTTTGGTTAATTTGAAATATCTGGTCTGTTGATTTGTTAGCCTGGTACTAGGAGCAGGGAGTTCTCCATCTTTGGCTCTAAAGAAGAAGATAAACACAGAAGATGGGAAAGCAAACTAACTCAGAATATAAAATTCTATTAATAAATTTGCTATATGAGGGGGGAAAAAATCCCCAAACATGCTGCCCTGTATCAGGAGCTACATCCTTCCAACATTCTCTGTTGTAAACTTATAAGACCCCAGTTGTTCTCCCTATTTTACATGAAGATACAATACAAACATTTTATTAATAAATAACCTTTTCAAAATTGCTTAAATTCATCAGATTTCCATTAACTTCATGAGGCAGATTTTAAAAACTCTACAAGAACTACCTATCAGGATGTTCAGAACAACTGCCAAGATCATTCATGCTATGGAGGTAAGTACCTTTTCTTCTATGCTTCAGCAGGTTACAACAGGGTCCCATGGCTCTTTTATCAAGAGGGGAGCTGTCCTTGACAGGCTCATCCAGAAATGAACTCTTCACAAGGGGCAGGCACAAGTGCCATCACATCATCACTGGGGCCAGACTGTGGTTCTACAGAGACAAACCAGGGTCCTGGCCTTGAGCAGGGCAGGTGCCCCAGCTGAGATTCAGCAGGGAGAGTGATATGTGTGTTGTCCTCAGTACCCTGGCAATTGTGAGATAATCCTTTGTCTTGGATTCTAACTTAAACTTCTTCGTGAGTTATACCTGTGGTCTTCGTCTTGCTGCTTTTCCATCTACCTTAATTCTTCTCATCTACATTATTTTAATATGTGGTATGGTAAGGCAAACTAAATACTGCATATAATTGGCATCGTATGTGTTATATTTTTTCCACATAAATGGCACTATTTGCAAAGTTATCAGAGAGCAACCTAGCAAATTTTTGGATCTGTTTTGATCCACAACTATTGTTTTCCTTTGCACATAATAAGTTCCATTGAGTGTTTTGTTATTTAAGATCAAACGCAGAAGTGCCTCTATATTCATGCACTTCTCAGTGTTTGTAATGACCCACTGCTAGCGTTTTAAGAAAAGACTGCCTATTTGTTTCTTCGGGGTTTTTTTCCCTTCTGCCTTCTACATCTGTATTAAGGCAGCCCTATTATTATCATCTCCCTAACATATACAAAACCTTTAGTTCAGGTCTTCATAGCATAAAGTGTTTCTATTGTAATCCTTTGTCAACGAGACATTTTTATCAACCCTTGTAAGACTTCAGGCTACATACATATGCTGCTGTTTGAAATTAGACTGGCACAAGATTAAATCAGAGAAAGATTAAATCTCAGTAACATGGGTTTGTCTCTTATCCATGAATACATATCAAGTTTTGTAATAATTTCAAGTCTTCTCTTTAAAAATGAAGAACACTAAGTAGGCCTTATCCTTAAAAAATACAAATGTAAATAAAATGAAGAAAAATATATAAATTCAGTTTCCTGTTTGAACACAAAAATGCATTTCAATATGTGACTAATCATCATAGCAAAAAAGCTTCAAATGTTGCAACTAGCATTGAAATTGAACATTTGAGGATTTTTGTGGGGGGGTCTTCTGTTGATTTGATTTAATTTGGTCTGGCTTTGCTTTTGGAGCTTCGTTGTTTCCTTTTTGTCTAGTATAATTTTTAACTTTTTTTAAATTGTATGTCTTAATTTTTCTTTCACTTTTCTAATTGGTGGAGAGAGTTTAATTCATGTTTGCATAACAACAATCCACAAATGGCCAAATATATATTATGGAATTTCATTTTAAACAGACTTCAAAATATTGATGAATTGGTTTTCCCTGGTCATGCTTGGGCTAAAAACCCAAACAGATAAAATGTAACAAGTTTATAACTTTATTAATTTAAACTATTTGGGAAAAAAACAGAAAAGAAAAATTTCTAGCCTCTGCAGATATATTCTTTAATTTTGCAAAGCAAGCTCATTTTTAAGTTCCATTTGACCTTGCTTTTTCCCTATATTGTTCATTAATAGTGCCAGGTTCATTATAATTACTCTTGATGTGATGGGAGAGGAAATACATTTTTAATCAGGTTGATTTTCACTTAAAAGAAGCATAACTTTTAATTTTTATATGCAGTATTTATCCTCTAAAAACAAAAAGAAGTTTATTCTCTTCATGAGAAAAACATCTTAGACAGCAGGCAACTTGAAACAGCTGTATTGTTTCCTTCCCTCTCCAAGGCAGTATTTCTCAAATTCTCAAAAAAAAATCACCTTCTTTATGAAAGGCTGTGAAAACACTTGAAAAGGAAAAACCTTTCTTCTTTCAGAAGCCTTATTAATGATGGAAAAGATTTGTCAAGTGAACATGAACAAACAAGAAGGTACAGAGTTACAAAAAGCTCATGAAGCTCAGGGAAGAAGGAGGGAGTGACTGAAAGCTGCAAGGAAAATTGAATTCATCCCAACACAAAAGGGACTAGAAGGTGGCCTTTATTTCAGATAACCTGCTGTATCAGAAGTGTGGATTTGCTGGTTGTTTAAATGGCCTTCCCTGAGTTAACCAAAAATGTTTCATTGTCTCCCTGAGCTGGTTATATCAGCATGGGGAAAATGCATATACAGCTCAGCCCAACACAGATTATCAAAACAGCAAAATGAAAATCAACTCCACAAAAAGCAAAGGACTTGAGCTGGCTTCAACCCACAGATTCCTTCCTCCTAATTGGGGATGCTCAGCATGGCAACATCGAGCATATAAAAACTAGGCAAAAAGAAAACACAGGGAAGGTAGGATCAGGGCCAAGTGACCTGGGTGAATGCACAAGGAGGGGGTTAGAAAAGCCAAAACCCACATGAAGTTGAATCTGACAAGAATCAAGGCAACAAGAGCTTTTGCAAGTATGTCAGTTGAAAAAAAGAAGACTAGGAGAAGTATGGGGCTGCTGCTGAATGGGATGAGGGATCTGGTGTCAAAGACAATAGGAAGTGACAAAATAGTCAATGCCTTCTTTGCCTTGGTCTTCACTGTTAAAATTCATCTGTGCTGTAGAAAATTCTGAAGTAATGAAAACATTGTTTCTCAGGGGAGAAGGATCAGGGCAGGGTACATTTCAACAGACTGGATGCACACAAGTCCTGGAGATCTGCTTTTGGTCACACACAGGTGCTGCGGGAGCTGGCAATGTCATAGGTCATGATCCATAAGGGTATGTGGAATGTGAGACTGTCTGCTTCCCTGAGATTATACAATCAAGGACCTTTCAATGGACAGGGGATAATAAGTAAAGGGAGAAGCAAAACCACAGAGTTAGAAAGCTGAAAGACAAAGAATAATATAGACAATGTGAAAGGCCAAAAGTCTGCATCAGTAAGTGATGAGCTGTAAAGAAACTGCAGACACATCTATGGAGTGGACAAAGGTGATTTTGCAATTGATAAGAATGAAGAAAGGGGAAAAAAAGAAACATGAAGATACTTGATGGGGGAAGATGTGGACCTGTGCAAAACATTAAAGTGAATGTTTCGATTAATGGGACTGGGGAAAAAACAAATTGGGGAAAAGGCAAAAAGGGGTATCAGATATGCCAGCCACACTGTAACCAGTCATTTTGTCTTTTAGCCTTCCACATAATCACTGCAGTCTTTCCTGTCTTCTTATTACATCTATTCTTAGCTATCTCTCTGTATAATCTCATTCTCTACTTGGTGTGTGTGGGAGTGCTTTTAGGACTAAGTGCTAGCCATGTGGGAGACTAGTGTGGATGGATATGGAACACCAACAGGAGTCAGACAGGAAATGCAGGTGACCCTGGGCCTGTGGTGGGAGCAATTGGAACAAAGTGGTTCTCAACATCTGTAGTTGGAGATGCCAAAGCTTCTCTCTGGGCGTCATTGTGGCATTAAGGATATAGACATTTGGCAGAAAATAAACCCTGTTGCATTCCAGGTAATCCTAGAAGATGAGAGGGACAGGCTGTGTCTGGGCTTAATTCCAATTATAGCCAATTCAGCAATGTAAGTCTGGTCGTGTTCAACAAGAAATTTCTTGAGAACAGATTGACAAATAGTGCAGTTTCAACACCATAGATCTGGTGGCACTCAATACGTACTGGTGTGATCTGGGATTGAATAGTGATGATGAATAGTGTGATTTGCCAAGCCAATACTATAGGTCTGACCAAGTTCAATAAGAATTTACACATCCAGAGTAATGCATAACACAGTTTACTGAAACAACAGGGAAGCAGATTGAGGATTGCCAGTGATAAATGCACTACCTACAGAGTGCTAATATGTGTTGTAACAGAAAGTATATTAACAGAGATCCATTAACACTGTAGGTGCCCCTGGACTGTACTGTCAGCTACTGGAATGAGAGGAGGTCTCAGGTTCAGCTACTGAGAGGGCCCAGGATGAAGAAACCTAGTGAGGTGCTCAGTAACTGCAGGGGGAATAGGGAGGACCATGGGTCCTATGGGCCTGGTGCTGATTGATAGGGTAAAATGTCTGTACCTTCCCCACACCTGGTGTGCACTGGGTGTTCCTGTTTATCTGGCAGCAAGCTTCAAGCTGGAACAGCCAGCAGGTAGTGGCGGGCCTGGGTCTCTCATGGGGTATTCAGAAAGGCAGGGTTTCATCCTGGTGTGCCAGGCAGACTTGCAAATGTAAAAGGGCATGTGTGGCAAGCGTGTGAGTGCTGTTTGTTTCCAGAGAGCACCAAGCTGGACCAGTTGGCAGGTAGGGAGCCTGTGAGGTAGTTAAGAGGACCCAGCATCCAGGAAGGGGTGTTGGGCAGAGGTGTACTGGTGTTTGAGGGAACTGTGAATGAGCATGTCTTTGTGAGGACAATGAAAACTCAAAGATCTCTCTGGTGAACAGATTTTCCATGCATATGCTTTCATAACAAAGAACAACAGATCTTTGGTGAAAAGTGGAGTTACTATTTTTTCCTGCTTACTGAAAAAGATTTTTCTTCCAGTGATCAACATTGATACAGGGCCTTGAGGGGAAGCTGTGTGAGGAGCAGCAGGGGTCACTTGGTCTGTTCAGGCTGGAGTAGACTGGGGACAGACCTCGTTGCAGTCTACAACTTCCTTTTGAGGGAAAGAGGAAGGACAGACACTGATCTCTGTGGTGACCAGTGACAGGAGCAGAGGTAATGACCTGAAGCTGTTTTAAGGTAGGTTTAGCTTGGATATTAGAAAAAGGTTCTTCACCCAGAGGGTGGTTGATGACTGGAATGGGATCCCTAGGGAAGTGGTCACACCACCAAGCCTGGCAGAGTTCATGAAGCATTTGGACGCTACTCTCAGGTGCATAGTGTGACTTGGGGATGATGCTCTGCAGGACTGAGTGTTGGACTTGAGGATTCTTCTGGGCCCCTTCCAACTCAGCACATTCTGTGATTCTGTGATTTTGTTCTTGTGTACTGGTTTTAGATGGAATAGAGTTAATTTTCTTCCTTGTTCTTAGTACAATGCTGTGTTTTAGATTTAGGGTGAGAATAATGTTGATAACCTACTGGTGTTTTGGTGGTTACTAACCTGATTTACCCTACGTCAAGAACTTTGAGGTTTCTCAAAGTCTGCCTCTGAGCAGGTGCAGAAGGGAGCTGGAGGGGGAACACAGACAGGACAGCTCACCTGAAACTGGTCAAAGGTATATTCCATGCCACAGAATGTTGTGCTCAGCATATAAACAGGGGGAGGTGGGCAGGAGTCACTGATCACTGCTTGGAGGCAAGCTGGGCATTGGCCAGCAGGTGGTAAGTAATTGTATTATGCATCACTTGCTTTTCTTGGGTTTTATTCTTTTCTCTCTTTCCATCACTAAGAGTAATATTGGTGTTGTTATTATAATTATTTTTTTAAAATTTTGTTTTAATTATTAAACTGTTCTTATACCAATTTACAATGTTTACTACTTTTTTCCCTGATTCCTGATTCAAAGACAAAAAAGGAAGTGTGTCCTTGCAGCAAAGTCAGTGAATGCTATCCTGGTGCCCTCAGTAGATAAGGTGGGGACCTTTACACTCAGTGGTTACTGAGCATTGGCAGAGGTTTCACAGAGAGGCTGTGAAATGTCTCTCCTTGGAGATATTAAAAAACCATCTTGATAATCTCCTGAACAACTGGATCTAGGTGTCCCAGCTCCAGCAGTATGCTTGGACCAAATGATCTCTAGAGGTCCATTCGAGCCTCAACCCTTCTGTGGTTCTGTGAGTCCAAAATATTTGGGGTTTGACTACATTGCAAAACAGATATTATATAAATGCAGGCCATTACATTTATATACAAACGAATGTGCAATTAATTTACAGTATATTTAAATGTAATAGAGCATAAAGACAGCATTCTTTTTTTGCCTCTTTTTATTATCATGTATTGAGAAAGCCAGAAACAGTTGCAATACATCAATAATAGCATATGATGAAGAAACCAATTTTATGTCTACCTCTAGAAAGCATGTCCAGTGATAACTTAACATTTTAAAGGAATTTGACTTTACTTCTGCATAAGTTTGATGAACCACAGTTTCAGAACTGTTCTCAGTTACACCACTTTCTCAAGTTAACAGCTCTTAACTGAGCAGACTATAGTGGGTTTCTGAGGGTGTTCATGCAATCCAAGACAACTAATCTGACATTTTACTTCAGAGTATATATAGGAAAAAAAGTTAATGTAAAAGAAACTAACTTCATTTACTCTGTACTGAGTATTTCCATTTCAGAATGTGATACTACTGTTTCTTTCACTGAAATGGAAGCTGCCCCAAAAGAACACTTTCAAACCCAATATTTTCCAAAGGAAGATGACATATTAGTTGCACAAAACATTTCTTCACTTTTTAAAAGGTAGGAATTTCTTCTGATATGTAGCAAACTGTGTGTGTCTCACCATAACTAAGATAACATTTGTAATTGGTGTCCATTTGCTATTCTGATTCAATAACCTTGCGTGGGTTTAATTTCTTCCCTTTAAGTTGAGAAGTATTTTTTCAGCTAATCCCAAACTTCTCAATAAATCAGTAATTCAAAACTGGATTACATGACGGTTGCTTCTGTTGTTTCTATTCTCTTACATTCCATGCTATAAAAAGATCAGCTACGCATGTTTTTTGTTACTGTTAAGTTACTTATTCTTGCAAGTTTTAACTGTTTTTGAGATGAGATTGTTTTTGTTTTATTTTTTTTTTCCCATGGAATTGTGGAGTAACATTTATACTGGAATTCTGAATGCTGATGCAAAACGTGAACATTTTTAGCCAGTTGTTTTTTCTTCAAAATAAAAAACGAGGAAAAAAAATTAGGGGAAAAAATTCTGAAGCTCAAATATCGTCAGGCTTGATGAGCTGGAGTAGAAATTCTAAGGACATAAAAATATAACTGAAGAAACATAGGTAAGCTGCGTATTTGAAACTTATTTACATCTTGAATCAATTTAATTTGTTCTACAGTGAAACTGCATTCTGAAAAATCATATACACTACTCCATTACAGGTCTACTCCTCGGATGAAGAAATTTACTTACTTCCTTCCTTGCACTTTGGGGTATTACATGCTCCTTCAACCACAATGTACATATCATTAGTCAGATTAGACTGACTCTGGCTTTCACAGCCCCCCACCACACTGCACACTCAGACTGTGGACCACTGAGCATCACTGACACACTGCTGTGACATACAACAAATGGCTTTGCCATCACACCGTGAAATCACTGCTGTGGTAAACTCAGACACAATTCTCAGAGTATTTTAAGCTCATAGAACTGAAAATCTCTCAGAAAAGACCTAAACAGGATGAAGTTCAGAGTGCACAATCTAGTTTGAAAATCTTGGCCTGCAGATCAAGAAGAGCTTTGTGATACAGTTTTCCTCAGGATTGTAAATTAAGGCTCTCCTCCTGTCTCTGTAATGCACTCCTTCTTATGGCCAAGAGACATCCTACCTATAACCAAGCATGAATCCTTTTCAAGTATGAGATCCCTTTTGTTTTAAGCATTTCCTTCTTTCTTGTTTTATTCAGTATTCCTACAGCTTTGATTTGTTTCTTGTTCTATACTGTGTGTTCTCACAAGTTGTTTTTCAAGGCACCAGTCTGGCTTTAAGGACTTCCAGAAGGTGGTGGTATACAGTGGAGGTAGGCAACTTAAAGCACAGAACTGCCTCATTTTACACGTAGGCAGATTTAGTCCTGCACTCCTACCAATGTTCAGCATTATGCAATATTGAAATTTTGACCTTCTAGTGAACATCTGTAGCAAGGCTTGTTGGTATTAAATAGTCAGTGCAAAATTACTCACAAGTCAACTTCTTCCCACTTATTTATGCTTCTAAAAGGCACTTGTAACTTTCAACATTGTTGCTCAATATCAGCCTTCCTTCTTAAAAATTTTACTGTTGTCTCGTTCAGTTCTCCTTGTAAACAGTAATCACAGTTTCATCGTAATGCAACTTTGTTTTCATAAAACAAAAATTTGTCAGAAATTTCGCTTTTGAACTTACTGCAGTTTACACAGGTAAGAGGACTACTGAAGACTCAAGTCTGATCAGTGCTGGCATAAATTACAGAAGAAAAAAAGATGAGGTAACATTTAGGATTTTCTCTATTTAATGTTGGTTGAGAACTTTCTTCCCCAAAATAACACACATTTGAGACATATTCATTAAAAGATTTTCTTTATTTTTTCAGAAATATTTATAAATGACTGTATTTTATAAATGCCTGCAATCTTAAGTAACAAAGCCTGTGATTCATTTAATTCTCAAGCTAGAAAGAACATAAAGATTTCTGTGAGATTCTGTGAAGTGAATGAATCATTAAGAAAAGAATGTGTCATTTAGCCTATTTTAAACTTAGTGATGTTGTTACATGGAATGTCTTATCTTTATATCAGAATGTCACAACATTTTTTAACAATGATTTTAATGGACACTTCAAAATCTTTTTGGAAATTGTTGCACTCACAGTTATCTAAACCCAAACAGCTTGACTAGAAGCCTCAAAGTATTCTAAAATAATACAGAAAATTATAAAAAAAACCCCCCAAACAATAAAAATGTAACAAATCAAATTTAGCAAATTAAATTTGCATTAAAAAATTAACTAAAACTCTAAGTCAATTATCTATGATGGATAAACATTTTCAGAAACAATGCTATAAACTTATTTTAATTTCTAAATATAAAACTGAGTTCATCTACATCAAGATTTCCTTTGACTTCCATTGCTCCATCATAGTCTGCATATACACAGTGGGAGAACACCTATCTTCAACGTTAGCTGTGTTTGCCATTTCCTGGCTCCCCCTAGAAATAAATAAATGCATTTTCAGTATAACCAATATATCCATGAATACAAACAATATTTTATCCTGTAAGACTGATGTGCATCTTCAATATATTTCATATTAATCTTGTCTTCTCAGAAAAAGAGATTTTTTTTTTGTTATTATTGAAAAGAAGTTTGATATAGGCAAAGTAATTGCTGAAAGAAACCAGACTTTGACCTGATGAATAATTTCCCATCTTGTAAATCCAGGTGAGCATCTTGACCATTTGTACATTTCATAGTAGACATAAATCCATTTTCATTTTCTTACTGTACATAAAGCTCATAAGAAGAAGAACTACACCAAGGAAGGAGAGAGAAAGAGGGTTCACAACAAGAGATCATTTGATCTGCATGATTATGAGACTAGGACTATAAGTCATAGCACAAAATTTACTATCTAGTAGTTTAGATGTAGCCTTATTAAACATCCTTTAACTATTAAGATTTAAAAATAAGCAGTGGATTTCTTTGCACATAGGTCTTTAATTTCAGTGAGGTTTCATCTGAAACATAGACCTAAAGCCTCAGAGATATATTAATCTCCCAATTAAGACTTTTTTGTCTATTATGAAAGTAACTTACTGCAATATTCCAAATAAAAACTGCATGAATAATGTATAGAGAATGATATTTCTGATGAATTTACAAAACTACTTATTTGTTTTTTTCTAATTAAGGAAATGCACAGTTTCAAAGCAAGACATACGTATTTGCTTTGTCATCTGAATTGTTCCACCACTATGAGTGCACCTATGTAGCAGATTTGTCTCCTTATTAATTTACTAGCATTGTGTTTTAATAGCATACATTCAGAACACTGAGGAGATATGCAATGCAGAAATTATAAGCTAAACCCCAGTTATTCAAAAGATACTAAGCCTCTCAAGTTTATGCTAAATGTTGCATCATGAGGACAGAAAGGGAATTCTTTCTCTCATCCTTCCTTTCCCTATTTAATGCTACTTCAATTACTGCACCAATTAGATTTATAGAAGAAAAGAAGAGTTGATGTAGAGGGTTGACACTGGCTGGATATGAGGCACCCAGCTACCTCTCTCTCACTCCCCTCCATATCTGGACAAGGGAAGAGAAAAGATAACAAAAGTTCATGGGTCGAGATAAGGACCAGGAGAGATCGCTCATCAAATACTGTTACAGGTAAAACAGGCTCAAATCAGAGATATTAAGTGAATTTAACGTAAACAAAATAAAAGCAGCATAATGAGAAGTAAAAACAGACATTAAAAACACCTTCCCCACCCAACTTTTCCTTCCTTCCCAGCTGTACCTCCCTGTAGTACCTCCCCCAGCAGCTCAGAGAGACAGAGAGTGGGGGTTAATGGTCAGTTCATCACCTGTTCTTCCTGCCTCTGCTCAGGGAGAGGTGTAGCTCCCCTGCTCCAGTGTGGAATTCCTCCCACAGGAGAGAGTTCTCCATGAACATCTCCAGTGTGGGTCCATCTCAGAGCAACCGTTCTCTAGGACCTCCTGCAACACGAGTCTCTTCCAAGGACAAAAGTACTCCTCAAATCTCTGCAGTGTGGGTCACTCTTCCATAGGGTGAAGTTCTTTAAGGACAGGTGGCTCCAGCATGGGTCCCCCATGGAGTCACAAATTCTACCTGAAAACCCACTTCAACCTGTGCTTCTCTCTCCACATGTCTGGAGGTCCCTGCCAGGAGCCTGTGCCAACATGGACCTCCCACAGGATCACAGCCTCTTCTCAGGCACCCACTTGCTCTGGCATGGGTTTCCTCCATGGGCTGCAGGTGGATCTCTGCATCCCCATGGCCCTCCATGGGTTTCAGGGGCACAGCTGCTTCATCATGGGCTTCACCATGGACTGCAGGGGAGTCTCATCTCTGTAACATGGAGCATCTCCTGTCTCTCCTTCTCTGTCCTTGGGGTCTGCAGAGTTGCTCCTCTTGCACATTCTTACTCTGTTCTCTGACCATGATTATATCTGCTCAATAACTTTTTTTTTCTTCTTAAATATGTTACCACAAGGCAGTTACCATAACTTTTAATTGGCCCAGCCTTGGCCAGCAGCACATCCATCTTGGAGCTGATAGGGAGTCAGCTTGATGTGGTGGGAGCTTTTTGTAGCTTCACACAGAAACCACCCCATAGCGCCCCGAGCTATGAAAATCTGGGCATACAAACTCAATGCAGATACTAACTTAACCCTAAACTCTCCAGAGTTCTTAATATTCACTGAAGAGCTACAGTCAGTTCAGTAAGGCACCATATGAAAGATGGTTGTAGAACAAATAAATTAGGATTCCGCTTGAATTTTCTTTAGTGTTTTCAATCACCAGCCACAATAAAGGGCATAAGGAAACTGGTCTTCCCAGTCTGTAGCAGTTTTTCACTTGCACATACTCCTTCCTAATACTGAGAAGTGATTAGTAGAATATTTTCTTCATAAAGGCTGAAGAGAATTAAGATATGAAACTACAGACCATGAATAAGAAGACATCCCATTTTAAGGAAAACTGAGCTATCCAGAATGTTCAATAACAGCAAGAACTTACAATGGAAAATATTTTCATTTTTGGTGCTATTAAAAGCAAATCATAGCACTGCTTTTATTTATCTATTTGTTTAATAATCTGTTTAGCCTAATTATGCCCATAAAAAAAGTCTGAATTGTTCTTAATTGTAATCAGTTTCAGCAAATTTAATCAGTGGAGTATTATCTGATATCTATAATAGCCATGTTCATTCTAATCACATTAGCCTATGGTAGCTGCTGCATATTCCAAAACTCAAGTTAGTGGAATTCATTAGGGTGCAGATTAAATCCATGCCTCTTTTCTTTTTTTTGAACTGTTATTTTAATTCTCAATACCAATGAAAACAGAACAAATATTTTTTCTTTATCAAATATAATTAATAAATCATTTTTATTGGTTTTATTACACTAGTTACTAGATATTGTGTCTGAAACTTTAAACCATTATTCTCTCAGAATTTTTTTTAATTTTCTTTTTTGCATATCTTCTTTGGACAAAGTATTGAGTTTCAATTTGTACAGCAGTTAACCAACTAGCATCTCAGTCCCAAATGATGCTTATAGATGCAAAGGTATTGTAAACATTTGCAGTGATATTATCTCAGTCAGAAGAATTGCATTTATACACACACATATCTGAGGAATGTACACAGTCAGATAAATTGCTTCCTATCTATCAATTTTAAAAATTATGTCCTGTTCTTCATCTGTTTATTTGCACAAATTAAAGAGCAGGACTGTTAGGTAAGCTTTTCTAGTAAGAAACACTAAAACAGCTGATCTGAGGTCCGTAGTATTTTTATTTTGTTAAGTAACACATTCTGTAAGCTAGCATTATTGATGATGGATACTAATAAAATGAGATTGACCAGTCTATGCTCTGTCTTATATTTAATCTCTCCCACACCTCACTGCAAATGTTAAATTTGTTTTAACAAATATTATGTATGAATTCTGGTAATATTATTTCTAAAAACAGTGTATGACTGGTGATTTCTAGAGCATCTGCCCATTCATCATCATGCTGTTATCATACTGCTTGTGCTCACTCCCACATTGTGTGGATTATCCCAAGAACTCTAAAACTTTTTTCATATTATTCTGACACTGATTTATTTTTACTTTAGGAAGAGGTAAAACCATTTAATTATTTTGCTTCTTAAAGGCATGAAATTTACATTTGGATCTATTTTCAATTTCTCCTGGGGTTTGTAGGTGGTGTTCTCAGTCAAGGCAAAGAATTACCTGACAGTGACTACACCCATATCATATTTCTTAAACATCACATGCTTCAGTCATGTGTGATTTTTAGTCAGTTCATAAAAGAATCTGGCAGACTGCCTCTGGACACCACTTTACATTAAAAAAAAATAAAAAGGTGAATGGACAGGCAATGCTTTTCAATGAACCTGAAAACTTTTAGGTCATTGCATTTTTAGTTGACTGAAAGGTTACACATCAGCTTTTTATTCAATTTTTAAAATGCACCTACAGGACTGTGAGATTTTTATGGTCAGTGTGAATGGAAAGAGGAAGACAAGAGCAGCAGTATGATAAAAAAAATATTGTCAGGAGGTGCCCTGCAACACCAAGAAGTTCAGTATATAAAAGGGACTTGTCTGCTTAGTTGAAAAAAACTTGTAGGAGCTTTGGATTTCTAAAAGGGCTGTAGAACTTTACAGCTAAGAGCAGATAATTCTGTTATACATGAACTTGAAAATATGTCTTTCAGTCCATTAGTGTCAAAAGAAAGTATGAAAAGACCAATTTCCGCTATTTTTGTACATTAAACAATTTAAAATAATGCAGGAGTGTTGGTTGTGACACAGCCAGGGTTAGTCTATATAGTTGTGGGTTTCTAAAACAGACTTTATTCAATCACTTCTTTGTATATTGCATTAGCTACCCAGTTTGACTTAAGTAACATTATAGACTTACAAAAGTCAGGTCAAAAGATTCTTTTTTATGTGTTAGAAAGTCAACCATTCACAAAAGTTTAAAAAGCTACAATTATGGTTCTGTTTATAACATTAATTTGGTCCCTCTATGTACATATGGTCTGTAATTAGATCCTCTCATATGCCTTTCTTAGAAGCTGTCAATATCATTTTGTATATGGAACCAGCCGTGCTTACTTAGTATGAAGCAACTTAATAATTTCCTTTCTTTTCCCTAATAAACATATGCCTTATTTATGGTACAATATTCAAAGCAGATTCAGAAAACAGGAATAATTCCTGCTGGAATTTTTCCATGTCCCCTTTACTATAATATGCAACATTAAACACTAATGAATGCATGGTAATGGCATCCTTCTGAGATAAGTATGCTTCACTCTCTCCACCGTACATGCAAGAAACAAAGACCCAGAGATATTATCCTCTGATTCAGAATTTATTTTGAGAGACATGATCTGATTTTTCATATTTAAACAATCCAAACCACTGAACTGTAATTTAACGGCTTAGAGTAGAGAGGGGGAAAAAAATAATAATAATAAAAAAGTGACTTCATTACCAGCTCTGACTGTGTCTTTCAGCAGCAAGGGTTGTGAAGAATGGGCTGGTCTCAAGAAACTGAGATATCATTAATCTCATATGTACACAAAAGTGGAGATCCAATCCACTACCTGGAACTAATTTTAAAAGCCAGTGGAGTTTTGGGGACTGACTGTGATTCCTAAATACCTAATCCTAAGCACCTGTCTTAAGTGCTGTTTGAAACATCTTTGGCTGCATGAGATCTCAGCTCATGAGCCATATCCCTGTCTGCATTGTGAAGCCCTATGCCTGTTTGCATTGGCATCTGGATTCCAGGTTGGATTTGCAAGTGTATCTCAATGTCATTAGACACTTCTGCAGGTACAAGGCTGAGCCCCGCCCTCACTCATATCCGGGGGAAGCTCCAGAGCTGTTAGATCATCTTAAAAATTGTATAATTGAATGAAGTATCTCTTCAGCAGGATCCAGGCGACTGAAACTGTAAGTGCCCACTGATGAATGTGTGATGACGAGGTTTTCCTATTTGGTCTGATTTTGCTGTTTCAGGAGAACACATATCCCTTTGAATATCCTTTGTCATATCTGTCAGTCACTTGTAAGACTGCCAAATACTCTTCAGATTTTCAAATTGCACAGATACACCTGTATAGATATCTGAGTTGAGTCACCTCGGGAATGACCAAGTTAATCTTGAGACAAGATAGCTGACATATCTTTGGAATTTATACCCGGAGTGAGTTTTGTGAACGTTTAAAGGTGGAGAACTTATTCTCTATAATATACTTAAAAATGTGCTACATTGAAATAGAACTGCTTTTTTTTTGGTTTTTTTTTGTTCCCTTGAAGTGACCAATATTTCATTGTTCAGCTATATATCTCTGTCAGTCAAATTCCTTCCTGATTGTACCTCTCCATTTCTGTGTTATTCTACACACACAGTGGGGCACTCTTTCAGCTTCTAAACCTTATTCACATTCCAGTAAAATATACTTGACACCACACTGACCTACTCTTAGCATGTATTTTGACTTATTTGTCCATCTAATCCTTGTTTCACTGAGCTGTTCTGACCGTTTGTTTCAAGTTTTTTGCCTCAGGATACTCCCTTTTGCTCTGTGTCCTGGGTTCATTATCAGATTCGTGTGCTTTATTCTTTCTTTCTGTCTTCTCCTGGATCTTCTTGGAGATTGACACACATAGTTTCTGTCTTCAGTATTCTACCTTCAGCATCGTTGTATCTCCTCTCCACTCTGAGAAACTGTAGAAGATTTAATGAAATAACAAGTGCTAAGTGCTAAAAGTTGTGATTCCCTGTCCCCTTCTGATGAATGAGAAAGAATAAAATCAATAATGATTTAGGAAGTCCTTAATTTGCTTTCGTTCCTAGATTCCTGTGAGCTGGTATTTTCCAATTTTTATCTTTAGGCTGGTATCTTTCCACAGGATAGATCTGACCTGGAGCTTCTTAAGCTGAATGGCCTAAATTTGGTAGTTTTAAACACAGTACGTATTATTTGTAAAATGTTGGTTATTTGATAAATACTGACAGTTTCCACATATGTCCACATCGGATGCCAGAAACCA
This sequence comes from Cinclus cinclus, assembly GCF_963662255.1. NCBI lineage: Eukaryota > Metazoa > Chordata > Aves > Passeriformes > Cinclidae > Cinclus > Cinclus cinclus. Next base: position 72,119,292 of record NC_085047.1, read on the forward strand.
CAAAGGAAAAAGAATAGAGAATAATCTGAATGATGCCTTGACCAGTGCTTTTCAGAATGTTAAGAAATAATTATCTTAGATAAAAATGTCTTTATTTGGCTCTTGTTGTGATTCTGAATATGTACTGGCCTAACTACGGAATGATTTATAAGCAAATTTGCTTGGATAGAATGCTTTGGAGCTGTTCAAAATGGATCCAAGGAGTAAACAACCACTTGAGCAATTTAATCTGTCAGGAACTCAACTTTCGAGCTTATTCTTTGGTCTTCATCTATCACTATATATCTATGTTCCAGAGTCACTTCTTCATCCCATCTGTTACACTAAAAAAGCATTCTGGCGTGCCCATTCCTAACTACATTACGGTTAAAAAAGAGAAAAAGAAAGGAAAAACAGAATTAAGCTTCTTAAATGTACAGCTTCATTCAGTTTCCAAAACATGGACACCTTTACTATTTGGCATAACCAAAGGTTTAGTGCATGACACCAAGGTGCTGGTCCATAAACCAGGGTTCACCCACAGGTCTGCTGTCAAACATGCCATTGTTTTCCACAGCTCTTGCATTCTCTATAAACCCTCAAATGTCAGTAAATGCCTACATTAGGTAACAGAACTGCAGAAAGTTTTGGCTTCCTGTCATGGATGCCTCAAAATGGTGTCAAGGATATATAAGCGTATGAATCTTTGTGAGTGATGTGAATTTTTATTTTTTCATTTAACTTTCACACAATTAATGCCTGAAGGGTGAGGGCAAAGAAACCCTCTTCTGACATATTTTTACATGTTCCTTGACATCTCCTGCTGTAAATTTTTACTACACCTTCATGAGGAAATTAAAATCATTATAATCTAGTGAATGGATGCAGTTTATCTCCCTTAACTTGCTGCTGAAATTTTAACCAGAGCTTTACAGAAGCTAAATTCATCAATATTAAGGTTCAAGAGAGTCTGCAGACAAAATGGTTTATATAGAAGGTTGTTCACAATAGGAGCACATCATTATTACTGAAAAATAATGCAGTAATACATAACTGCAAAGTAAGCTACAAGGATGACAATAAGACACACTTTAAAATAATAGGCATCATATCTTATTTGCACCTTAGCAGATTAAATATTCATGAAACTACAGGAAGGAATTGGGACAAGGGAGAAGGAATGGCTATTGCTGGAAAGCATATGGAGACATATCATATTACATTGAGAGACATCAGGGAACGTATCATATTGAACAGTTATTGAGTTTATTGCCATGCACTCCACCCCAAACAGATATTATTTGACAGCTAAATTAAACCTTTATTACATTTTCTTCTACTTATTTACAGTGAATTAGACCTTTCATGGTAGATTCCAAATTCATAATACTTGTGAATATTACAAATGCTTACTTACATAGCAAATCATTTTGCTCTGTGGCTCTTCAGCAGCTGAGCCAAAATTTTCAACCATTAAGCTCCTTATTTTTAAATTCTGCTGTTTTGTGTTACATATTTATCCTTTTTT